>NC_056740.1:363723924-364032674 GCF_019279795.1 Protopterus annectens
TGTATCCATATTCATCAAGGTTACCCACACCTCCCAGTTAGTGGCACAGCACGATGCCTCAGAGATCATCCATGTGCAACTAACAATGGGCAAAACTGCAATTCAAATTTTAGCTTGCTACAAATCACCCACCATGACCCAGGAACCCCATTCCATATTTCTGGAGACACTGGAAAATATGAAGATCCTACCAAACACCCTAATATTGGATGATTTCAATTACCCAAGCATTAACTGGGAGAACTACTTAAGTACTAACTTCCTTGCCCAACTCTTCATAGAATTTATAAAGTTGAACACCCTGGATCAACTGGTCAACACCCCCACCAGAGGTGACAACATATTGTCGTGTTACTGAGGGTCAACCCCTCGCTGGTTAGACACTCTGGATATCACATTCCGCCCCCACCCCCAATCAAGGAGACCACAGTGAAAAACTTTTCACTGTGGTTTCCTTGATTGGGGGTGGGGGCAGAATGTGATATCAAGGAAACCACAGTGAAAAACTTTTCAAAAGCAAACTTCATGTTACTTAAGACCGAGGTGGAAAGGTTCACAGCCCCCATGCTAAAGGACAATGCTGTCCAAGCTGCTGAATCCCTTACAGAGACACTCTATGAGCACCTGCAAAAATGCATGAATCGTGCTATCCCAAGCAAAACCAAGACTCATTCCTCCAAGAGAAGGAAACCAGTGTGGTGGACCCCTGCCATAAACAAGCTATACAATAGAAGGAGGAAACTGGTACAGAAAAGTGCAAAATCCCAAGAAGGAAAGACATCCCTGATCAGTATTAGCAAGAAACTATGATCCCTCATAAAATCATCCAAGGCTAGCTTTGAAAGAAAAATTACCAAGGACTCCAAAGATAACCATAAAGCGTTCTTTAGCTATGTCAAGAACCTAAGTGGAAACTCTCAGATCTGCTCTGAGTTAGTGCAGAATGGCAAAAAATACACTGAACCGACTGATATTGCCAACATTCTGGCAAACCGGTTTAGTGCAAACTTCACTCCCCTCACACCCCCTAAAGGACCCATAACCATACCAGAAGAATGTAGAGCCCCAGCAATAACTGACACACAGGTTAAAACAACCCTATCCAAAGCCAAAAACACAGCTTCAGTGGGACCGGGTGGTGTCCCAGGCTGAGTCTTACATGAGCTCCAAAATTAACTAACCCCTCACCTAAACACACTGTTCAAACTCAGCCTCTCTACAGGCTGTGTACCCATAGAGTGGTGCACAGCAACAGTTATCCCACTCCACAAAGATGGAGCCACAACGGACCCCGGGAACTATTGCCCTATAAGACTGACTAGCCTGGTCTGCAAGGCTATGGAGCACATCATCATGGAACTCATTAACAGAGACATTGGGAGCCTCCAAACATTGGACCCTACCCAGTTTGGCTTTAAGGGCAGATCATGCCTTCTAAACCTGGTGGACTTCTTTGAGACAGTTACCAAGACTTTAGATGAGAGAAAGGAGGTCCACACAGCCTACCTAGACCTCGCAAAGGCTTTTGACACCATTCCCCAATCTGGTATTATAGACAAACTCACCAGCCTGAACATAAACCCCTACATCACAAGATGGGTTGCCAATTGGCTCATGGATAGACCCCACACAGTGAGAGTTGCAGGCTCTAGGTCCGACTCTAAACTTGGTTACAAGTGGCATCCCCCAGGGCTCAGTCCTGGTACCCCTCCTGTTCGGTATATATTTCCCAGAGGTACAGGCAAGCACAGGAGGACTATGGCTGACCAAGTTCGCAGATGACTGCAAACTGGGGGCCATAATTGACTCTTCGGCTGATACAGACATCCTCCAGAAGGGTCTCACTGAGATGGATACCTGGTGTCAAAATTATGGCCTCAAGCTAAATGTCAAACAGTGCATAGTCATCCCCTTTGGAAAAAACAAAGTACCCTGTGAACTACTGCATATGTGGTAGTCCCCTAAATACAGAAAATGTAATAAGGGATCTGGGGACCCAAGTAGATAGTAATCTCTCCTTTGATAATCATATTGCCAAGGTGGTTAGAAAATCCTTTTATGTGACCCACCTAATCACAAAACGGTTCACATCTAGAACAAAAGAGGTTATTGTGCCCCTCTACTCATCACTCATCAGACCCATCATATAGTACAATGCCCCATTTGGAATGTACCTTACAAGACACAACGCAACAGCTGGAAAGACCACAGAAGTACCTCACCAAGAGGATTACTGGCCTCAAACAGATGTCCTATGCAGCCCGACTGAAGAAACTCCAGCTGTACTCGGTTGCATACCACTTACTCAGAGGTGATCTCTGCCTGACTTACAAGGCCATGTCCAACCCAGAATTGATGGACATGCTCTACCTAAAAAAAAAAACAAAAAAAAAAACCCTGAGAGCCACACGCTCTAGGGATGTAAACCTCACCACATAAATAGGACATGCTGAAGGGATAGATTCCTGTCCCAGAGACACCCCATGCTTTGGAACCGGATTCCAATCTACATTAGGCAGAGCCCCTCACTAACACTCTTCAAGAGAAACCTTGACGAGTGGATGGGAAACAGAAAATTTACCCCGAGGATCACTGCAGTGGCTCTGCTGGACAGAGGCACAGGGAACTAATGGCTCTGCTGGACAGAGGCACAGGGAACTAATCTAAGGGGGGCAGTGAAAGCCAACACATTCTGACTAGGCTTACAGATGCCCTCAGGCAGATAGCCTAGTACTTACCTATGAACCTATATATACCAACTCTGAAATCGCAGTACAGTGTAGAAAAGGGCATGTTGGGCAAGTGTTTACTTGCCCTGGGAAAAATTTGCTGTTCGAGTATGTCGTTTTCTTCATCTCTCGAAAATGAAGTTCAGTGATACGGCTGTTCCAGTATTACTTTCTTACTCTTGTAATATCCCTCATAGTAGCAGGAGAGTTGTGAGTTACTGTAGGATCTGAGCCTCATTTATTTCATTTCTACTGCTTTTTACTGTTTGTATTTTACTTGGTCTGATAGCCTTAGTCTGGTATTATAACTTCCTGTACTGAAAGAATTGTGAGTTGCTGCAGGATTTGTCCGTCATTCATTATATGTCTATTGCATTTGGACCTTAGTCTTGAAGTATAACTCAAAATAGTGACACAATTGCAAATTTCAGCAGGATCTCAGCCTCATTTGTAACATTTCTACTGCATTTTTCTTTTTGCATTTTACTTAGTCTGGGAACCTTAGTCTTGTAGTATCACTTACAATAGTGAGAGAATTGTGAATTGCTGTAGGATCTGAACCTTATATACACTTGTACTTCATGTTTACTGTTTAGTGATTGGATTCCTCTCTAAGTCATCTCCCATAACCTCCACTGAGCTGTGCAGCAGTGGTTTGCAATGCCCTGTATAAAAGCAGGCACCTAGTGTTATAATTATCCATATACAATTTCCTCTGCTATTTTCTGAAGTATCTAGCTGAGTGTAGAGCAGCTAGTTTTCCCACTGAGGAGCATTACCTCAAGAGTGTTGTTTTTAGATCAGTCCTATACCTCTCCCCCAGCCCAAACAACTCTAAACCCTGATTGCACCACCACTCATACTTCACAAAAAAAAAAAGAGAATCCAGGGGGCGGAGCCTAGATAGCTAACTGGTAACAGCAACTTTTATAAGCTCCACAATCTAGTTCAGAATTCAGGAAAAGAATCATTTTTATTTTTCAAAAGTAGTAAATTCTTATTACGGAACCTCAATTCTGTAAGAATACCAAATTTTATGCATTTTTATCGAAATTTTCCTGTCAAATAAACTGGATAACTTCTTCAATACAGAAATGCGCAACTCTAAGTCTTTATACTCTGAAACTTCACTGAAAAAGGAAATTCAACTGATGTCAGCCACACTACTTGAAATATCTGTCAAAATGGACAGATTTACAGACAACCTTGAAAATCTAAAAGACAACTGTCAGAAACAGACTGATGTCCTTAATGAAATCTTGCAGCAGCAACAATCAAAAATATTGGATATGGAAACTTCTCTAAGTGACATAGATGAGAGACTTAAGAAAGATGAAACTCACTGTGAATCTCTCTTACAGCAGAATACCTGGCTAATCAGTAAAATAGATGATTTAGAGAACAGAGAAAGGAGAAATAACATTAGAATTTTTGGTCTTCCAGAAAAAACAGAAGGTGAGGATATTATTTTATTTCTTAACTCTTGGCTTCCAGACATATTAGACCTAAAGGAAGGTCTATCAAATGGTATAGAAAGAGCACACGGAAACCTTTTTCCTTCTTCTTCCAATATGCCTCCTAGATCTATTATTGTGAAATTCTCGTCTTTTTTAGACAAAGAACTTGTTCTCAAATCTGCCTGGAGAGGTCATCCATTGGCATATAATAAGAGTCAAATTTGATTTGACAATGACTATTCTTCAAGAGACTTGGAACTAATGAAAAAAACCTGGCCTTTTGTGAGATTTTTGAAACAAAATAAAATAAAGGCACAACTTGCTTTCCCTGCAAGAATAAGAATCCTTTATTCAAATGACATAAGAACATTCAACAATGTCGAAGAAGCTATAACTTTCATCAAAAACAACAACATAACTGCAATTCCAGAAGACATAGATTGGTCATCTTCCACCACTTTAAAAAGAACCTCTGAGAAAAATAACTGGACTGATATGAGAAAGAAGAAACTGAAAACTGATCCTAGAAACTCTGGAGTCACTACTTCTCTCAAAGCATCAACTAGGACTTGATTTCACTTCTAATCATTCAAAAAAGTATATTTTTACCTAACATGCACCTATAAGAATGTTTTCTTACATTTTCTGATTGAACCTTACTAAGATTACATCTTATATTTCATGTGTTTAGACTTCTCTAATGGTCCTTAATATAGCTACTAAGAACACATATAATAATAATAGCTTGTTCAAGTGACACCCTTGATTTTTGCTTCATTAGCAGCAATTAAATATATGCTGTATGCATTTATACTTTATACAATTCTTAATTTGAAATGGTTTTTGATTTTTAAATACATTTATTACAATATTTTATAATTTAGACTTTAGTTACTACTCTACTCAATTTTAGCGTTCTAACATTCCATTATGACTGTTTACTGTCACTCTTGTTTAAAATAGCCTCGAGCTAACAAATGTTGTCTCTCCTCTAAAATAGAATCTACATAATTAACATGGAAGCTCTCATCCTAAAATATAGGAACATGAAGAATTAAATGTTTTTACACACAGTTATAGGTAGATTAAACTAAATTAACCTCACCTACTGTCAAAATAACTCATGTACTATCTATCCCACACATTTATGCCACATAAGTATATACAGCTGTATAGTTGTTACTGACGAGAGCTTCCATCTCGCATTCTCTGACTTCACTTGTCTATTCTGATTGATTATATAGTCTGATTAGTTGAGATATTTTTTTCTTTCATATTATTTATTTACTAAATATTAATGTCTTGTCTTCTATGGTTAGAAAATGTTTCAGTTTTTAGGAAGGTGCCTGTCTAGATCAGTTTGTGTTATACATCAGTGAGTGCACTGTATGGATTTACACCGTCGCTTTACTGTTGAGTCGTGCACTGTTTAGTTTAAGGATGTATGTTTGGCCAGGCTAGTTTGTAAACATAGAGAGACAATAATGAAGGTTCTGTATATTTGCTGATGAGGATAGACTCTATGCTGTGCGATGCATGTTTTTGCAGTTATTTCTGTCAACTGCGCGAACGATGCTGTAGGGAGGGCTGAAGCTCCTTGAAGATTGGCGGTGAATAGTGCCCATTATGGGATTTGACAGGTTAGTTTACTGCATTGTTGTGTTTCGTGATTGCCTGGGATGGTGAAATATGTGAACAGGTTTGTTTCTTGTTGGGCCATGGGAAAACTCTCGATGTAGTTGTGGATCTGTTGTTACATGGTCTATTACATTGTTGACACTTATTTTGGGTGCTTTTCCACTGCCGGGCAATGGATCCAATACACTAGCGAGTGTTGTGGCGATCGCATGGCGGTTGCATGGGGCGGTTATTTTGAGGGGGAGAGACATTGGCGTGCTGCAGAGTTTGTCTGGTTTGTGTGGGAATGTGGACTGTTGAGGAGCGTGCAGTGAGAGTAAGTTAGTAAATGATCCCTTTTATTCATTTTTTGAGAACAATAGTCAGGGAGGAAGTCTGATTCGGGGTCTGTGTCACTCCGTCTTGTTTAGATTGGCCAGATCTCCTGCGGCGGCGGGATGGCAGATATACATTATGTTCTGTGTAGTGGCTTGCTATGAGTGAATGCGGATGTGTGTGGTGCTTACAGGTAGGCTGTTAGTGGTTCTTGGGGTACTCGATCCTAGAGCGTCTTCCGTTTAAGCAGCCATGATCCTAGAGCTTCTTCCGTTTAAGCAACCAATGTCCCTTGTCTTGGAGATGGAAGCTTTAGAGCTAGAAATCTAATCAAATTGGTGCGCATGAGTGCAAAAAATAGGGTAGCTGGTCGCTGTTCTGGCGTTTTATTACTTTATAGTTGTGCAGTTCAACTCTTGTGTGGATGTCCATTCAAAATAGTTGATCTGCTCCTACCTATACCTCTCAACTAACGCAGATTTTGTTTTGGATTTTAGTTGAGCCTCTTAACTTGTCATGATAGTAGTGGCTTAAGATGAATGCCATTCTATATTTGAAAGCTATAAACTGGTATCCTTCAGAACATGTATGTTAACTCAGTCCCCCATCCTGTCAGGTTAATAGATGAAGTGTCTCCGATTATTTTTAAATTTGCACTCAATTTTTTTTGGCTATGTTTAAAGCTGCTAATTCCTACTAAGTTATTGTAATGCTGCTAGTTTCTAGCACCCTGCATGCAGCTGTTTTCACAACAGATTTTTGTTCTCAATTTACATCAGTTTTGCACCTCAGTAACATCTCTATATATAGATTTATGTCATCAGTTTAGGTTCTTTATAGCCAGTACTATTTGCCTAATTTGTAAGTAAGTGAGGCTGGTGAGTCCTTAATGTTGGCTGAGGTTTTATCCAGTATCTTAATGTAGTAGAAAAGAAGTGTGTGTGGTATTCACATCACCAGTAGCGATCACAGTTTTTCTTACAATAGACATCCTACGAAACAACAATGCATTTAGTGTAGGAAGTGACAGGAGTTAGTCTAAATTAACTATAGCAGATGATTAATGGGTAAATTTGTATTTTGCTTTTTATTTATTTAAGACTATAGACAAGATTAAATGCATAGTAGGCAGAAATGAACTTGCAAGTATTGATTCTTAGTTTTAATCTGCAAACATATAATATAAGCTATCTGTTTAGTTAAATTTCTGATCCAGATTTCTCTATGGGTTGTGTTTAGCAAATTTGAAATGGGTTTTAAGAATATTGACTATGCTGTTAATCACTACCCTAAGAAAATGTAAGTAATATTATTCATAACTTGGTGAACTAGTACATTACTAACTTTATTTTCCTTGTATTAATGAATATTGATATTGATGAAATCTGTGGCTGCTGATTTATAATAGTTCTTCAAATGTCCTATTGATAGTTAAAAATTAAACTCTTTATGCAGTGGAAATAATGATGCTTTACATCTAGTGTACTTTGTTCTGTTATGCTTATCCTCTAAGCAATTTTATAATCTAAACATGCCAGAAATTAAATTGGATAAATATTTGTATTTTAGTAAATGTGATGCTTCTATATCTGGCATGCTTCATTGAGTCTATTATGTGCAATTTGATTATATGTTATATTATATTGAAAGTTTACAAGTTTAATTCCCACAATATGTTCAAAACTATAGTCTTTTTATAGTTTAGTGGACTCAAAAGACAGAAGGGATTTTCTTAGTCATCGTTAGATAGTTAATTTCAACTCTAGTAAATGAACTTATTTATACTAACTTTGTTAATGGCTAGTATATTCTTTAATTTGAAATAGTTAAGGCATTGACAAAGTAGATAATATGGAAAATGTATGTATTTATGTTTATTTATGCATCAATTTATTTATTACTAAACTATGACTATTTTATTTGGTTACAGTATTTATTATTAAATAGGTTTCATCAATCATTATACCTAGATTTTCTTTCTACTTTAAATATTTTATAACAGCATTAATGTTTTTATTATATGAAATCTTCCTTTGTTCTGTACATTTACAATTACTTAAAATTGTATTTGGTCCCATTAACAATTGTTTTGAATAAGCTGCTTCTATTACATCAGTTTCAAATCTATTTCCTTTATGTAGTACAAATTTCATATATTCATTCAATTCTAACAACAAAAGTGGATACATAAATTAATTTTAGTTCTCATATTAACTCATACTGGAGCTCAGACATGTTATTGTTGTTAATCACTTTTTGTTTGTCATGAAGGTTAATCTGTTTGAACTTATATGTTCACTCAGATTAGAAGTACATGTCACTTCATGTTGGTTAAAGTTTTTAGTAAACTCTTTATTAATATGGTTACTCTTACTTATTTTTTATTCAGTATTCAAATATTCATTTTATTGGCCTATCTCTAATAAAACTATATGCAATTTGTTAGGGAGAACTAAACTATTTCACACAATTTTTTTCTAGATAAAGTTACACTCTCTATTATCCAGTCAATGCCAAACATGAAAACTTCAATTAACTCACAAGAAAGTCATACTTGATGGATTTAACCTTACTATTCCTAAATGTTAATGGATTAAACAATCCAAGGAAAAGATCCAATTTCCTTAGATACTTGAAACTAAATAAAATTCAGGTTGTATTTATTCAAGAATCACATCTAAAATCAGATGATAACTTTAATTGGAATCCATTGGAATATATAAATCTATCTTGCTCATCTTACAAGAAAAAAAGAGGAGTTTTAATACTTTGGAGGAAAAACATCATCATTCCCCAAATTATTTATAAGTATGAAGACAAAGAAAGTCTTATTTCAATTGTAATAATTAGATTTAATAATAGAATATGGACACTTGTGAACACCTATTGGTTTCCTAGTATAGGGATAGGAACTGTTAGGAAACATTTAGAAGTAATTAAAGTTTATAAGGGTATTTTGATTCTAGGGGTGACTTCAACTGTACTTTAGACATTTCTGAAACCTCGAATAAAAAGCACTTCCATTTTACTTCTCTAGGAAAAGCTCTAAGAAATTGGTGTGAAAACCTAAATCTAATTGACACCTACAGTTATAAAGACCTTAACTCACTATCCTTTTCTCATAGTGATTATAGATTTGGCACCCAAACCAGAATTGATGAACTTTATGTATCTCAAGATTTAAGTATGAAAATAATTAACTTTTCTATAATCCCTTGCCCCTTTTTGGATCATAATTCACTTGTTTTAAAACTTGAAATTGATTTTAAAAGGTTGGTCTTCATAACAAGGATACCAGCATACATCACCAACTACCACAATTCAAGCCATGGTTAGATCACGAAATTCAAAACTTTCTTAACATTAACCAATCAAATGATATATGTTTGACAATTCTCTGGGATATACTAAAAGCTTACTTATTTGGTAAAATTCTAGCTTGGTTTAAAAATAAGACTAAAGAATGGGAATCTGAACTTCATAATATTCAAAATAAGCTTATAATTATCAATAAAGATAATTCACAACATCCAAAAACAAGAAAACAATTACAGACTTAAATAAATACAATGAAATATTAACTCATAAAACAAATTTGGCATTAGAAAAACTAAAAATCATCTCACACTCAATGTCGCCCAAACATCTACATAATCTTTCAATGAGAGTTAAAAGACAAACCTCAGATAACAATATTACAAAAATCATTCATGAAGGTAGAAATAATAAAATGGTATCAGACATTAGTGATATTCTTGAAGCCTTTAAATATCATTACTCTGACCACCAACTCAATAATTCAGCACAATTTCAACATATATATGTAGATAAAAGTTTACTTAAAATGAATAAAATTCCAGATAAACTAAAATCTGAGATCTTAAAACACATTTCTCTTAAAGAAGTAGTTGATAAAATTAAAGAAAGCAAAAATAATAAAGCCCCCGGGATAGATGGGATTATAATGGAACTATACAAGTTATTCCCTCCCGCAGCCATCTCAATTTTCCATAAAGCCTTAAATGTAATTCAAACTGATAATTTAATTCTTCCCTCTTGGAAATATTCCCTAATCACTCCTATTTGTTTGTTTGTTTGTGTCTTTCGGCTTTTCCTGGTTAGGGGTCGCCACAGCGGAACTCCGGTCCGCTAATGATTGGCAGTAGATTTTTACGTGCTGGCTTGCCGGGCCTAATGCACAACCATCAATGAAGGAAGGCCCATTCATGCATGTCATCACACAGAAGACACTCTAACTGAGAATCGAACGGGCAATGTCTAACTGTGAGGCGACAACACTACAGCAGCACCACCACTGCAGGTCCCTAATCACTCCTATATTAAAAGAAAGTAAAGATCCAAAACAATGTAGTTCCTATAAACAAGTTTCCTTGCTAAATAATGACTGCAAGATATTTCTATCCATTCTTGTAAACAGAATTAAAAAATCCTTAACACATATTATAAATTTTGATCAGTCTGGTTTTATTTACAGTAGGCACACTTACAATAATATTTTAAGAATACTGTCCCTTATTGACATTTTTAAATAGGGACAATCGAGAAGCTCTTCTCATAGTCCTCAATATTGAAAAAGCTTTTGATACGCTGAAATGGGATTATCTCGTCAAAGCTTTAGAAATATTTCATTTTCCATCTCATTTCATTACTTTGATAAAAAAAATATATAAAAATAATCTTGTGTATGTAAAACTAGGCTCTTTTACTTCAGAACCCATTAAAATACGCAAAGGTACAAAGCAAGGCTGTCCTATGTCGCCCATTTTATTCACTCTTGCAATAGAATTATTTGCTATTACATTATGCCAAAACACAAAAATTAAAGGTATAGACATTTATGATCAATTTAATTCCAAAGTCATGCACTTTGCGGACGATATACTTTTAACTCTGAGTGTCTCACAAGAATCTCTCAAAGAGTTAGATCTTCAAACTAAAAGGTTCTCTGATAGCTCAGGTTTACGTATAAGTGAATCTAAATCTGCATTTAAATAAAAAACAAAATGATTTCGTAACTCCAGTCCATTTAATAGGAAAACAGGTCTCTTCTATAAATTACCTAGGAATTATTATTGATGACAATATTAATAACACTCTATCTACAAACTATAAAAAAATCTTAAATACCATAAAACTACTCACTGACAAATGGAATAAATTATTCCTAAAGTTTGAGGATAGACTTCAATTAATAAAGATGGTATTACCAAAAATAAACTATATAGCTCAAGCCATTCCAATGCTACCTAATAAAAAACTATTACAAGACATAAATAAAATTATTTTAAATTTTCTCTGGTTCCCTAAATGAAACAGGATAGCCTATGCTCACCATATTAGACCCTGGGAAATGGGAGGAATTAATTTTCCAGACTTAGAGACATATATTAAGGCTTCTATATTCAAAATAGTTTTCAACTGGATAGACCCAAAAATTTCATCAGCTTGGTAATCCCTTCATATTTCTAGTTTTATAAATGAGAATAAACTCAGAAAAAAATACTCTTTCAAATGATAAAATAAATATATTTTGGAAAATATTATGTCTTAATTTACAATTTAACTTTTCAAAACCCACCAACTCAGTCTTCATAAACTACATCTACAACTCATTTAGATCTTTCATAAACTCAAACTTAGACATTAAATTATGGTGGGAACTCTTAATTCCTTTCAAAATAACTAAAAACTTTCCCAACAAATTACATGAAAACATTATAAATAATTGGGGACTAAAAAATTGTACTTGTTGGCAAGGTTGTATTAGGAACTCATCAGTCTTAAACATACAACAAATAATAAACACATTTGATATTCCAAATTTAGATTGGCTTATACTTCAAAGCATTTTATTTCATGCTCAAGAGTTATACAGAATAATCAATAATTCCTCCTTTAGTTCTGAACCAAAATTAATTTCCATTATCCAAGAAATGGTTTATAATAATCATAATTGGTCTAATTTAACCTCATTGCTCTATAAAAACTTAATAATTTACAAAGTTAATCCAAAACAAAACTTCTGGAACTTTATTACTAAAGGTGATCAGATTAACCTCTCCTCTGGAAACAAAATTAATTTATTGTATTCTATTAAATTAACTTCCAATCTACAAGCTTGGAAGATTTTTCATGGAAATTCTTACACAGGGCGTCACCCCCAATAGGATAGCTAAAATGGACTCTTCTAAATAATTGTTTTATTGGAGATGTTCTCAGAATTGTAATGCTGATTGGATTATTATATTTTTATTGTATCAAAAAAAAAAAAATTCTGAGGAGGGAGTTGGAAATTTCCTTCAAGCTTTTTTCAGATTCCTTCATACTAATTTAAAAATCCATTTTTTTTGAATAATAACAGAAACAAAGATTATGAGCAAAAAGAATTTGTATCTACTATTGACTATATTAGCAATTGCTAGAAAATGTATTACAAGAAAATGGAAAACTTCATCTGAACCCAACTTTCAAGAATTTATGACTCTACTAGACGATACAATAGATATGGAAACAAAGGTAAAAGAAACAAGAATCTTCAGTAATAAATGGATCAACAATCCTTGGAAGAAAGTTTTTTCTCTCATTGAGACTTTAAAGATCTTCACATCTTCTTAGTACTTGGAGAAATTACACAGATATTTTTTTTATGTTTGTACTGTAACCTCCTCCTCTTCTACTCCTAATTTATTTTCATATTGTATTCTAAATTATGTTTTGTTTTTAAAAATCAATAAAATAAAATATTTGGAGGGAATCCACAACCATGAATGTGGATGCTCTTTCTCTACTGTCTCGTATCCCAGCCTGAGGAAATGGACAGTGTAGAGACAGTCTCATGTTTCTCATGTTTTACTTTATTCTTTTTTTATTCTTAAGCAGACTGAATGAGAGAGAAATTATACTGTGTCTGTGTGTCTTTCTTTTGCATACAGACACTGATATATATCAAACCGGCCAGCCAGCACATAATTAGAGCCAATATGGGTCTAACATGAACTCACATATATGCACCATTATGCAATCAATCTACACCTCCAAGGCTCCTCTCCCCTCCATTGTCCCCAGCAACCTTCCAAACACTCTACAAAGAGAACACTCCCCAGGATGCATACACATATCTCACAATATCTCACCCTCTAAACCCTTAAGGTAAACTGACACTCAACCCAATATATTTGTCATTGGACACTCTATTGTGAGACATGCTGATGCCCCACTCAACAGGTTGAGCAATAACTAAGACAGTCATGGTCAGTAGCCTATCAGAGACAAGGATCTGCCAGATCACACATGCACTCAGGATATTGAATTGCAAGTATCACTATGACTCTCATAGTCCATGTGGGTGTTAATGACATGTGACTTACCTCCCTGGACTTTAAGAATAGACATGATAGAGCTTTCAGATTGTGTGTCCCAGGCAGGTATGAACTTGGAACTGAGCAGCATTCTACCTCCTCCAGGGACAATACCACAATATTAATAGGAGACAATTGACTTTAACAATTGGCTTAGTTACTGGTGTCATTCTTATTGGGTCCAATATTTGTCAGCTTGGGAGGACATGATTGACAAACTACGCTGCTTCTCCAGGGATGGTCTGCACCTGTTCCCACCAGACATTTGGATATTGGCCAAAACATTATCCACCTCTATAGTGCCTTTTTTTTGGCATTGTTAATCTGATGAATCTTCTAATTCTTTGCAAGACAAAACTAAAATTGTTTCTGCTCAGTGCTAGGAATCTCATCAAGAAGGTCCACTCCCTGGAAGCACTTATCACCCTGGAAAATGTTGACATCTGTACATTTACTTAGACATGGTTTAAAGTTGTGGAAGGCACCCTGGCATTACAAGGCTATAATGCCTTCCACACATTTATACCAGCTACTGCACAAGAAGGGACAAGAGTTGGAGGTGTATCAATATACATAAAAAGTAAGCACACCTCAAGATTGGTCAAACAGTATGACATTCTTGAGCTGCTCCATGTCCAGCTAACCTGAGATAAAGCCCAGTACCATATCCTTGCTAGCTGTGGTTCCCCATCTATGATCCAGGATACTTAAATGTAGTGCAGTCACTCACAATTCAGCTCACCACCATATTCTTGTGTAATTTCAACTATCCCACCATAAACTGTGATACGTGCACAACCAGTAACATGCAGGTTCAGAGATTCCCAGATTTTGTCAATGCAAGCACCCTAGAACAGATAGTCTGCACACCTACTTGGGTGCAAATATCCTGGATCTGGTACAAATGTGAGGGAACATTGCACTTCCCTTGTGTAATGTTCTCATTGGTCAAATCAGATCACAAAATTTTAACCCTTGAAATAAATATAAAGGCTGAACTCCCAGCAAACCCCAGAACCTTGAAGAACATTTCCAGTGCTAACTACCTTCCCTATTAATTGAAGGCATGGCTAAATTCCAAGCCCCCCCCCCCAATTCAGAGAAACAGTGGCCTGTGCAAAAGTGTTTACGGAAAGCCTGTGCAAGCATGTAAACACATACAGATAGAAGTTCCAAACCAAAATATATTTAGGACAGACTCTGAAAACAAGCCCGCTTGGTGGATCCCCCAGTATAAATAGGTTGTACAACAAAATAAAGCAAAACATGCTCAAAAATAGGAAGGGCTATGCCCAAAGGAAAAAAAAAACTTCCTCATCAGTCTCAACAAGCAACTCAGGGAACTCATCAAGTCCACCAAAGACAACGTAGAGGCAAACATAGCCTCCCTAGCTAAGGATAACCATGAGGCATTTTTCAGTTATGTATGCAGCCTTAAAGGAAACACCCAACAGTGTTCTGAACTAATAATAAATGGAACCTCCTATACTAAATCAGGGAATATAGCAAATTTGATAGCCAATAAGTTTAGCTCCAATTTCACCCCAGCTAATATCCCCAGTTCCCCAGGAAATACCCTGTAACATTTCTCCCACAACTATTACTAAATAACAGGTCTTCACCACACTCTGCTGATCTAAAAAATCTGCATCAGTGGATCCTGATAATATCCCAGGATACCTCCTAAATAGCTTGAAAAACATGACCGGTTAGGCCCACTAGAATCTCTAGTCCTCTACAGCCTCCTGACAGGCTTCATCCTTACGGAATGGAGGACTACAACTATCATCCCTCTACACAAAGACAGACCATCAACAGATGCAGGGAACTACAGATCCGTAAGTTTGGCAATTTGTAGTCCCCTAAGAGTAGCCCCAGTAGTAAAGAACTTGGGAACTCAGGTTGACAGTAACCTGAACTTTGATCACCATCCATTGATGGATCTGCTACACATTTGCAAAGGAAACACTAGAATTAGCCAATCTAAGGATCTAAACTTTGTGACATAAAACATGTTGGAGGGATAGGTATGTGCCTCAGAGTTTACACCTTCTCTGGAAAAGACTGTATTCATTTTTATTTATTTTTATTTTTCATTTGTTAACTGGGAAAGTCTGACTGGACACCGGTCCATTTTCAGTGGAGGCCCGGGGAGAAAAGCTCCAGATTGTTACACATATACAGCAGTAAGTTTTAACAAGCAAAAGCAGTGGCTATTAGTCTGCATTTAGTACATATATACATCAGTGAGTAGGTATTAATAAGCAAATTTACTGCATATTCAGTAGAAGCATAGTAAAAAGGCAGAAGAAAATATAACTTTTTGGAATAGGTTACATAGAACTTTAGCATGCATTACATTGAAATACTAATAACCATTCCTAAATGTGTTTCTCATGGCACTAAGTAAGAGAACACATTCAGCAGTGGAAATACACTTATTAGCACTTGCATTAGGGTACACATCGATGAAGTCATCATGGTGTTATAGAAATCAAATCTAGCAGAGGTATTACTCAAATCAGCACTTTTGTTGGGATACATCCGGTCAATAAACTCTGTTGTACTGTAAAACATGAAGCCTAACATAGAATCAATCATACCAGTACTGTGAAGGGATACCTAGAGGGATGCAGGGTGAGTGTGTGAGAATATGGGTGGAGAGTAGTTTGAGTAAGTGGTTAACCTGGGGAGACACATGAGCATAACCAGTTATTCATAAAGTGAGTTTTCAGGAGATTTTTGAATTGTTTGGTGGAGGTAGTGGAGGTCAAGTAGGTTGGTAGAGCGTTCCAGGCTTTAGCAATAGAGTTACTGAAGAGGGATTTCTCAGTGTCATTATTGTGTTTTATGACCGCTAGGTGGTTTTGGGTACTAGATCTTGGGGATCTAGCTGTGGTATAAGGTAGTATTATATTTTGGAGACCAGGGATTTATCAGGGAGGTAGTATAATTTGTGAGCCAATGATAATTGTTTGAGTTTAAGTAGTTGCGGCAGCTCCAGCCAGTTTAGTTGTTTCAGAGACACACAGTGATGGGTTCTATATGAGGTCTCAATAGCAAAACTAGCAGTCTTGTAGCAGGATTCTAGTTTAAGGTCAGCTTTGCAGAGGTCTGTTAGTATTGGGGTTGCATAGAGGAGGGTAGACAACAGATGTATCCTAACTATAGTAGCTTTAGTGTGTTTAGTGAGAAATTGTTTGTTCCAATGGAGTCGTCATAGTTTTTTGTGGACCTTCTTGATAGTTTGGGCGATATGAATGTCAAACTTTAGGCTATCTATCTCGACACCTAGCAGCTTAGTGTGGATGGTCAGGGTGATCAAGGTTTTGTTATTGGATATGATGCTAAAGTGGTCACTTGGGGGAGGGGATCTATATGGGCTGAAGAGAAGTAATTTTGTTTTCTTTGGGTTAAGAATAAGCTGGGAGTTTGTGAACCAGGTTTCGGCTATTGAAAAACATTTTGGGTTAGGGATTGTAGGTCATCTAATGTGTGGGCTGCACATATGAGGGTGGTGTCATCAACATATTGTACTACTGAGGCATTGAGTATGGCAGAAGAAAGTTGATTAAACAGAGTGAACAGTAGTGGACCAAGGATGGATCCTTGAGAGACACCCATGGATACTGGTAAGAGAGGTGACAGTTGATTCTGCCATTTTACTGCTTGCTGCCGTTGGGATAGGTAGCTTCTAAACCATGAGATCAATGAGGTGCTGAGGTTTAGAGTGGAGAGTGTGCTAAGAAGTCTATTGTGGTTGACCATATCGAAAGCTTTAGATAGATCTAAAAATATGGTAGAGACTAGTTGACCTTTATTTCTGTGGGGGTTCACTGTATTGGAAAAGGACATTAGTGCTGTGGTGGTGCTGTGGAAGGGTCTAAAGCCATGCTGATACTTAGATAAGAGATTGTTTTCTAAAAGGTAGTGCATTAGTTGTGTGTGAACTACTCTTTCTAATATTTTAAATAAGGGAGAGAGAATAACCATTGGTTGGTAATTAGTGAAGTCTAAGGAGTTACCTTCTTTGTGTAGGATTATATGGGAGGTTTTCCATATAGTAGGTACTTTGCACTCAGTTATAGATCTATTAATGAGAATGATGATTGATAGGCTATGGCCTCACCAGCCAGTTGGAGGAATTCAGCTGGTAATTTATCTGTTGTAAGGGTGGTTGGTTTAAGTTTGCATATAAGTTTTAAGATAGAATTGGTTGATACTGGGTGCAAACTGAAGTCTGAGGTAATATCTTGTGTAATTGTCCTATTTTGTAGGGATTCTAGTGTAGGGTTGCTATTATTATTAAGGGTTTCTGCAAGCACCTGAACTGTTTCAGTGAAGTATTTATTAAACTGGGTGGGGATGCTATCCTGATTACTAACTGCTGCTGGCGTAGGGGTGGCAGGTTTACCTGAGTGTAGTATTGAGTGTATTGTATCCCGGAATTTTTGTGGGCTGTGGGCATGTTTTTCCTGGAGGTTCTGTTAGTGGTTAATTTTGTTGAGTTTAATGAGTTTCTTGGCTTTGTTATGGAGTTCTAAGTAGTTTTGTTTAGTTGGTTGAGTTTTGTTTTTGTGGAACTGTATCCATGCTTTATCCCTTTCTTTGAGAATTGTTTTTGTTGCATTAGTTAGCCAAGGGGGCATATTTTGCTTTTATTCTTTTAGTTCTAATGGGACCATGGTGGTTTAGTATTTGTAAAAATGTTGAGTTAAAGTACTTTACTGCCACATCCAGGGGTAATTGAGTCAGTGGTTTCCAGTTGCGACATTTTATGTCAGATATAACGTTATTTGGTTTAAAGTTCTTTTTGATGTCCTTTTATTCCTGTTGCAGTATTCTAGTTGTGGAATTTCCTGCCCTCAGGCGACTCGTACATCGGCTCCTATACAAAAGCTTCAGCTTGGCTGTTGCAGCATGCATGGGATGTCAGACATAAGGCCATAAACCAGGGGCCTTAAATGTGACATCTGCACACACAATCCTCAGAACTTTTCAGCTGCAGGCAACCTTCACATCGTACGATTGCTCCTTCACAGATGTTGCATCGATAAGGCTAAGTAACCCATTGGGTTTCTATTTTTCTTGTTTTGCTGATTGTTATTGCTCAGGCTTGGTTGTTGTAGCCTTTAGCTGATGTCAGGTAAAAAGGGAAAGTGCCAATGCGGGCACCAGATACCCCACAAAGACACCTATGATAGGTGTGTTTTTTGCTCAGGCCAGGAGCACGACCGTTCCTCCTGCTCAATTTGTCAATCATTTGTGCTGAAGACCCTATGCAGCCATCTGGCCCCTTTAAACCTTTACCTAGAAAACCAGTGCCTAAAACGGTTAGCCCTTAGAATGGATCCCTTATCGGAGGCCGAACCCAGACCTCCACGAAAGAAGGCCAAGATTCCTAGGCCTTCCTTGCCTGCCAATCTGCTTCCCGACACCCCGCCAACTGCCGATTTGTGGAGCATTTGGCTGAGCCATCGACTTCAAGGATGACCCTTGAGTAAGCCGTTGCACAGCCGACGACTGACACATCCTCGGTCCTTCTAAGTTATTATTGGAAATCTTAGAACTGGAATGGCAATTTAGGACTGACTCATTTTATTACCCTGGGTTAAATGAAAGTTGCAACATTTTACCAGTTTTGAAATTAAGGAGTTACTTGCGTTAAGCATTTTAATGAATGCTTTCGTAAGATTTTTTATAATTTTCCACAACTTCTTAATGTTGCATTATTTTAGTACATTTAAGTGTATTTTTTAAATACCAGTTATAGGTAGTGACCATAAAGCTTACGTGAAACATTAATAGTTGACTTAGTTTTTATATCACACTATATACCTTCCCCCCCCCCCCTTTTTTATACAAGGATTAATGGTCTAGAAAATAATACTTTTTGATATATTTAATAAGTAAAGTTGACCTTTTAAGTGGTACTGTATTTTCAAGAAGGAAAGCGTATTACACGTGGTTTTATAATTATTCTAGTACTTAATTGTAACATTAAAATTATATGATTGTGTATGCTTTTAAACTGACACACTACTTTCGTGGTAACGTAATTTTGGTGTACAAGATGAAACAGCTGTAACTTCTTACTGACATCACTTCCTGTAAAGTGTTATAAAAGAAAAGTATTTTACTATTGTATTGTTCTCTGATGAAGCTGAGTTTTTTACAAGGCGAAAACGTTGATTAATAAATTTTCCGTTAAGAATCTCATTTGGTATTGGAGCAGGTTCCATTTATTTGCAGCTGCTTTTCAACCTGGAGCAAGGTTTCCGTGGCACTTTTGTGTGTTCGCATCTAGTTTGTGTTTTTGGTGTTTACACATCCTCGGAACTTGCTCAGACACCAACTACCATCAGTGTTGAGAGGGAACCAGTTTCTGTGGTACCTCCGACTGGGATCCAGACTTCGGAAATGTTCTCTTCAAAATCTGATGCCAGGCCAGTTCCTTCCTCCACCCTGGCCAAAAAGAAACAAAAAAACAAGCATACCTCCTCTTCTCCAGAAACCATACCAGATTGGCAGGCTTTCACTTCTTTTCTCATGCAGGCCTTTATGGCCCTTAGGCCTTCGGCCTCAGCCCCCTCTACTCTGCCTTTGAGCCCTAGGCCTGTTTCTGCCTCTTCCCTCCCACCCATGACCTGTCAAGTTAGGGAGGAAGAGCATGCTTCTTCCTTTTCTTCTTCAGGGGACTCTGTTTCATATACATCCCAGATTGCTTCTCCCCAGGAGTATTACTCTCCTAATGAAGAATCTGTGGAAGGGGATTCTCCCCCTGAGGATATTACCTTTGGTGAGACCATCACCAAGATGAAAGATTACTTCAAATGGGATACTTCCCAAATGACTGACAACCAAAAGAGGTACTTTAAGCTGCTTCAAGTTAAATCACCCTCCCTTTCAGCTTTCCCTCTGGTGCTTCCTACTTACCTGGATGCCTTTAATTCAGCTTCTAAGGCCCCAGACTCCCAGCCCTCAAGCACCCTAACTGCTTCTATAAAGTGCCAGAGGTGCAAATATTCCTAGTTAAACCTTCCTTGGCTGACCCAGCTGTTATTGCCACTGCTCCTGATTAACAGTCTAGACTGCTCCCTTCTGCCTCCTTCTTACCCACTGATAAAGATAGCAAATATATGGATAGGATGGGAAAGAAGGTATACACATCCTCCACGTTGGCATTCAATGCCATAAATTATCAGACCCACAGGACTAAGTATGCTCTAGACTTAGTGTCTCAAGCCTCCTCCGTGCTGGCTTCTATGCCTGACAGTCCCATTAAGGCTGACATTGCCTCTGTCCTTGGCTCAGCAAGTAGCCTTTCTCTCAGTCAGATGCAGCTAAGATGCTGTAGAAGCATCTGCCCGCTCTGCAGCATCTGCTTCTGTCCTCAGGAGATACTCCTGGCTGAGACTTCAGAATCTACCTGAAGACTTCAAGTCCAAAATCTTGGATGCCCCCATGGATCACAACTTCCTCTTTGGAAAACAATCTGCAGACCTGTACAAGAATTGCAGGAAAAAAAGTAAAGAATTACAGGACATCAAGCATCTACTGGTGTCCCCCATTCCCAAGTATTACAGGAACTACCCTGCTAAAACCACTTTTGTAAGACGCAACCCTCCTCAGGCAGCTGCCTCCTCTTCCAGATCTAGAAGAGGGGCAAGAAGACCTACTTCATTCAGACCTAATGCACCACCTCCTCAGCCCAGACAACCCTTTCAGGATAGAGGAGGTCCCAATAATGCATGACTGCCTTGCCCACCTACCACTCTCTGCACGCCTTCCACACTGCCTCCCCCTCTGGCAATCAAACACCACAGACCAATGGGTCCTAGCCATTATCCAAAAAGTGTGCTTTCCTATCCTGGAAATAAAAACCACCGAGGAAAAGTATTCCTTTCCCCCCCAAAAAACAAATTCATCTCCTACCGCAAGTTTTGTCAGAACTACTAAAGCTAGGCACCATAGAACCTGTCCCCCAGGACAGGAAGGAAGGGGATTCTACTCTCGTCTCCTCCTGGTCTGCAAAAAGGATGGCCCCTGGAGACCCATTTTAGCTCTCTCCTTTCTAAATCTACACCTTCAGGTACCCTCCTTCAAAATGCTGTCAATACCCACTCTGCTGCCTCTTATTCCAGCCAATGCCTTTATGGCCACCTTGGACCTAAAAGAAGCCTACCTTCACATTCCCATCAGGACTTCCCACAGATAACTTCTATGTTTCTCTGGACCTTCCTCTCATTTCCAATTTACTGCCTTGCCTTTTGGTTTATCCACTGCTCCTAGAGTCTTTACAAAGTGCCTAGCCCCAGCCATTGCATTCTGCAGAACTCAGGAAATCCAGATTTACCCATATCTGAATGACATTCTAATACTAGCAGAATCTCAAGGCATCTGCACTTCACCATGACCCTTCTGTAAAATCTAGGGTTAACCATCAACCTCCCAAAGTCCTCCTTGAACCCAGGCCAAGACAAGATTTTCCTAGGCTGCAGAATCAGAACGGACAAAATGAAGGCCTTTCTCCCACAGGACAAGGTTCTATCCCTGACTTCCCACTTCCAGGAAACCCTCCACTCCCAGAAGATGATGGCAAGGCAATTAATGCGTCTCCTGGGCTTAATGGCAGCAACCATCCCCATGCTACCACTGGCCAGAATGCATATGCGCAAGCTACAGTGGTACCTCAAAAGTCCCAACACCTACATCACTTAGAACAGAATATTCCCCTCCTTCCCTGTCTAAAGATAAAAATCAGCTGGTGGATCCAGCAAGTCCAACTAAACCCGGAACTTCCACTGCAACCACCTACCCCAACCAAAACAATGCATACAGATGCCTCAGATTCAAATTGGGGTGCAACTCTGGCATCCTACAGGGTCCAGAAAAAGTGGCACTCTTCTCTACAGAGCAAGCACATCAATGTCAGGGAAATGACAGCAGTCTTCCTAGCTTTAAAGACCTTTATTCCCCTTCTGGTCCCAGGGGTGCTCTGGATAGTGACCGACAACACCACAGTTATGTGGTACCTCAACAGACAGGGAGGAACAAAGGCCTACCAGCTGTGCAGGCTGAATCTGCTGTTATGGGACCTAGCCTCTCGCCACAGCCTGGTCCTGCAGGCGACCTACATCCCCTCGCAGGGCAACAAGCAAGCAGACCTCCTAAGCAAGACTTCCTCTCCACAGCACGAATGGATGCTGGACAAGGGGTCTTCCTAGACAGTCTACTGGTGGGGTACTCCACAAATAGACCCATTTGCCTCCCCCCAGAACAGGCAGTTGCAGACCTTCTGCTCAAACACACACTCCCCTCTAGCATGGAGAGTGGACACTTTCAACATTTCTTGGGAGGGGAAGTTTCTTTATGCTTTCCCCCGCTTCCCAATGATTCAGAAAGTCCTCTTGAAAATCCAGAAGGACAAACCAAAAATCTTGTTAGTGACACCCTACTGGCCAAGGCAGCACTGATTCCCCCTACTTCTCAATCTAGCCTTCCTTGCCTGCCAATCTGCTTCCCAACACCCCGCCAACTGCCGATTTGTGGAGCATTTGGCTGAGCCATCGACTTCAAGGATGACCCTTGAGTAAGCCGTTGCACAGCCAACGACTGACACATCCTCGGAACTTGCTCAGACACCAACTACCATCAGTGTTGAGAGGGAACCAGTTTCTGTGGTACCTCCGACTGGGATCCAGACTTCGGCAATGTTCTCTTCAAAATCTGATGCCAGGCCAGTTCCTTCCTCCACCCTGGCCAAAAAGAAACAAAAAAACAAGCATACCTCCTCTTCTCCAGAAACCATTCAATGCCATAAATTATCATGTATGCTCTAGACTTAGTGTCTCAAGCCTCCTCCATGCTGGCTTCTATGCCTGACAGTCCCATTAAGGCTGACATTGCCTCTGTCCTTGGCTCAGCAAGTAGCCAGGCACTCAGTCAGATGCAGCTAAGATGCTGTAGAAGCATCTGCCCGCTCTGCAGCATCTGCTTCTGTCCTCAGGGGATACTCCTGGCTGAGACTTCAGAATCTACCTGAAGACTTCAAGTCCAAAATCTTGGACGCCCCCATGGATCACAACATCCTCTTTGGAAAACAATCTGCAGACCTCTACAAGAATTGCAGGAAAAAAGTAAAGAATTACAGGGCATCAAGCATCTACTGGTGTCCCCCATTCCCAAGTATTACAGGAACTACCCTGCTAAAACCACTTTTGTAAGACGCAACCCTCCTCAGGCAGCTGCCTCCTCTTCCAGATCTAGAAGAGGGGCAAGAAGACCTACTTCAGTCAGACCTAATGCACCACCTCCTCAGCCCAGACAACCCTTTCAGGATAGAGGAGGTCCCAATAATGCATGACTGCCTTGCCCACCTACCACTCTCTGCACACTTTCCACACTGCCTCCCCCTCTGGCAGTCAAACACCACAGACCAATGGGTCCTAGCCATTATCCAAAAAGTGTGCTTCCTATCCTGGAAAGAAAAACCACTGAGGAAAAGTATTCCTTTCCCCCCCAAAAAACAAATTCATCTCCTACCGCAAGTTTTGTCAGAACTACTAAAGCTAGGCACCATAGAACCTGTCCCCCAGGACAGGAAGGAAGGGGGTTCTACTCTCGTCTCTTCCTGGTCTGCAAAAAGAATGGCCCCTGGAGACCCATTTTAGCTCTCTCCTTTCTAAATCTACACCTTCAGGTACCCTCCTTCAAAATGCTGTATCTACCCACTCTGCTGCCTCTTATTCCAGCCAAGGCCTTCATGGCCACCCTGGACCTAAAAGAAGCCTACCTTCACATTCCCATCAGGATTTCCTACAGACAATTTATGTGTTTCTCTGGACCTTCCTCTCATTTCCAATTTACTGCCTTGCCCTTTGGTTTATCCACTGCCCCTCGAGTCTTTACAAAGTGCCTAGCCCCAGCCATTGCATTCTGCAGAACTCAGGGAATCCAGATTTACCCATATCTGAATGACATTCTAATACTAGCAGAATCCAAAGATACCTTCTCAAGGCATCTGCACTTCACCATGACCCTTCTGTAAAATCTAGGGTTAACCATCAACCTCCCAAAGTCCTCCTTGAACCCAGGCCAAGACAAGATTTTCCTAGGCTGCAGAATCAGAACGGACAAAATGAAGGCCTTTCTCCCACAGGACAAGGTTCTATCCCTGACTTCCCACTTCCAGGAAACCCTCCACTCCCAGAAGATGATGGCAAGGCAATTAATGTGTCTCCTGAGCTTAATGGCAGCAACCATCCCCATGCTATCACTGGCCAGAATGCATATACGCAAGCTACAGTGGTACCTCAAAAGTCCCAACACCTACATCACTTAGAACAGAATATTCCCCTCCTTCCCTGTCTAAAGATAAAAAACAGCTGGTGGATCCAGCAAGTCCAACTAAACCCGGAACTTCCACTGCAACCACCTACCCCAACCAAAACAATGCATACAGATGCCTCAGATTCAGGTTGGGGTGCAACTCTGGCATCCTACAGGGTCCAGAAAAAGTGGCACTCTTCTCTACAGAGCAAGCACATCAATGTCAGGGAAATGACAGCAGTCTTCCTAGCTTTAAAGACCTTTATTCCCCTTCTGGTCCCAGGGGTGCTCTGGATAGTGACTGGCAACACCACAGTTATGTGGTACCTCAACAGACAGGGAGGAACAAAGGCCTACCAGCTGTGCAGGCTGACCCTGCTGTTATGGGACCTAGCCTCTCGCCACAGCCTGGTCCTGCAGGCAACCTACATCCCCTCGCAGGGCAACAAGCAAGCAGACCTCCTAAGCAAGACTTCCTCTCCACAGCACGAATGGATGCTGGACAGGGGGTCTTCCTAGACAGTCTACCGGTGGGGTACTCCACAAATAGACCCGTTTGCCTCCCCCCAGAACAGGCAGCTGCAGACCTTCTGCTCAAACACACACTCCCCTCTAGCATGGAGAGTGGACACTTTCAACATTTCTTGGGAGGGGAAGTTTCTTTATGCTTTCCCCCGCTTCCCAATGATTCAGAAAGTCCTCTTGAAAATCCAGAAGGACAAACCAAAAATCTTGTTAGTGACACCCTACTGGCCAAGGCAGCACTGATTCCCCCTACTTCTCAATCTAGCCAAGGGCAATCACTACAAGTTATCCCTTCAAGGAGGACCTACTGACACAAGACAAAGGAATTCTCCTTCACCCACACTGCAGATGTTATCCCGGACTCTGTGGGTGATAAACATTTGATCCCCTTCAGACACCACTACTCGGAGGACGTGGTTTTAGTCCTGAGGGAGGCAAGGAAACCTACCACCAGAAAATCTTACCTAGCTAAGTGGGAAAGATTTACAAAGTGGTGTCTGGACAAGGGAAGGGAGCCTTATTCGGAAGATGCCCCCCCCCCCCTCTGTTCTCACTTGTGTGTGTCACTTGATTAAAATCTGGCTTTCATACTCTTCAGTGAAAGTGCACCTTTCTGCTATATCAGCCTGCTTGCCCCTGGATCCCCCCTTGTTAGCCAGACTGAACGTAAAGCTCTTCCTTAAAGGGGTCTTACACATGAGGCCACCAAAGAAACCTATCCCTCCTCCCTGGAACCTCAACTACATCCTGGAAAAACTAACCCAGAACCCTTTCAAACTGGCTGGGTCTTCTTCCCTACAGATGTGTACATAGAAAACCATCCTGCTGGTGGTTATTACTTCAGCCAGAAGGGTCTCAGTGTTGCAGGCCTTAATGGCCTGCCCTCCCTACACCACCTTCCACAAAGACAGAGTTACCCTGCAAACTAATCCCTCCTTCATGCCCAAGGTGGTCAATGACTTGTCTCTAAACCAATCTATCCACTTACCCACTTTCTTTCTCTCCCCCACTAATGAAGGGGAGAGGATACTGCACTCCTTAGATGAGCACAGGCAACTTAGATTCTATCTGGACAAAACCAAACCCATTAGGAAATCTAAGCAGCTCTTTGTCTTCTTTCACCCCAGAGCCCTGGACAAGGCAGTCTCCAAACAAACCATTGCTCACTGGATCAGGAAAACTATTTGTCTCTGTCACTCTCACCATGGATAAAAAACCCAGTGGGAGTAAAGGCCCATTCCACTAGGGCTGTGGCCACCTCCAAGATCTTCATGAAAGGTCTGTACACGGCATCCATCATGGAAGCAGCCACATGGTCCACTATCCACACTTTCACCAAACATTACAAACTGGACCAAGTTTCCAGAGCAAGGGCAGGATTCACCAAGGCCATCCTACAGGGCTTTGTAGAATCCTCTTCAGCATCTACGTGCCTTTCATGCATCTAAGCTGTGGTACTCTCCCACAACTAGAATACTGCAACATAGGAATAGAAGGACATAGATGTGTAAAATCTTACCATAACCATAGATGTCCTTCTCTTCCATGTTGCAGTATTCCTTTCCACCCACCATTTCCCACTATACTTTCGCCTTTAGTCCCAGCTAAGACCTGGATCTACCTAAGCTACTGAAAGACACCTAGGGCACACACCTGCCCCCACTGGCATTCCTCCTACTGGGCCTTCTTCTATACCTGCTGACCTTCAAGTTCTGAGGACTGTGTGTGCAGACATCACATTTACGGCTCATGGTTTATGGCTTTATGTAGCTGGGTAATTACAGCAGAGCTAGTAAGAGAGATGGCTAGAAAGGTGCTTGGTGTGACAACTGGAAGGAGGACAAGGAGACCTGGTGGTGGAATGAAGAAGTACAGGAGAGTATACAAAGAAAGAGGTTAGCGAAGAAGTGGGATTGTCAGAGAGATAAAGAAAGTAGACAAGAGTATAAGGAGATAAGGTGCTTGGCAAAGAGAGAGGTGGCGAAGGCTAAGGATAAGGCGTATGAAGAGTTGTATAAAAGGTTGGACACTAACGAGGGAGAAAAGGACCTGTACCGATAGGCTAGACAGAGGGACCGAGCTAGTAAAGATGTGCAGCAGGTAAGGGTGATAAAGGATAATGAGGGAAAACATACTCACAAGCGAGGAGAGTGTGTTGAGCAGATGGAAAGAGTACGTTAAGGGGCTGATGAATGAAGAGAATGAGAGGGAGAGAAGGTTGGATGATGTGTGGATAGTGAATCATGAAGTGCAGTGGATTAGCAAGGAGGAAGTAAGGATATCTATGAAGAGAATGAAGAATGGAAAGGCTGTTGGTCCAGATGACATACCTGTGGATGCATAGAGGTGTTTAGGTGAAATGGCAGTGGAGTTTTTAACTAGATTGTTTAATGAAATCTTGGAAAGTGAGTGGATGCCTGAGGAATGGAGAAAAAGTTGATGGAGAAAAAGTGTTTTGTTAACGATTTTTAAGAATAAGGGTGATATGCAGAGCTGTAGTAACTACAGAGGGATTAAAATTGATCAGTCACAGCATGAAGTTATGGGAAAGAGTAGTGGAAGCTAGGTTAAGAAGGGAGGTGATGATTAGTGATCAGCAGTATGGTTTCATGCCATGAAAGAACACTACAGATGCAATGTTTGCTTTGAGAGCATTGATGGAGAAGTACAGAGAATGTCAGAAGGAGTTGCATTATGTCTTTGTGGATTTAGAGAAAGCATATGACAGGGTGCCTAGAGAGGAGTTGTGGTATTGTATGAGGAAGTTGGGAGTGTCAGAGAAGTATGTAAGAGTGGTACAGGATATGTACGAGGGTAGTGTGACAGCAGTGAGGTCTGCGGTGGGAGTGATGGATGCGTTTAAGGTGGAGGTGGGATTACATCAAGGTTCAGCTCTGATCCTTTTCTTATTTGTAATGGTGATGGACAGGTTGACAGACGAGATCAGACAGGAGTCCCTGTGGACTATGATGTTTGCAGATGACATTCTGATTTGTAGTGAGAGTAGGGAACGGGTGGAGGAGACCCTGAAGAGGTGGAGATATGCTCTAGAGAGAAGAGGAATGAAGGTCAGCAGGACTAAGACAGAATATATGTGTGTGAATGAGAGGGAGGATAGAGGAATGGTGAGGATGCAGGGAGTAGAAGTGGCGAAGGTGGATGAGTTTAAATACTTGGGATCAACAGTTCAGAGTAATGGTGAGTGTTGAAGAGAGGTGAAGAAGAGAGTAGAGGCAGGATGGAGTGGGTGGGCAGTTAGCATAGTAACCTCCCATGATCCATTGATGATTACTTATCCAGTGTTGTAAGGAAATCCTTTTTCATTGCACAGCTTTTATCTAAAGATATTGTTTCCAGATTCATGGATGTGATTCTTCCACTGTACTCTGCACTCATCTGGCCAATAATTGAGTATAATGACCCTTTTGGTATGTACTTGTCCAAACACCTGTCACATCTGGAATGACCACACCGCTTTCTCACTAAAAAAAATCAAAGGCCAAAATCATAAAAACTGTGCAGACCATCTCAAAGCCTTATCATTCTTCCCAGTATCATACAGGCTACTGAGAGACAACCTCTGAGTTGCATATGGAGATTTAACAGACCCTGTTCTGCCACACCTATTACATATTCACAAGTCCAGTGGTATCATAAATTACCTGCCAAAGGATCTTAATCTCTTTTGTAAAATAAATAGAACATGTTGGAGGGATAGGTTTGTATCATATCAAAAAGAGTATCACTTCTATGGAAACATCTTCCAATCCACATAAAACAAAGTACTTTTACATGGGACTGTAAGACAAGGCTTCTTAAGATCCTCACAGATGAATAGCCTCTTAAGTACCTGTGAACCTAAGATAGATACATACACATGTATATTGCAGAAAACTGGAGTATCTGAAGAAAACCTGTGCAAACATGGAGAAAACAGAGATAAACTGTAGGTCATGATTGAACCTCTGCATTGTCTTATAGGTGTGTGCCTTTTTGTTAAGTGACCATGCACCTATGTTGTGCATGACATGCTGTGGCTAGCCTTCAGCCTTGAATTGGATTAACTTTGTAATTGTTGAATGAAGGTATAAACTAGCTAATACTACAATATATGTCTTGTATCCTGTAGGTACATATGTTTGTGTGCATGTTTTTGTGTATATTATCAGAAGTGCAGCAAAGTTCCATACTTCGACCCCTTCTTTTCTCCCTCTTTATTAATGATCTCCTATGGGACCTTCAAGATGTTAACTATCTACTGTATGCAGGTGATGCAGTAGTCACAACATATGGTAAAGCTTCACATGACCTCAATAAGGCACTACAAATGGATGTAGCAGCTCTTTGGAATTGGCTATAGACCAACATACTGTCTAAACACTCAGAAATCATCAGTTATGCTATTCAGCACACCTTAAAGGTTAGTTAAATCCACTACCATAACCTTAACAGACCCACATAGAATCCAGCTTACTGTCTTTACTTACCAGCAATATCTAGGAGTGACACTTCATCACACCCTAAGTTTCATGCCTAGTACTGGAAACATTTAAGTTACTGCCTAAAGAAAAGTGGTTAGCCTATAAAATCTCCCACTAAAGCTAGACAGGCCATAGCCATCAGTGCTTGAAATAACGCACTTCCAATTATGTCCATGCTTTGTCAAACTCCTCTGACAAACAGAGAATTGAATTCTAACATTTATTCGCCTGATGCATAAAACCAAGTGTCATTTTTTTGTGAAATAATCAAAGTACCTACCAGAAAAAAATATATCAGCCTTATTAAATAAACCCACCTTTAAGTTAGTTCATGAAAGCTGCTTCCACCTTTGAAAAATAAATGCTCGCTAAGCAACACATCAGGTGCAAACCTGCATAGGCCATTTACAACAGCTTGTGCAGAAAAAAATCATTTAAGAAAGTTGTCCATACAGCCTGAAAGTCTCATCCTGAGCTTATTAGAAATGCTGCCAGTCTTCAGCAATTCACCAAATCTCTAAAAGCAAACACCTTTTAGAAGTGAGTACATGTGATTGCTTCAGTAAACCAGAATGATTAACAACTTTAATAATGTCAGTCTCTGAAGTGTAAATACTATCACGGCTATGATTTCACTAATGTCACGTGAATGTACATTGTAGTAAAATATCTACCTTATAAGAGCTTATATTAACTTATATTTAGTGGTACTGCAATTCCAAGACTGATTGGTGTGTTCTGTAAGCTTGTACCATGTTTGTAAACCTTGCAGTATATTATTTTTTCAGGGCTATTTGTTACTGTATTCATGTTTATATTTTATTTTTCCTTTATTGCTGTATGGTATTATTCAGTTTTATCTTCTGTCCTTTTCACTGTGTTGCTGACCAAATATTTTTAACTAGTGTTCCTCTTCGTCGCAAAAATAATCTTCAGAGCAGTGTACCAACCCAGTTAACCAATGCTTGTTATTAACTTTTTAATTCAGGAGATGATGGGGTTGCAGATAAATATGGATCCTCCCCCACTGGCAACACAGCCCCCTCAGAGGGGGGAACTGAACGAGTCAAAGGAATTAAACCAAGTTTCTGTAATTATACAAATGTTAATGCTTTTAAGGGTCACGAATGTGTGTAGATCAGATTGTTCAGTCTTCTAGCGATCAGCAGAGCTACTTTAATATTGGCTTACTTTGTGAGTTCATAGGTGTGTACTAGGCCAACGGCCCTGGAGCCTTTACAAGCCTAGCTCACAGAAGTGCCCTAGCATCATGTCGCCATTAGTTCCCGGTGCCAGTATGAAGTAGTCACTGGAGAGATCCCTGGGGTGAACTTTCTATTTCCCATCCAATCATCAAGATTTCTCTTGAAAAAGGCCAGTGAGGTTCTCTGCTTGACATGTATGGGAAGTCTCTGGATTATGAATCTGTCCCTCCAGCATGTTCTGTTGATTGTGGTAATGAGGTTGAGGTCCCTGGAGCATGTGGTGTGGAAAGATTGGGATTTCTTTAGGTGTAACATTTCTAACAGGGCTGGGTCAGATATGGCCTTGTAAGTCAAGCAGAGATTGCCACTTAATAGACGATATGAGACAGAGAAAAGTTGGAGTTTTTTGAGTCTGTCCATTAGGGCATGTGTTTAAGGCCTAGAATCCTCTTTTTGAAGTACTTTTGTGGCCTTTCCAGCTATTGCAGGAATGGGGCATTATACTCGATGATTGGTCTAATGAGAGAAGAGTAGAGAGAGAGAGGATGACCTCTTTCTTCCTGGATGCAAAACCCTTGGTAATGAGATGTGTCACAGAAGGACTTTCTGACCACAGTGGCAATGTAGTGGTCGAAGGAGAGGTTGCGTCAATCTTGTGTCCCTGGATCTCTTATAATACCTTCAGTGTTCGGTGGGCTACCATCAATGTCATAATTCGTGGGAACTGAGTTTATCCCAAAGGGAATGACGACGCATTTTTTGGCATTAAGCTTAAGGCTATGGTTTTGACACTAGTCGTTGGTCTCAGTGAGGCCTTTCTGCAGGATGTCTACATCACTTGGGGAGTTAATAATGGCTCCTTGCTTGCAGTCGTCAGCGAACTTGGTCAGCCAGAGTCCCCCTGTGTTGGCCTGGACTTCTGAGAAGATGCCAAACAGGAGAGGACCCAGGACCAATCCCTGTGGGACTTCACTCATGACTGGTTGGCAGTCTGATTTGGAGTCTGCTACTTTCACGCTGTGGGTTCTATCTGTGAGTCAATTTGCAACCCACCTAATCATATAGGGGTTGATGCCTAGTTTGGTGAGTCTATCAATAATTCCTGAGTGGGGAATGGTATCAAAGGCCTTGGCCAAATCGAGGTAGGCTGTATGGACTGCCTTGTCATCATCCACAGCTCTGGTGACTGACTGAAAGAAGTCAACCAGGTTGAGCAGGCATGATCTACCCTTCACAAAACCAAATTGCATGGGATCCAGAGTTTGGAGATTTCCTGTATCCTTGTTAATTAAGTCCATGATGATGCACTCCATAGCCTTACATATCAGACTTGTCAGTCTAATGGGGCAATAATTCCCAGGGTCTGTAGTCGCTTCCTCTTATGGAGAGGGATGACTGTAGCAGTGTGCCATTCTGTAGGGACAAAGCCTGAGGTGAGGCTGTGATTGAACAGGGCCCACAGGTGTGGTGCCAGTTCACTTTGTAGTTCATGTAGAACACCACCAGGGATATTGTCGGGTCCCATGGAAGCTGTATTCTTGGCCTTGGACAATGCAGCTTTAACCTGTGGTGCAGTAATTCTGGGTGCCTGGCATTCTTCCGGTATTGTAAATGGTTCTTTGGGGGGGTAAAGTTGGCACTGAATCTGTCGGCCAGTATGTTGGCAATATCTGTTGGCTCAGTATAGGAGGTTACAGGAAAATAGGGTGAATAGAGTCCACACACCAGGACTCTCTTCACCCTATTTTCCTGTTACTAGTTAAGTGTTTTGTGTGAATTAGTTCTCTCATTGCTACTTCTGTTCAGTATAGGAGGCACCAATGTGCAGTAACTCAGAGCAAATCTGGGTATTGCTGTGGAGATTCTTGATATAACTGTAGAAGGCTTTGTGGTTGTTTTTAGTGTCTGCCGTAATTCTGCCTTCATAGCTAGCTTTAGCGGTTTTGATAAGGGATCTCAACTTTTTGTTGAGGCTAATAAGGGAGTTTTTCCAGTCAGGACTTCACCTTTTTCTGCAACAGTTTCTTCCTTCTGTTGTAGAGTTTTTTAATGACAGGGGACTACCAGATTGGCTTCCTTTTTTTGTAGGAGAGCGTCTTGGTTCTGTTGGTTATGGCTAGTTCCATGCATTTGTGTACATGTTCGTAAAGTGCATTGGTGTATGATTTAGCGGTCATGCAACTGTTTTCCATTTGCATGGGTGCCATGAAGTTACCCACCTCTGTTTTTAGGAGCCCAAAGTCAGCTTTGGAGAAGGTTTTCATGGTGGTTACCTTTGCTGGTGGTGTGGGTGAGATGTGGATTTCCATGGCGATTAGTTTGTGGTCAGATCTAACCAGAGAGGAATTGACTATTGATGTTGAGCAACAGTTGCCCATGTTAGTAATAACCAGGTCAAGGATGTTGCTTCCTCTAGTGGGAGTAAGAATGAGCTGGTCCAGTGCATTGGAATTAATGAATTCCAGGAAGCATTGGAGAAGCTTTGGGTTGGACATGCTCCACTTAAAGAAATCCCAATCTCTACGAGCTACACTCTCTAGGGACCTAAACCTTGTTCCCACAATAAACAGAACATGCTGGAGGGATAAATTCCTGTCTCAGAGACTTCCCATACTCTGGAACAGACTACCTATCTATGACAAACAGAGCTCTTCATTAGCACTCTTCAAGAAAAATCTTGATGATTGGATGGGAAATAGGAAATTCACCCCAGGGATCACTTCTGTGGCTCTGCTCGAGAGGGGCACAGGAAAGTAATTTTCTTGGGTGATGAAAGCCAGGGTACCTTTTTGGCTAGGCTTATACAGGCCCTAGGGCTAATAGCCTAGTACCTACTTATGAACCTATAAGTGTATTGGTGCATGAGTAGTTTTCCCAGTTGATTGAAGGGTAGTTGAAGTCACTCAGTGTGAGACTGTTGGGTTGAACCCTAATAGTTTCCAGGGTGCTTAGGAACATGGAATGAGAGTCTTGGGACATGGTTGGGGACCTATAGCAGGCTACAACCTGAATCGCTGTCTTACCTACTGTTAGTTGTACCTGAAGTATCTCCGATGTGTTATGCTGGGCTGCTAGTCTGGAAGTGTGCATATCCTTTATGAATACGGAGACGCCACTGCCTTTGGAGCTTCGATCCATATTCTGGGGCCGAAAGGTGTGGAATAAGTTATAGCCTGATAGTGCAGGGGTGCATTCTGCTGCTTTAAACCAGGTCTCCGCTACAGCACAAATTTCGATGTTCTCCATTTTGAGGAGTGCTTCCAGCGAGTGCATCTTGATAGTTATACTTCTAGCGTTAAGCAGCATGACCCTCAGATTGCATTTATTTATAGCTGTTATGGTGGTAATTTGGTCTTTAGAACACCACCTAAAAAAGGCACTATGGGGGTGGCAAGAGCCTTAGCCAGTATCCAGAAACCTAGGGGTGACAGATGCAGGCCATCTCTGGCAAAGCATCAAGGTCTGCCAGTCATGTCATCCCAAGCAGACAGATACTGGATCCCCTTAGAATGACACCAGAAACTTAGCCAATTGTTATTTTCTGCTTGTACTGTGGTATCATTCTGGGTGATGGTAGGATGCTGCTCAGGGCTAGGGTCATACCTGCCTGGGCTACATAATCCGAGAGTTCCTCCATGTCTGTTTTCATGTAGTCCAGGGAGGTGCATCTCAGGTCATTCACACCCACATTGACAATGACAGAGTCATACTTGTACTTTTTGTGGAGTGACCTGAGTGTGTGTGTGTGTGTGTCAGATCCTGGCACCCGAGAGACAGCTGACTGTTACCTTCTCCTTATTCAACCTAGTGAGTGGGACATTGGTGTGCCTCAATATCAAGTCACCTATGATTATTGTATTGGGCAAGCTGTTTTGCCTTATGAGCTTATGTTGAGGAGCACACTGTGTAGGTGAGCTATGTGTCTTGTGATTTGTGCTGTGTTGTTGTGGTCGAGTGCGTTTCTGATTTGGAGGCCTCTGTTTGGGTAGATTTCTATTGAGAGCCTCCACAAAGCTGGCGAGAGCTGTGATGTTTGGTGTTCTGGAGGGCTGTGTGTTCCCTGTCGTGTGGTGCAGATGTTGACCTTCTTCTCTTGACTCAGTCTTGGCTGGAGAGTGCATGTCTTCCAGTTTGGATATATATAAGTACATCTCTCTCAAGTCTGAATGTTGGGAGGTAAGAGGAGAGGGTTGTCTGTGTATATGAGACAGTTGCTACACTGCCTAAGAATGCCCAAGTTCACCAGGTTAATAGGAGAAAGCACAGGGAATTGACCTTTAGACATGCCAGGAGGGATGGTCATTATTAATAAGTACTGGAGCTGTTTCCTTATAGGACATTTAGTGCTGTTAGCACTTATGTGTGCTACAATAATTGCTACAAGAAGTCAGACGAAGTGCTAGACGAATAAGCTAGTTAAATGCAAGAGAGAAGAGAACTAACAAGATCTAAGGGAAAAATTGAAGAGCAGACTTTGTGGCACCAGTAATAGTTTACCCTAGCTTATTGGCGCTGTATGGCATGCAAACACGGGTTTTTAAAGCAGAATGTTGAAAGGGAGCTAGAAACTACTCCTCTTGTGGTAGATAGGCTACCTAATGCTTACCACTCCCACTAATAAGCTGAGAGGCTTCCTCTAACACAGAAAGGTCTGGGGAACTCAGAAACTACAATACAATCCTGAATACAGCAAATCTGTATCTGGACTACTCTAGTAACAGGAAAGGTGGGAAAACAAGCTAGAACCTACAACTTTTTTTAATATAACAATAGCAAACTGATTTAAACAAATTAACCAATAAAAAAAGCTCAAAACTGAGCCCTGTTCCAGTAGTCTTCAGTCAGACAAGTTCTAGCTGCACACTCCTGCCACTAGGATGCAGGGGAACCTTCTCCAAAAAAAAGATGGCCTAGATTAGTGCGCCAGTTATACAAATAAAGCTAGATTCAGCAAGTCTGAATCTAGTCTATGCTACAGCAAACAAGGCACACCAATTTCAGAAAGAAACAGTTCAAATAAGCAGGCACAATAAGCCTTTAACCAGAAATTCACAGCTCAGAAGGTCAGAATCTACCCTCTCCTCCCAAAAGAGTGCAGACCACAAACCTTCTTAATGTAAAATAACTGGCCTGAAGCCCAAGTGCTTAAACCAGAACTAAGACACTTTTAGAATAACAGATACTAAGCCTTCAATCAGCAACTCTCAATTAGAAGGATGTAAGCTACCTGTCCTGCCACAAGAGTCGTCTTCTTTTGGCTTTTCCCGGTTAGGGGATCACCACAGCGGATCATCTGTCTGCTCATAATTAGCAGTGGAGATTTATGCTGTCGAGTGCAGACCACAAACCTTCTTAATGTAAAACAATAGGCCTGAAGCCCAAGTGTTTAAACCAAAAGGCTTAGAATAACAGTTACAATTTAATCAGGCTACTAACAAGCAGTAATAAATGCACCAGAATATTAACTTAGCATAAGTAGGCTTGAAGTTAACGGTGTAATGTTGTGGCGGGGTGTCAAGCGTGATGGTGTAGGTGTATAGTGAGCACGCACAACCTGGACACCTGACCGATGTAAGGGATTTAATTTGATTCTATGGCTGGTAACAATAACAGGTTGTCAGTAAGCATGAGGCAGTTCCTACACTGCTTCAATGTACCTATTCCTAGAAGGCTGTTTAAAGAAGGTATATAGGCAGACTCAAGTCCCCTGATGTCTAGTAAACTGAAAAGGTAATTGGTAATATGCTAGTTACAATGCAGTAATATTACTAACGTATCTATATCTATAGCTGTATATGTATTTATACATATATTATAATGGATCACTAAGGCTCTGTCATTTTGTCGACAGAGTGCAGTGTGCGCCATTGGATGAAGTAGGTGTTTGGTCGAGTGGATGTGTGATTGTGTTCATGTTGTATCAAAAAGAGGAAGTGCACTGGGGAAGGTAAGTGTATGGTTTTTAGTTTTAGTGTGGGACGTGTATGTGTGTGCATGCATGTGTATGCGTGCATGTGAGTGGTGTGTGTGTATATATATATATATATATATATATATATATGTGTGTGTGTGTGTGTGTGTGTGTAAAAAATATATATCTGTGTCATAACGACAAATAGCCATAACATTGACTCGCATAAACAGGGTATTTTTCCTCTGGAAAACTAACCACTTGGCCACCAACAAATTAAACAAACCAAAGTGGGGACTTTGCCCTCAACTAAATATACCAACTCCAAGATCACACTACAGTGGAGAAAAGGGCAAGGTTCCCCATGGTGGCCAAGTGGGTAGTTTCCCAAAGGTGAAATACACTATTCCAGGAGTTCATTTATTTAACTTTTCGACAATGTCATCTTGCTGTTATGCGATTCAGCGTTATGGTAATTCATCATTACGAATTGCACACATATATATGGTTTCACTTCAGAATCCTGAAATATCACAATCCTGAATTTCAGAAAACTTGATAATCCGGAAGCCCAAAATCCTAAAAATTTAAAATTCTGATGCCCAAAAGACTGAAAACACACAGGATACATATACTGACTACAGAGAACACAAACCAGATTACATTCCACCAAATATAAGCAGGGGGGGCAAGCCCCCATGCACCCGCCATCCCCTGCTACTTAAATATATCAACTGCAAGATTGCACTTCACTACACTATCATGAGTTATGTTGTAGTATAGCAAGTGAAAAGGAAATGTCACTAAGGTTACAACAGGCAGTCATGAACACGTGATGGTTTGCCATTTTTTTTCTGTGGAGTGCAATCTTGGAGTTGATATATTTAATTAGCAGGGGGTGGGGGGTGTGCGCAGGGAGGCTTGCCCCCTGGCCATACTTGGTGTATAAGTGCTATCCTGTGTGTCTCTGTGCCCTTGTATTGGAATATTGTCATTCTTTGTGTCCTGTATGTTTTCTGTATTTTGTGATTCAGGATTTTGAGTTTTCAGGATTTTGGGTTCCAGATTATGAAGTTCAGGATTGTGATATTTCAGGATTCTGAAGTGAAACCATAAATATATATATATGTGTGTGTGTGTGTGTGTGTATATATATATATATATATATATATATATATATATATATATGTATACAGATACATACATACACATATGGGTCTATGTGTGTGTGTGAATGAATGTTGGCGAGTTATAATTAAAATACGAGCTGAGGTTGGAGCTGTTTTCTGAGCATGACCTTTTGACAGACACAATGGAAAACCTACCTGCTGGTGAAGACAAAAATTATCTGAAGGTGCAGATAACCACAAGTGATACAGTAGTTTTGTAATAGTTCAAGTTTTATATGATGATAAAGATAAGGCAAGTCTTGGTGACATGACCTAGACTGCCATGTACTGACTTTCTTGGCTCCGCCTGACCCCATTTGCAGTGGGTGTCAAGATAGTTTTCAGTTATGTACACTAACAAGAGACCATGCTTTTTGAACCTGAAATTATCAGCTGAAGACCATGAAATAGATGAGACAGCTTCTCTCGGCTTCTGGTGTACCATTCTATCCACATCAAAAGTCTTTTTGCAGGTCACATATGAGCTACTGCAGTCCATATTTCCTCCCAAATCCTCAGGCCTGTGAACAGTAAGATTGCTATGCAAAATTGGCAGGTTCTCAGCATGAACAGAGTGATAGAGAGACATTATTTAAAGGCAGCTGTCATCAGTCCTGAGTCCTATGTAGCCACGTCTTGTTACAGATTTTCAGAGGGAGAATGTCCCTCCATGTGTGAATCTGGTACGCCATTGCAGCAGATACATGGGTCCGAATGGAAAGATGGTAAAATAAGCAAAAGGAGAGAAGCATTGCTGGAATTGAATTCATCCTCAAATCTTGGTGAGTTCCTTCATGAGGTGCACCCTGTTTTACACAAAATCTCACCAAGACACTGATATATAGATGTATTTTATGTAGCACATATCATGGACAGAATTAGGTTAAAAATAATGAAGATAGCTGGGTCCAAAAGTCCCAGGATGAAGAAGTGCCCAGTCCTGGTAAGCACACTGGTACCAGGATTTGAAAAAATTACAGTGTAGAATCCTCAAGACACGGAAATATTCCTACAATGGGGCGAGGGCAGGCTCAGATGGTGTTGAAGGAAGTACCAGTCCACAAAAATTACAAAAAATGATGGGCCAAAAAATAGCCATACAGACAGAGTGGCCTATTGAGGATAAGTAAGAAACCGTGTATTGTTACTATTATGCAAGAAGCCCAGAATTTCCAGGCAAAAGATATATAAAAAGATTGAGAGAAATTAGAGGAAAGAAAATTACTTCCACAAGAAAAAAAACTGTCAGAAGAGTTAAATAAAACTTTGTGTTCATTAATACAACAGATCCACGAAAAACACTGTATAGACAAGAAACCTTGTGCTATTTGGAAAAACAAATGACGGAGGAACTGTGAAAATTTAAAGAACAAAATTTAGAAATGTTTGAAGGGTATAAAAAAGAAATATGGACATGAGAAAGATAGAGGGATCTGATATGGTGCAATACTTATGCAAAGGAGAAAGCCAAATTAATCAGTACGAAAAAGGCAGCCCCAAAGATATTTGAAGAGAAATACAGCAAAGGCATCCAGATGTGAAAAATTTCATAGTTAAAAAATAAGATCACAAAGAGGGAATGCAGAACAGAAAATTAGTCAAGTAGAAGTTAAAAAATAGAATCTGAAGTTATGGAATATTTGCGAAGTGAAGGATTCATTGTAGAAAGTCTAACATAAGTTATATCACAACGTGATGGAACTTCTAGTCCCCAAAGTAAGACGAAACAAGAGGAGCAGGAGGCATCTGAAGAAGAAATATGGACATGGGAAAGCAAAAAAATATTTAATATGGTGCTATATTTCTGCAAAGGAGAAAGCAAAACTAATCAATGCAAAAGGAGCAGCACCAAAGATATTTGAAAAGAAATACAGGCAAAGACATCTGGATATGGAAAATTTTACTGTACAAAAATAATAAAACAGAGGAAAAGTAGAAAAGAGGATTAGTAATGGAGAAGTTAAAGAAATAGAAACTGAGGTTATGGGTTACCAGCATAGTGAAGGATTTAGTGTAGACAATTTAACTCTGATAACACAACAGGATAGAGCAATGGACACCCAAATTAAGGAGAAACCGGTAGAGTGGGAAGCATCTAATAAATTGACATATGAAGATACTTTGAAGCTTCCCATAGGAAACTAGTACAAACATTCAGTTGGTGCTATACAGCAAGGGAAGAACAGGAAACTGTGGCAACTCTGACACAGTCAATGTCATGGAGTGACAGGCCAGTGAATTCCCATATGAAAAAGCAATGGATGACAGAGTGCAACCTGAAGAGAACATGGCACAGGAAGATGCCCTGGAACTTTCTGTAGAATGCCCACAGGAAATGGAGAGCAAAGAATGTGCCCTCAATTTAGAAGAAAATGATCTAAAAGAAGAGTGGTTTGATTTAATAGAAATGGATAGACATATTAAGATCAACGACAGAGAGAGACTGCAAAAGGTCAATAAAACCCCAAAAGTTAGAAGTTTGATAAAACAAATAAACACAGTAATTAGGACTGTCCATAGAGACTCATGCAATATAACAGAAGTAAATCGGATACATTACTGTGCAGCCAAATTAATAACTGATAAAGTCCTACCACAAGAACACAGGGTAGTACGGGAAAGGACAGGGAGAAATCGAATGCCATCATGAAAATATCAACTGGAGAAAAATATAAAGCAATTAAGACAAGAAGTGTCACTATTAGAAGAGTATAGAAGAGGGAACTGATCAATAAAAATATTCAGAAAGATAGACATGATAAAAGCAATTCACAGTATTATAACAGATCAGGATTTATCATGCACTACTGCAAATAATAAAGTAAAGCTATCAGCACAGATAGAAGATACTTAGATAAATATAGAGGAAAAAAATGAAATCAAGTTATTGATGATCCAAAAAAATTTTTTATAGAGAATTGGGAAACAAGGTAAAAGGAAATGAAAGACCGTGAAAAAAAGAAGAAATAGATACATTTTGGATAAATATCTATGATGATCCTGTGGAATATAATAAAGATGCTAAATAGATAGAAGAAGTAAAAGAAAGAATAAGAAGTTCAAATGTACAGGATATGAAATGGGATGAATTAATGGCCAGAGAGAATGAAACAAAATTAAAAAGCCTCTACTTGGAAAATCCCAGACCCAGATGCAGTACCTAACGTCTGGCTAAAAGTATTAACATCTTTGCATGATTTGGCCATGAGTAAGAACTATTTATATGTGCACCCTGAACAGACACCAGCCTGACTAACAACAGGAAAAACAATGCTCCTACTTAAGAGTGAACCTGTAAGCTACCCTAAAAACTATAGATCAATAACTTGCCTTCCGACAATGTATAAACTATACACGAGAAATGATGGTGACAGAATTTATAGTCATTTAGAAGAAAACTCAGTTATGGCAATAGAACAAAAGGGTAATAAAAGAAAGTCATATGGAACAAATGATCATTTGTTGGTAAACAAAGTTATAGTGGAGAACTGTAAAAAGGGGAAGAATGTAAGTATGGTATGGATAGACTACAAAAAAGCATTGGACAGTATTCCACATTTGTGGATAAAAGAGTGCTTAAAAATGTGTAAGATACTCCCTGCACTGATAAACTATATCACAGGGACCATCAAACAGTGGCAAACTACTTTGCAGTGAAGCCATGATAAAAGACAAATTATTATTTCAGGGATAAAAATTCAAAGAGGGATATTCCAGGGTGTCTCTCTGTCACCACTGCCCTTTTGCCTTGCCCTTAACCCATTAAGCTGTCTGCTTAACAGATTAGGTCATGGCTATAATTTGGCTCCCAGAAAGCAACAAAGTGTAAAGACTTCTCATCTTCTCTTTGTAAATGAACTGTATAGCTTATCAGATGAACTAAAAGCACAACTGCAAGTAGTCAAAACTTTTTCAGATGATATAAGAATGTCATGTGGTCTTTATAAATGTGCAGAAGCAACCTTTAAAGCAGGAAAGCTGCAGCACCAAGAAAACATTAGTTTAGGACAAGAATGTGATATAAAAGAAGTTGAGCAAGACAGAGTATATAAATATTTGGGAACTGATGGGGGATCAACAATAAACAATGAATAAATGCAAATAAAACTCAGTAAGGAATATTTTAAAAGACTTAAATTAATCCTGAAAACAGCGCTGACATCTAGGAATAAAGTTCAAGCTATAAACCAATTGGATCTTCCTGTCCTAACTTACACTTTCGAGTGATTGACTGGCCAGAAAAGGTGTTGGATAGATTAGACAGGAAAACAAGAAGGATGCCTAATGCTCATCAAATGATGTATAAAAATCAGTGCATACCAAGATTATATATTCACCGTTCCAAAGGAGGTATGGGCCTGCTTGAAATTGATTACATGTACAGATCTGCAGTCATGGGACTGCATACATATTTGCTGACCTCACAAGGCCCAAACATAGTAAAAGCTTTGAAACATGAGGAGAATAAATCTAAGATGACTTCCCTGGTTAGTCTAGCATAAGCATATTGGCGTCAAGCAGGAATGGAAATTAAACCAGATGTAGATAAAAATCAAACAGCAACTAAATATGCCAAAAAAGCAAAAGAAAGAACATAAGGTGAAGGATCAGATGAGAAGGCAAGAAATGTTGGAAATGCATATAGTTGCAAGTATAGAAAACTCCTGGAAAAACTTCGTGTTGATCAGGATCGAATGCAGGAATGGTTAAGGAGGGGCGAATTCAAAACCAAAAGATGAAAGGTTAATATTGGTGGCCCAAGATAGTGGACTATGTACACGTTGGTTTACAAATTCCATTGAGCATAGAGAAACAGACAAATGTAGGTTTTGTAAAACAGAATTAGAAACCGACGCACAGCCAGTGCTGGTTGTGATATATTAATGGTAGAAGGACTGTATACCGAAAGACATAATAATATGGCAAGACTGTTGCACTAGAGATTGTGCAAACATTATAATATTGAAGTATCTGAAAAACACTGGAAGCATGAGCCACAAAGCATCATAGAAAGTGATGAAGTTTACATCACTAGGGGTCAACATTACCAACAGTTCAAAAGATAAAGAGAAAAGCAGATACAGTGGTCCATGAAAAGAAAAGGAAAATAGCTTTGATCATTGAAATCGCTACACAAAGTGACTACAGTGTCTCGCATACAGAGACACAAATTCATAAAATATCAGGATTTGCAGGCAGAAGCAAAAGCCATGTGGAAAAAAGATACCCAGATTGTTCCGGTAGTAGTAGGAGCAACAGATTTTATGAAAACAGAATCTACAATTGTATTTAGATGTCTTACCGATACATGTAACTCCATATGAAATGCAGAAGGAGTCATTACTGGGCACATTGTGGGTGCTGTGAAGAGCACTACTGGCTAACATCAAAGAATGAAACAATACTCATTTCATGAACTTTAATCGTACTTCAACTTAAGAATGGGGTCCATTCCCGTAATGGTATTAGCAACCCAAAAGACTTGGAGAAATTAAAAAAGTAAGCAAGTGTGTGGTTGAAGACTATCAGTTACTTTTCTCCTCTCCCCAGCTTGCACATAACATATAAATACAAACCCTAAACTTCTACAAAATGCAACAATCAGAAAGGAGGCTCATATTTGTTAAAAAAGTTATGTCTTTGATGACTATAAGGGCCAGGGAGTTTACTTAGGTTTATAGGTGTTTACCAGGCTAACGACCACAAGGACCTTTTTAAGCCTAGCCATGCATCCCAATCTGTGAAAAGTTCTGGTACCCTTGATAAGTGAAAGCAGGGGCAGGGAAAGTAAAACATTTGCAAACAGGAACCTGGGAAATGCACAATTTACAGGCTGCCTCTGTCCATTAGAGACATAGGTGACAAACCAGGGATGAAGTTCCTGTTCCCCATCCAATTGTCCAAGTTACATTTGAACTGGGTTAGGGAGGAAATCTGCTTCACATGGATGGGGAATGGGAAGCTTGTTCCAGAGAAGGGGTAGTCCCTGGGATCAGAATTGCAGAAATTGGGAGTTGTAATGGGGACTGTTTGCGCTAACAGTTACGCGAACATGTTGATGGCTCAATGGGAAGAGGATTGTGTTTTTTCTAGTAATAATTTTCTTTCACATCTTAAATTTTATGGCATGTTTGTGGATGACATTTGCCTTTTATGGGACAGTATCACTGAAATACTGTACAGTTTTGTGCAGTACCTGGAAAGCAGTTCGTCTTTTTTTAAATTTACATTACATCATGCATTGGATTTAATTGATTTCCTTGATGTTCGTGTCTACAAGAAAGGTGATGGTACTCTAGGAACCGCTTTGTATTGGAAGCTCTGCTGGAAAAATGGTTTATTACATCATGGTAGCATGCACCCTCATTATGTTTTTTCCAATGTTGTGAAAGAACAAGTGTCCCTCGTCCAGTCAGGATAAAACAGACGAGCATTCGTTGGTTTTGTTCAAGCATCTTTATTATGTACAAACACATTAGGATTGAGGCTTAATAACTTTAACTTAGTTAAACTTATAAACAAACTACCTATTACACTCATACATGCTCACTCTCTGGCTGCACTCTCCAAATGGCACTGAAGCTAGCACATGCTTGCTATTTATATGCACATGCTGTCCTTGAAATGTTTCTTAAAGGTACAACACACACACTGTTCTACATCCTCTCTCTTTGAGAAATAAGTCATGCAATATTGATGACATTATTTGACATGCAATTGATACAGTCATGCAATTATACAGAACTAAATACATATAGACAGTTATGTCCAGGTTGCTGTGTATTTCACACTAGGTCTGGAAATACGGCCAAACCATGTGACGTAGAAATTAGAATTAGATCTAGCAACTGGGACTGTCTCTGCTGAATGTTCAACTTTGGGGACAGCAGGAACATCATCAGGAATGGTAGTAGGAGTTAAGACACGTTCTGCAACAGGAACATCATCTGGATTGCTCTGAGATCTAGAGTTTGCATCACAGAAACAATGCTGCAGTTTTGATTCTGGTACAGGAAGAAGATGTCTGTGATTTCTCCTGCACTCCACACCCTCAGATTCTACAAAGTAGGATGTTGGCTCTGTACATATACCTGTTACTTAAACAATTTGGTCAAAATATGCTCGATTTATCATAACTGAACTTCTGTAAAGAATGCTTTCTAAATAGTTGGGCTTTGATTGTTCTGTTATTCTTTGCTTTAGGCCTCAACAAACGGGAACTGATAGGCAATGTTGTTCTGGTTTGCCTAGATAGAAGTCTCTGAGCAGGTGAGACAAGTATATCATCACAGGGATTGTTTTTGAAATTGAGTAAATTCAAAAAGGCATCCATATTGTCACTCTTTGTCTTCTCCAGTAATTGCTTTGCCTCTGTACTGCATGTTCAGCTAGTCCATTTGACTGTGGATATTCTGGACTACTAGTAACATGTACAAAGTCCCAGTCTTGTGCAAATTTCTGAAATAACTGACTAGTATATTGAGTACCATTGTCAGAAATAACTTTGTGTGGACTACCATAGACTGAGAAATGATGTTTCAACTTGGTGATAGCACTGGACTTTAGGTTAGGTAGTAAATCGATCTCAAACCAGTTTGAATAAGAGTCTACCAACACTAAGTAATGCTGATTGTTCCACTCGAATGGATCAGTGGCTACTGTTGACCAAGGTAGTTCAGGAATTTGACTTAGATGAAATGGTCCTTTTTGCAAATGCAGTGTAGTACTATTGCATACTGAACAAGAAGAAAGTACTTTATCAAGGTCTTTTATAGAGTAGGCCAAAATACTAGTCCTCTCTCCCTTCTGTTGGTAGATTCAGAATTTGGGTGACCACAATGCAAAATCTGGATATATTCATGTTGTAAGGAAGCAGGAACAACAATTTTAGGACATTTGAAAATAATGCCATCTTCCATCAACACTTCTTCTCTGTAAGGAAAATACGTTTGCACTTCAGGTGGTACACTAGATTGCTTTGACGGCCATCCAACATTAATGTAGTGGTTGAGCTTTTGCAAAGCTGGATCAGTATTTGTATGGTCTCTCAGCCCATCAAATATTGTGGTAGAAAACCTACACACTTCCATGACATCAAAGTCAAAATTCACTGCACTTAGCTGTTCTGTTGTATTTCTGGGTGATCTGGATAAGGTATCAGCCAGATAAAGAACTTTGCCTTTTGTATAGACCATTTTGAAGTTGTATGTTTGCAATTTGAGCATCATTCTTTGTAATATTGCTGGAGCTGGATGCATAGGCTTTTTTAAAATAATGCCTAGAGGTTGGTGATCAGTTTCAATCTGAATAGCTTGACCATAAATATAATCATGACATTTTGAACATGCAAATACTATTGCCAAAAGGTCTTTCTCAATTTGAGCATATTGCATTTCAGTTTGGGTAAGAGTTCTAGATGCATAGGCTACTGGTCTGCCTTCTTGAAGAATAACTGTACCAAGACCAAATTTTGAAGCATTACAGGAAAGAGTTACTGGTTTATTGACATTACAGTATCTTAATGTAGGTGGGGTGGCAATTTTCTGCTTAAGGTCTTCAAATGCTCTCTGGTGCTGTTCCAACCAAGACCATGTAACATTTTGAGAATCAGCTCTCTCAAAGGTGCTGTCACCTCACTGAAGTTTGGTATAAACTTAACTAAATAGTTGACCATGCCAAGAAAATGTTGTAGAGCTTGAACATTATCTTTTGCTGCCATCTCAAGAATGGCTGTTTGCTTGGACGGGTCTGTTCGCAAGCCAGTGCTGATAAATAAATGACCTACATATGTAACTTCTGGTAGTCTGAATTTGCACTTCAGAGGATTGAGCTTCAAGTTCACTTCACGTGCTCTGTTTAGAACCTTCCTAAGGTTTCTGTCATTCTCTGCTTCACCATTGCCTCCAACCAATAAATTATCTACTATTATGGCACAAGGATAACCTGAAAAAATTGCTCCATTGCATGCTGAAAGACTTCACTCGCAGAATTTATTCTAAATGGCATCCTGTGGAATATATATCTTCCAAATGGGGTACTGAAAGTAGTCAGTAGTGAAGATTTGCGATCAAGCATCATTTGCCAAAAAAGAGGAAAAACAGTAGCATTCGGTATCAGGGCTGCAACTTCTTCAGTTGTGTGCATGGGATGATCTGATCCCTTTAATGCTTTGTTCAAATCTCTTGGATCAATGCATGTTCTGATTTCGTCTGCACCTTTTGTGTGGGCTGCTACCATGGACAACACCCATTCAGTTGGTTCTATGACTGGACAAATTACACCTTGCTGCACCATTTTATCCAGCTGAACTTTGACTTTATTCTGCATAGCTATTGGAACTTTTCTTGTTGGTCTGACCACTGGATTGACCTCAGGGTCTAACTTCATAGAATACACAACTGGAAGTTTGCCTAACTTGTCATCCAAAACATTAGTATACTCTAAGAAAATAACTTCAATAAAATTGGAACTAGGATATGTGCTTATATGATGAATTTATTTGTTGAAGGAAAGCAGATTCATTCTCAAACTGTCTCTGAAACCCAATAATGACTGCACAGGTCTTCAGACTACATGAAATAATAAGCTATAACTGTTCCAAGCCAAACAACATGAAAACACTACTGAGCCTTCTGTTTGAATCTCCTCACCTTCATAAGCAACAAGTTTCGCACAACTGTCCACATTAAGTTGCTCACCAGCTCTCACCTTAGCAAATGTGTCTGCTGACATAACATTGCACTTTGAACGGGTGTCTACTTTGAGGTCGGTGGATTTGCCAGACAGTACAAAACACTTTGTTCTTTGCCAACAAATTTACTGCATCAGCCTTTTCAGCAGTTACTGGTACACTATCTACATAGAAAGTAGAGTTCCAGCTCTCTATATCTCAACTTGCTTTTTATGTGCCTTTTTTTTTATAACTGTGTAAGGTTTACTTGATTTGCAAAACGTTTGAAAATGGTTCCATTTTTTACACTTGTGGCATTGCTGACCAAATGCTAAGCATTTTTCTCTTTTAGACTCATGATTGGCACCACAATTGTGACAGTTAATAATAAAGCTTGATTTGGGTTTTGCTGCCTCACCCTTGTACTGCACTGAACATGTTCTTCTCTTAGAACTTGCTGGAAAATTATGGGTTTTCCCCAGGGAGCCTGCATGGGTGGCAGGTGCCATGTGCTTAGGCCTGTTTCTGCTAGCCACTTGTTGCATGCTATCTGCATTTGCTCTGGAGCCTGATGAAACCATGCTTTTATCACTTGCAAGCATACTTGTGTGCCTTTCTGTAACTTCATGGATTTTACAAATCTCAGTAGCTTTGCTCAGCGTTAAATCACTACCAAGATGCAAAATCTTTCTCATTGCAGCACTATTAACACCACACACAAGCCTGTCCTTTATTAACTCATCTTTTAAATCACTAAACCTACACATTTTAGCTTTGTTTTTCAGGTTAGTAATATAAGTTGCAAAAGTTTCCCCTTGCTTTTGATCTCTTGTGTAAAACAGATGCCTCTCTAAAGTAACATTTGTCTGGGGGATACACATTCCCCTGAATTTGTGTTTCAAATACTCAGGGTCTTTGCTTGATTCAGCCTGTACAACAATATGATGCTTTTCACCTTCTCCCTCATATACTGCTGGTGCATAATACACAAATGAATGCTCACTTGCAATGGCCTCTGACCCAGCTAGGTTTAGCAAAATGAATGACTTGGTGTGTGCATCTTTGTCAGAATAAGCTGCTTGTATAACAATATCATAGTCTTGCTCATATATTCTCCAATTTTTTGCAATATTCTGATCAAATATGAGTGGTGATGGTTTTCGAAATCTCTTTGCCATATTAACACATACCAGTGAAGGCTTTTGCAAGTATGCACAAGCACACGCATATATACATATGCCAGAAATTTATGCCAGTATTTGTAACTATGCCCAATGGCAAAACAAGCCTCTGAATAACTGAAGTTTGCAAAATAAGTCTCCTGGGCACAAGAATACTCTTGAAATTGCTGTACTGTAAGAAATCACCTCTTGTCAGTGTAAGAAACATTTCAAAATAGCTGCACTGTGTGAGTACACTGAGTGAAAAACATTTCGAAGTAATTGCACTTTGCGAATAAACAGTACACAGCACACTGAAACTTTCCCAAACTGGCTGCACTTTCCTAATAACTCTGTACAGTGCAAGAAACACTCTGTAATGGTGGCACTCTGCAAATAGACATACTCAGCACAAGAAACTTTTCAAAATGGCTGTATTATGACCACAGTTTATGAAGTAGTTGCACTTTGCAGACAATAAACTCTTCGGAATAAAGGCACAGTAGTAAGCACACACTGTAAGCACTTTTACTCACTTTGAGAAACTTCGAATAACTCTAGTTATGCTTTTAATAGTTTCAATTAATGCAAAATAGTAGTTTATGCCAAAACACACTTGCCAAAAAACATGCAGTCTCCTTGCTTTATTTATGCTTAATGTGCCCTTTCTGCCCTTTATTATATTCATTTTGCTCATTTAATCTTTTTTCATGTCCATTATACTTTTCTTGTGCTAGTCTTATTCTAAACATGCCTGTTTTACTTTAAAAATGCTCATTTGCAGTTCCGAACCCCTTATGTTCTTTTCTGATAATTGTTTTATCAAATATCTTAATTTTAAACATCTTGTTTAATTAATCCACTTTTTCATGCCTTCCTTTGTTTAATAATGCATTTTGTGCCCTTGTAATGCTCCATTTTATCTTTTTAATAAATAAATCGTTTGTGAAAGTTTTCATTACCTTTAGTTCATTTCTGACCCTTTTTTGTACTTGGTTTTCTTAGTTTACCTTCATCATTAACTATGCACCTCATAACTCTGAAAAGCACTCTCTGGAATCCCAGTTCTGACACCATGTCGCTCATCCAGTCAGGATAAAACAGACGAGCATTCATGGGTTCTGTTCAAGCAGCTTTATTATGTACGAACACATCAGGATTGAGGCTTAATAAGTTTAACTTAGATAAACTTATAAACAAACTAGCTATTACACTCGTACATGCTCACTCTCTGGCTGCACTCTCAAAATGGCACTGAAGCTAGCACATGCTTGCTATTTATATGCACATGCTGTCCTTGCCATGCTTCTTAAAGGTGCAACACACATATACTATTCTACAACAGGCATGTGGGATATCCAGGTTACATACTGAAGAGGTTTCCTACAAACAGGCTTTGGATGATCTCTGTTGTAGGTCTGCTGAAAGAGGTTATTCTTTGGATGAGACTGAAAAATATGCTGGTGTGACTATAACTGATGGGGAGAATTCTGCACGACCCTATTTTTCTAGGAATAGAAGATCACATATACATCTGAGAAGTCATAAGGCAGATATTAGAATCACTTTGACTTTTTCCAGTAATATTTAAAACTGTGTACGATGCTATCAGTAAGCTCTGGCCTGCACTCATGACCGCTGGTAAGGTCAGGGAGATTGTTGGTGACAAACCTGGCTACATTTTTAAGAATAATCCATCCTTAAAAAAACTTCTCTGCTATGGCATGTTTAGTGGTAACCAGAATAAACGTGCATGCTCCGATAGGTTAGGGACATATCCCCTGTCGATCACATAAAACCTGTCATTTTATTTCTGATTATAAAACTTTTGTACATCCTGTGACTAAGAAGGTTTTATGCTGACTGTAAGTCCTCTAATTTGGTCAACTTGGCAATGTGCAAACAGTGCCCGAGTTTTTATGTGAGTAAAACCAACCGCTCCTTTAAGGAGCGGATTTTAGAGCATTTAGGTGATATAAGGAATCATTCTCTGACTAATGCTCTTTCACAACACATAGATTCATTTAAGGATCATGTCTTTCATTTCTTGGTTCTTCAGTTATTTGTTGAAGGTGTTTGAGTTGGTGCTGTTGGGAAACCATAAGCACCAACCAGTAATAAAAAGGAAAGGAAGAAGTCTTCAGAGTTGAGTGCTGCAGAAGCATTTAAACTCATTATATCCCTGTCTAAAAAGAAAAAAAAAGAAAAAATATTCTTGTTTCCCACCTTTTGTAAGCTAGTCTAGTCCAGTTTTCAGGCTCTGCTGAATTTAGGACTGTGGTATAAGTTCTTGTGTTGCCCATATCCTTACTTGGATAGGAGGAAGTTTCTCTGTTCACCAGTGAGAGTGGGGAGCTTTGAGCAGCCTATCTGTTCCTGGAGGAGTGGTCACAGCCCAGCAACTTGTAGTTTATTGGACGTTTTGGGCTAATTCCTAGCTCTTTCATCTCCCTGCCTTAAAACCTGCATTAACACAGTTTTGCACTTGTATTCTACTCAGCCAAACTCCTTGTGGTGTCCTGCAGAGTACTGCAAGCAGCAGAGTGACAAAAGAGTGACTTTTCACCAGATATAAGTATTTTTTATCTGCATTTTCTCCTGTGACTGCTAGTCTCGCCGAAAAGCAATTTCTGGCATTTGTGAGCTGTTTTCTGCATACTAAAACTTGTTTGCTGTTAGCACTTGATTAAGTCGTTTAAGTCATTTTTTTGTACTGTTTTAACTGTTGTAGGCTACACACTAAAGTGCACTAGCCTGATAGAAGCATTTAAAGTGTTTTTTGTTGAAACTCATTGTATCCCTGTCTAAAAAGAAACAAAAACAAAAAATATTCTTGTTTCCCACCTTTTGTAAGCTAGTCTAGTCCAGTTTTCAGGCTCTGCTGAATTCAGGACTGTGGTATAAGTTCCTGTGTTGCCCATATCCTTACTTGGATAGGAGGAAGTTTTTCTGTTCACCAGTGAGAGTGGGGAGCTTTGAGCAGCCTATCTGTTCCTGGAGGAGTGGTCACAGCCCAGCAATGTGTAGTTTATTGGCCGTTTTGGGGTAATTCCTAGCTCTTTCATCTCCCTGCCTTAAAACCTGCATTAACGCAGTTTTGCGCTTGTATTCTACTCAGCCAAACTCCTTGTGGTGTCCTGCAGAGTACTGCAAACAGCAGAGTGACAAAAGAGTGACTTTTCCCCAGATATAAGTATTTTTTATCTGCATTTTCTCCTGCAACTGCTAGTCTCACCGAAAAGCAATTTCTGGCATTTGTGAGCTGTTTTCTGCATACTAAAACTTTTTTGCTGTTATTTGCTGTTAGCACTTGATTAAGTCGTTTAAGTCATTTTTTGTACTGTTTTAACTGTTGTAGGCTACACACTAAAGTGCACTAGCCTGATAGAAGCATTTAAAGTGTTTTTTGTTGAAACTCATTGTATCCCTGTCTAAAAAGAAACAAAAACAAAAAAAATTCTTGTTTCCCGCCTTTTCTAAGCTAGTCTAGTCCAGTTTTCAGGCTCTGCTGAATTCAGGACTGTGGTATAAGTTCCTGTGTTGCCCATATCCTTACTTGGATAGGAGGAAGTTTCTCTGTTCACCAGTGAGAGTGAGGAGCTTTGAGCAGCCTATCTGTTCCTGGAGGAGTGGTCACAGCCCAGCAACTTGTAGTTTATTGGCCGTTTTGGGTTAATTCCTAGCTCTTTCATCTCCCTGCCTTAAAACCTGCATTAACGCAGTTTTGTGCTTGTATTCTACTCAGCCAAACTCCTTGTGGTGTCCTGCAAAGTACTGCAAGCAGCAGAGTGACAAAAGAACGACTTTTCACCAGATATAAGTATATTGTTCTCTGCATTTTCTCCTGCAACTGCTAGTCTCGCCGAAAAGCAATTTCTGGCATTTCTGAGCTGTTTTCTGCATACTAAAACTGTTTTTTTGCTTGATTAAGTTGTTTAAGTCATTTTTTGTACTGTTTTAAGTGTTGTAGGCTACACACTAAAGTACACTAGCCTGATAGAAGCATTTAAAGTGTTTTTTGTTGAAACTCATTGTATCCCTGTCTAAAAAGAAAACAAAAACAAAAAAATATTCTTGTTTTCCACCTTTTCTAAGCTAGTCTAGTCCAATGTTCAGGCTCTGCTGAATTCAGGACTGTGGTATAAGTTCCTGTGTTGCCCATATCCTTAATTGGGTAGGAGGAAGTTTCTCTGTTCACCAGTGAGAGTGGGTAGCTTTGAGCAGCCTATCTGTCCCTGGAGGAGTGGTCACAGCCCAGCAACTTGTAGTTTCAGCTAATTCATAGCTCTTTCATCTCCCTGTCTTAAAACCCACATTAGCACAGTTTTGCACTTGTATTCTACTCAGCCAAGCTCCTCGGGGTGTCCTGCAGAGTACTGCAAGCAGCAGAGTGACAAAAGAGTGACTTTTCACCAGATATAAGTATTTTGTTTTCTGCATTTTCTCCTGCGACTGCTAGTCTCGCCGAAAAGCGATTTCTAGCATTTCTGAGCTGTTTTCTGCATACTAAAACTGTTTTTTTTTTGCTGTTAGCACTTGATTACGTTGTTTAAATCATTTTTTGTACTGTTTTAAGTGTTGTAGGCTACACACTAAAGTGCACTAGCCTGATAGAAGCATTTAAAGTGTTTTTTGTTGAAACTCATTGTATCCCTGTCTAAAAAGACAAAAAGAATATTCTTGTTTCCCACCTTTTGTAAGATAGTCTAGTCTAGTCCAGTTTTCAGGCTCTGCTGAATTCAGGACTGTGGTATAAGTTCCTGTGTTGCCCATATCCTTAATTGGGTAGGAGGAAGTTTCTCTGTTCACCAGTGAGAGTGGGTAGCTTTGAGCAGCCTATCTGTCCCTGGAGGAGTGGTCACAGCCCAGCAACTTGTAGTTTCAGCTAATTCATAGCTCTTTCATCTCCCTGTCTTAAAACCCACATTAGCACAGTTTTGCACTTGTATTCTACTCAGCCAAGCTCCTCGGGGTGTCCTGCAGAGTACTGCAAGCAGCAGAGTGACAAAAGAGTGACTTTTCAGCAGATATAAGTATTTTGTTTTCTGCATTTTCTCCTGCGACTGCTAGTCTCGCCGAAAAGCGATTTCTAGCATTTCTGAGCTGTTTTCTGCATACTAAAACTGTTTTTTTTGCTGTTAGCACTTGATTACGTTGTTTAAATCATTTTTTGTACTGTTTTAAGTGTTGTAGGCTACACACTAAAGTGCACTAGCCTGATAGAAGCATTTAAAGTGTTTTTTGTTGAAACTCATTGTATCCCTGTCTAAAAAGACAAAAAGAATATTCTTGTTTCCCACCTTTTGTAAGATAGTCTAGTCTAGTCCAGTTTTCAGGCTCTGCTGAATTCAGGACTGTGGTATAAGTTCCTGTGTTGCCCATATCCTTACTTGGATAGGAGGAAGTTTCTCTGTTCACCAGTGAGAGTGGGGAGCTTTGAGCAGCCTATCTGTCCCTGGAGGAGTGGTCACAGCCCAGCAACTTATAGTTTATTGGCTGTTTTGGGCTAATTCCTAGCTCTTTAACCTCCCTGTCTTAAAACCCGCATTAGCTCAGTTTTGTGCACCGCGCAGTGCCGGTTAGCTAGGCTTAAACTATTCCAGGCTCCATGAAGTCTGCTCTTCAATTTTTCCCTTAGAACTAGTCAAAACTCTCAAATTAAGCACTCTGCCTTACTTTTACAGCCCAGCACTTGCTCCAAGCTCTCAGTAAGCACTAATAAACTCTAACACAACACCTCCCCCTTTACTATACAATAGTACAAGCCTCCCTAGTTCGTCCCTACCGGACAGTCAGTAAAACAGTTCAGCTACCCATACAGGCATGTCCAAAGGGCAGTTTCAGGTATACTCTCCAGGCCAGCTGGTGAATCTGGGAATCTTGAGGCAATGTTACAATTGCCTCATGTACACAGACAACCCACTCCTCCTTCCAACAAACACAAATATATGTGAGAGATGCAACTATACAGCCAAACTGGAGGCCAAGCTCTCTTAACCCATGAATGGAACAGCCAGCCACGAGGAGAAGGGAAACACTTGCACCACACTTCCAGTCTCACATAAAACAGTCACACATGCACCAGCAAACAGCACACATAAATACACAAAAACATACTCTGAGGCTCTAAATAAAAATCTGCCTAAGCAGCAGAGACCTGCAAAGCAAACATCCAAGCAACCTCTACCCTCAAACAACAACCACGTATCACATACATTACAAAGTCAGTGCGCCATGCAACCACAGCGCTTAAGGTACAATAACACACCCAATACACTAGTAGTAGGTGACTCTGTTGTCAGGCACACTGACGTCCCACTCACTAGACTGAAAAAGGAGAAGGTTACAGTGAGCTTGCCTGTCGGGTGCCAGGATCCGCCACATAACACAAGCACTCAGGTCACTCCAAAACAAGTGCAAATATGACTCTGTCGTTGTACATGTTGGTGTGAACGACCTGAGACGTACCTCCTTGGACTACATGAAAAGAGACATAGAGGAGCTCTCTGATCATGTTGCCCAGGCCGGTATGACCCTGACCCTGAGTCGCATCTTTCCCTCACCAAGAATAATGCTACAGTATGAAGAAAAAAATTATCAGTTTTAACAATTGGCTAAGCTATTGGTGTTGTTGAAAGGGGATCCAGTGTCTGTCAACCTGGGATGACATGCTTGACAAGCCACGCTGCTTCGCCAGAGATTGTTTGCACCTGTCGCCCCTAGGCTTTTGAATACTGGACAAGGCTCTTGCCAGCCCCATAGTGTCTTTTTTAGGCAAGGTTCAAAAGACAAACCCACCTCCATAAACAACACAAGAAACCAGAAACTGAGGGTAATACTACTCAATGCCAGAAGTCTAAACCTCAAAATGCATGCACTCAAGGCACTCCTTAGCATGGATCAAATCGATATCTGTGCAGTAACAGAAACCTGGTTCAAAGCTCCAGAGAGCACCCCAGCACTACCAGGCTACAACTCATACCATACCTTTTGGCCCAAGAACCTGGACCAAAATACAAAAGGAGGGGGTGTGTCCATTTTCATAAAGGATGCCCGTGCCTCCAGGTTAGTAGTACAGCACGAGGCCTTGGAGACCATCCATGTGCAACTATCAGTAGGCAAAGCTGCTTTTCAGATCATAGCCTGCTAGAGATCACCTTCCTTGTCTCAGGACCCCCACTCAGCATTCCTGAGAACATTGGAAAATACAAAGGTCCTACCTAACACCATGATATTGGGAGATTTCAACTACCCAAACATTGACTGGGTTAACTACTCGAGTACAAACTCCTTTGCCCAACGCTTCCTAGAGTTTATAAACTCAAACGCCCTGGAACAGCTGGTCACCACGCCTACAAGAGGAGAAAACATACTGGACCTGATCATCAAAAACATGGGGGATCAGTGCTCCACACCAGAGGTAAACCCCTCGCTGGTAAGATCAGATCATAAACTAATCACACTGGACATGCACATCCTGACCCCACCCCAAGTCAAGGAAACCACTGTGAAAAACTTTTCAAAAGCCAATTCACACTTCTCAAGACCGAGGTAGAAAGTTTCATAGCCCCCTTGCTCAAGGATAATGCTGCCCAAACTGCAGAATCCTTTACAAGTGCATTCTATGAGCATCTACAGGGATGCATGGATCGAGCCATCCCAAGTAAAACCAAAACTCACTCCTCCAAAAAAAAAGGAAACCAATCTGGTGGTCCCCAGCCATAAATAAGCTTTACAACAGAAGGAGGAAACTACTACATGATAGAGCTAAATCCCAAAAAGGAATGGCATCACTGATCAATATTAGCAAGAAACTATGATCCCTCATAAAATCATCCAAGGCCAGTTTCGAAAGAAAAATTGCCAAGGACTCTAAAGATAACCACAAAGCCTTCTTTAGCTATGTCAGAAATCAAGGTGGTAACTCTCAGATATGCTCTGAGCTAGTGCAAAATGGCAAAAAATACACTGAACCAACTGACATTGTCAACATCCTGGCTGACAAGTTCAGTGCAAACTTTACCCCCCACCCCCACCCCCAAAAGGGCCCGTGTCCATCCCAGGAGAATGTAGAGCCCCAGACATCACGGACACACAGGTAAAAACAGCCCTCTCCAAAGTTAAGAACACAGTGTCAATGGGGCCGGTTGGTGTCCCAGGCTGCGTCTTACATGAACTCCAAAAGGAACTAAACCCTCACCTAAATTCATTGTTCAGACTCAGCCTTACCACAGGCTATGTACCCAAAGAATGGCATACAGCAACAGTCATCCCACCCCATAAAGGTGGTGCCACAACAGAACCAGGGAACTATTGTCCCATAAGCCTGACTAGCCTGGTCTGCAAAACTATGGAGCGAATCATCATGGAACTCATAAACAGAGACATTGGGAATATCCAGACACTAGACCCTACCCAATTCGGCTTTGTTAAAGGCAGATCCTGCCTCCTAAACCTAGTTGACTTATTTGAAACAGTTACCAAGGCCATAGATGAAGGAAAGGTAGCCCACACAGCCTACCTGGACCTCACTAAGGCCTTCGACACCATTCCACACTCTGGCATCATAGATAAGCTCACCAGCTTGAACATTAACCCCTGTGTCACGAGATGGGTGGTCAACTGGCTCATGGATAGAACACACATGGTCTGAGTCGCAGGTGCCATGTCCGACTCTAAACCAGTTACAAGTGGCATCCCACAGGGCTCAGTCCTGGGACCCCTCCTGTTCGGTATATACTTCTCTGAGGTACAGGCAAGCACGGGAGGACTATGGCTGACCAAGTTCGCAGATGACTGCAAACTGGGGGCCATAATCAACTCACCGCTGACACAGACATCCTCCAGAAGGGTCTCACAGAGACAAATACCTGGTGTCAAAACCATGACCTCAAGCTGAATGCCAAAAAATGCATAGTCATCCCCTTTGGGAAAAACAAAGTGCCCATGAATTATCACATAGGTGGTAATCCACTAAGTACGGAAGATGTAATTAGGGACCTGGGGACCCAGGTAGATAGCAACCTCTCCTTTGATAATCACATTGCCAAAGTGGTAGAAATTCCTTCTATGTAGCCCACCTAATCATGAAAGGGTTCACCTCTAGATCAAGAGAGGTCATTGTGCCCCTCTACTCATCACTGATTAGGCTCATAATAGAGTACAATGCCCCATTTGGAATGTACCTTACTCGACACCTGCAACAGCTGGAAAGACCACAGAAATACCTCACCAAGAGGATCATGGGCCTCAAAGAGATGCCCTATGCAGCTTGTTTAAAAAAACTCCAGATTTACTTGGTTGCTTACCGCCTGCTCAGAGGTGATCTCTGCCTGACGTATAAGGCCATGTCCAACCCGGAACTAATGGACATGCTCCACCTCAAGAAAACCAAATCTCTTAGAGCCACACGCTCCAGTGAACTAAACCTCAGCACAACAAGAAACATGACATGCTGGAGGGATAAATTCCTGTCTCAGAGACTTCTCTCGCTCTGGAATAGAATCCCAATTTATGTTAGGCAGAGCCCCTCGCTGACTCTCTTCAAGAGAAATCTTGACGAGTGGATGGGAAATCGTAGGTTTACCCCTGGGATCACTTCAGTGGCCTTGCTAGACAGAGGCCCAGGAAACTAATTTAAATGGGAGGCGAAAGCCAACACATTCTGGCCAGGCATATAAATGCACTTGGGGAGATAGCCTAGTACCTACCTATGAACCTATTTACAATAACATACGTTGAGCTTTCTCATCCACAGGTAATAGGACTTCTTCAGAACAATATAAGTTGCAACAGACTGAATTTTTATACCTGTTGGTGGCAGACTTAAATAATTAATGACATCATCACCTAATTAACTATTCAGTCCCTCCCTATCACAAACAAGTATCAACTTTTAAAACTAGTCAAGACAACATAAACATTTTCATTTAAAATAATGTGTTGGCAGTTCACTATTAATAATGTAATGTATCTATAAAACCTCTCTAAAGCAAAATACTTTGTCTTTCAACTGTTTAAGTATTGTGAACAGAAGAAATGTTTCCAGGCCATTGGTGACTGTCTCATTCAAAATAGTAAGATGCCTTCAATCTAAGTAAGCTGGAGATGGAAACACAATCATTGAGTCCTGGGGGTTGAGTGTCATTGGTTTTAAGTTGCCACTTCAATTCTAGGAATTCGAGGTAGTCATCCATAGGACCACCTCCTTGCCCTAGTTGTGCCTGGTCAATAATACTGAATTTAAATGTATGTCCCCAGTTTCCTTTGACATGTTTGGCGAAGGCATTGTGTTCGTCCCCATTTCTAATGTCATATTGATGCTCATAGACTCTCTGCCTTAGTTTTCCCTATACAGAATGCAGAGCAATCAGAGCCAAGAACTAAATACATCACTCCCTTACTGTTACACATAAATCTATTTTGGAAATAAATCTTTCCAAAACCAAGCACTGTGACAAAGGGCCCTTCCATCATGAACTTACAATAGTTGCAGCTCCCACATCTAGCCATCTTCCCCATTTGTTTAGTAAAATTTGATCCATCCAATAACATCTTAAAGCAAGGGGCTTTTTTATAGATGACCCTGGGTTTTGGGCCTACTTTACTTATGGTGTTCACTATCAACAGTAAAAATAGACCAGCTTCTTTCTACTATTTCTTTCAGGTTGTCAGATTAGTTGGTGAAGGGCAGTACCAACCCACGCTCGAAGCCCCTCAGTACAGCCAAATCACTACTTTCTCCATTTCCAACCATGAGATTGGTCCCTTGCCCCTTCCCTAAACGTGGAACAAAATTGTCCTGATGTCTTTTTCCTGGTTACCTCTCTGAAAATGTTATTCAAAAACCCATCTGGGTATCCTCTTCTTTGGAACATAGATTTCAAGGTAGACATTTCTACCTAAAAATCATCGTCCCTGGACACCATCCTGGCAATCCTGACACACTGTCCTTTGACTACTGATTTCTTCTAGTGTGTAGGGTGGCATGCTGTCAAAATGTAAATAAGAGTTGGAATAGCTGGGCTTTCAGTAAATGTTAGAGTCAAATCCTTTCTTCAAAACATTTTTTTAAGGATAATGTCAAGAAAATGCACTGTGTACCCCTGCACATCCTTAGTGAAAGTAAGAAAATTGGTGGTAGAATGTAAGTAGTCAAAGAATTCATACAACATCATGTGGTCATGTTGTGAATTGAGTAGAACAGATGGAAGTAAAATGGATTATTGAGTTCCATGCACATATAGCACCTGTACTTAATGGGATTGTTCTTTTAAAACTGGCTCTGCAAGCTTGCAGGCTGGTTTGGTGATTTGTTGTATTTGTTTTAATAACTCTGATATTTTTATTGGTTGATGTTTTATGAGCTTTAAGTATATTAGTGTTGTACTTTGTTTTAGTTCAAGTATGGTCTGATGAAGCGGCCAGGTCCCTGGGATACCTACCTGTCTCTGTAGCAGACCTTATTTATACTCACAGGCAAGGTTTAAGTCTTTAAAATGGATAATTCTGGTGCTGTTTGTTTAGCAGATATGCAGGCAGTCCATCAGAGTGGTGTCTGACAATGCCTTATATGCCAGGCATAGATCTCCCCTCAACAGCCTGTAGGAGACAGAATAAAGGGACTGGGTGTTGAGTTGGCCTGCATAGGACATGTTACTTATGCCCTGTATTGCTTTAGTGAGGAACCTCTGTGGATGTTCCATTTGTTGGATATGCCTGGTTAGGTACATACTAAAGGGGTTATTGTATTCAATGATAGGTGTGATGAATGCCAAATACAGTGGAACAGTGACTTCCTTTAACCTAGATGCCGTATGTTTGTTTATAAGCTGCACAGCATAGAATGATTTTCTCACTACTGTAGATGTGTGATGGTAAAGGCTAGATTACTGTCTATGTGTATCCTGTGTATTCCCAAGTCCCTGATTACTTGGTCAGCTCCTAGGGGAGTGTTGTCAATATGAAAGTTACCAGGAGTGGATGACTTCCTGAAGGATACTACTATGCATTTCTTGGCATTTAGTTTTAGTCCATGGCTCTAACAGCAGTTGTTTGACTGCGTCAGCCCTTCCTGGAGAACATTTGTATCGGTGGAAGATTCAGTGACAGCTCCTAATGTGCAATCATCTGCACATTTAGTCAGCCAGAGTCCACTGACATTGGCCTTCAGTTTATAGAAGTAAATGCCAAAAAAAAGCAGTCCAGGACAAATCCCTGAGGGACTGCACTTGTAATTGGCCTCTTTGTTTAGGTGGACTCCCCAGTTCTAACTTCCTGGGTCCTGTCTGTGTGCCATCTGGCTATCCAGAAGATGACATAAGGGTTTGTACCTAACCCTTTTGAGTTTGCCAAAAATGCCCGAGTGAGGTATTGTGTCAAAAGCCTTGGCCAGGTCAAGGTAGTCAGTGTGAAATATTTTGCCCTCATTCATTGCATTGGTGACCTCAAAGAAGTCCACCACGTTGAGTAGGCATGACCTGCCCTTGATGAAATCAAATTGGGTTGGGACCAGTGTCTAGAGGTTTCCTGTATCATTATTGATCATTTCCATGATAATTCTTTTCATGGCTTTGCATATAAGGCTAGTGAGACTTATGAGTCTGTAGATGGCCTAGTTTTGTACTGAAGGATGACTGTTGCTGTTCTCCATTAATGAGAGACAAAGCCTGTTTGGAGACTGCAGTTAAATAGCAATTCCAGAGGACCTGATAGATCATATTTCATGCTATTTATAAGGCATACTGGGATATTGTCTGGGCCCATTGATGCAGTGTTCTTGACCTTAGAGAGAGTATTAAGGACTTCATCTTCTTTGTGGTGTTGAAGAGGTGAGGAATGTAAGGCCTGTTCTGGATCTCAAAACCCCAGACACTTTTATCTCCAAAATATGATCCTACTTGGTTACCTTGAGTCTGTTTTCCCAAAGGAGATTGTATTTTCTTTGTATCTCCATGCTACCCCCTGGCATATTAGCACAGATAACGCTGTAAATCGTCCCTTCACCTCCACATCTGAGTTAGCCAGTATCAATTTTGTACTTGCTGATTGATGTCTCTCATGCTACCAGTGTTTACAAAGTGCAGGGCAGTGATTGTAAATGTGGTCCTGCCAAGGGCATGGGGGTATTACATTACTTTTATGAATGTTTTTTGGTGGCAAGAAGGTAAAATGATTGTGTCAGAGACTCTTCCATAGTTCTGCTCCAGTCTTTTAGAATCAGTCTCTTTCAGGTAAACTTGCAGCTTCTTCCTTCGCAAATTTTAACTTTTGCAGGTTGCACCCTGGGGATTATGACTTACATTACTGTGCTTTGGTCTATTCTTGACCAGACTAGTAGATTTTTTCAGTTTGATACTCTAAGTGCATCAAGTAAAACAGATCCCAGTCTCCAGTTTTCCAGGCTGTATTTTTCCTGGTGGCAGCCACACAGATTTTTTCCTAAGACTGCATATGAGAATACTCCAGTGGGCATTTATGTAGGTGTCCATTGGTGGCGGGAGTCAGACCCATTCATTCCTGTGTTGAAGATTTCCAAGGCATGTAAAAGGGAAGTTTTATGGGGGACTCTGTATTGCAACTTTCTTCAAAGCAAGTCCTTCTGGGGTCTAAGAATGAAAGCTATGGTCACATTTGACATACTGTTTTGAGTTGGGGCACATTTTAACCAAAATTAAGCCCAAGGACTCTGAATGGCCCAGGTATCCTGTTGGCTTATCAGTCCTGGAGATATGAGCAGTTTTGCTAGATCTTTAAGCATTCACAGGTGACTCTTCAGATGTTGCATTTTATTTAAATCAAACAGCATGGCATTGAAATGGTATATCAGCAAACAGGGAGGAAGTCATTCATGCCCCATAAACAGAGGCAATTTGCATACAACAGTGAGAAATTTCTGTGGTTCTCTTTCTGTTGGTCATCATCATCCTAGAATAAGTGAATCCTTGGTAGATAAACTCAAGAGGAACTTCTGTAATCATAAAGGGTAGCCATTCCACCCCTAGATGATGTGTTCATTTTCAAGGAAAGCGGTGAGCCTTACTGTGACCTTATACCTTTGATTAATACCAATTGCATCAACTTATTATCTGATCGTCCACAGAAATGGTTCATCCTGCAATGCCTTCCTCATTCATGATTCAGAGGAGCCCTTTTTCCCTTTCCATCTATTCCTCTCATTGCCTAGTTTTTTTGCAAAGCCAAGGAGCAAATAAAGTTGATTGTTGTGATTACAACCTTTTGTGATTGCTTCTTTCTTATGATGTGATACCTTTCACCATCTCCCACAGTTCAGGAGTCCCCTTATCCACCTTAATGGTGTTTCACCTATCCATCATTTCACAACTTAAAATTGATGGCTTGGCTGTTCCATTCCTATATTTTATGCTAGAAAAGCTTACTGTCCCTCTGTTCAAACTGATTCATCAGAGCTATTTTTTTCCTGGAAATTGTGTTGAGGTGGCATTTACTTCTACTAGACTACTGTTTCTGAAATGATGAGGACAGCCTCCTTTAGGGGGATCCAGCTGTGTTTCAAGGGAGTATCAAGCAAGTCTGAAAATGCTTATAATTTAAATTAACTATTCTGACACTATATGGGAGCAGCCTGAGTATTGAAAGATAACAGTAAGTGACTGTATTGAAGTGCAAATCAGTAGTAAAAGGTAAAAGAATGCTGTATTCATTAAGATTAGTTATTACATGTGTGTGTGTGTGTGTGTGTGTGTGTGTTATGTTTAACTTACGGGGGGACTGCTTCTACACTTTTTGCACAGTGAGAGACAAAGTCGTTCTTGGTACTGAGAGGGTATTTAAGGACTTTTATGTGTTTTGAGGGAGGCTAATTATTTCAGAGTCTGTGAATCTATGGTCTAGGTATTTATCATCTATGCCTTGTGTTCTTACTCTTGTTAAAGTGATCTTTCATAAAGATATGACTGCATGTGAAAGGTACCTCCTTTCTTCCTGAAGTGACCGCTCCAACTAACTTGAATCAGTATATCCACTTATCTTTTTTCCTTACTCAGTATGTTGATCAAGGAGAACATTGTGTTTATACCACAGATGTTTACATGTAGCTGTGTTACTACACTAACCAGCCAACTGCATCAAGAAAGGGCAAGCAGCTATTCCTTTCCGTTGCCAAAGACAGAGAAGCAAAAATCATAGAGCAGTGCGTTTTTCTAACAGGTACGTCATGAAAAGCATGGCAAGAGCCTGAAAGTACTTCCAAAGTCCAATCTGTTAGAAAAGTGTCTGTATTCATTTCCTTCTTCACGGATGTCTGCCTGTATAACATTTGCTCAAATTCCATGTAGTTAACATTGCAGACCTTCTCCCAACATTATAAAGTCAGTCTTGCTTCCAGTGGTAAACATTCAGCAATCATAAGCTCTTCTTTGCTTCCTGGCTGAGGACTTTGAATCAGCTGCAATAAATGGCATATTGCTATTGTGATACTTCCTCCTGGGATGTTTGTTTTACTTGGAACTCTGCCTTGCAGCCAGAATATTCAGAATGAGCTGCAGAAGTTATATATGTGCTTATCAAAATGCTGCATGTACAAGAATATATTGTGGGTGGAGTTCACACCTGTCATGCCATCCCTATACTAAGTCAGAGAAAAGTCCTTAAGACCCTGGCAAAGCTCATGTTTGCTTGTACAGGGTTATTGTTCTGAGCACGTTTTTTAGGCCATCTTGGATTGGAAGGAGGCCTATCTGCACATTAGTGAGAGGACTGCATTGACTGGACCCTGTCTGGTAAAGGGATGTCAGTCTAGGGCTTGGAATAAGCATTCTCATTGGTCCTTTTTAATCTTTTTAAAGTTTTTTCAAGTTTGTAGCTTCTGGTATTTAAGCCCTGCATTTGAGAAGGTTTCTGCGTGTTTCTACCAAGTTGAAATGAGGTGGGCTACCAGCCACAACTCTGAACTGAGATACCAGATGATTAGAGGCTTCTGAGCTTCCAAAAACATAAGTTGCTTGCGTTTCTTGCTTATTTATACTATTTACTGCATGCTTTTATTGCCTGCTGCCTACTTTTATACTGTCTTTATATACTGTGTAAAAACTACACTGTTGTACTGCAATTGTTTGCATTACTGGGCCTGTTAAATCAAAATGTTTTGCTGTTTTCACTGCTTACAAAGCTTTTTTGCTATTTTCACTGTTTAAATATTTACTGGTATTTTTCACTGTTTTAAAGCTATCTGTTCTGGTTGGGTCTGGTTTTCCCACTAAGCAGTGCTTAAATAACCAATCTGTTAGCTGTTTAAAACAATCTTTAGAGCCTCCCTGCTGATTTTCTACTGTTTTAAACATTTCTTTAGCATCTCACTGTTGTTTTTCTGCTGTGTTAAGCATTCTCTAGTGTTTCCCGTTGAAACTAGGTTAGCTAATAGCAGTGGTATAGTCCACATACAGGCTTGCTACATCTGGGTTTGTTTGTAGTGGTTGGTTGTTCTGAGCATGTTTTCTAAGCCATCTTGGATTGGAAGGAGCCTATTTGCACTTTAGTGAAAGGCTTGTGTTGATTGGACCCTGTCTGGTAAAGGGAGGTTGGTCTAGGGCTTGGAATAAGCATCCTCATTGGTCCTTTTGAATCTTTTTAAAGTTTTTAGCTTCTGGTATTTAGGCCCTGCATTTGAGCAGGTTTCTGCTTGTTTGCATATTGCACAGCACCATGCACTGCCGCGCAGTTGTGCGCCAAAGCTGGACAGTTAAATTCAACAAGTTTTCCCTTAGATACTACTGTAGCACAGTAGTGTAGCCCTCATCCTTAGTGCTTTCCCATTCAAAGAAATACTGCTATATAAGTAAATAAAACCCAGGCAGAAATATCCAACTACTGAGCTCCTACATGAATGAGTCTGAAAAGCCATCCCCTAGTGACAACAGTCTTCAATCTACCATTGACAGTTGGACTACCCTTATTTCTCCTGGCAATCCTGTTGACTTGGGTCTCTTTAGGCAGTATAGCAATTACCTTATGTACACTGACTACCCTCTACTAATAACTCACTCTAGTACAGAGTGCAAAAAATGTATCTACACCAAGAATCTTGAATCCATGCTGTCCCACACTCGTAACAGTAACATGGAAGAGGTTGTCAACTCACCCACCACTTCATATGCACATAGCACCATTACTCATACACGTAGTATGCATCAAACACAAAATTCTACAGACATGGAAATTCTCTCGAAAAACTTACCTAAACACTAGAGACCTCCAAAACACAAGACTGCTACAAGTAACACAGTCCCCACAACACCCATGGCACACAGTAACACCAATCTGTCACCCACCAAGCCCGTAAAGTGAAACACTATAAAAACACATTTTTTGTCTTTGGAGACTTAATAGTGAGACACATGGATGTCCCGCTCTCCAGCTTGGACAAGGAGAAAGTCACGGTCAGCTGCCTTGTCTAGTGCCAGGATTCATCAGATCATGTATGCACTCAGGTCTCTCAGCAACAAGTACCATTATGACTCTGTCATAGTTCATATTGGTGTGAACAACCTGAGATGTACCTCACTGGACTATATGACGAGATACATGGTTGACCTGCCTTAGTAAGTGTCCTAGGCAGGTATATTCCTAGGCTTAAGCAGCATACTACCCTCACCTAAAATGATGCTGATGTATAAACAAAAATGATTAATTTCAATAATTGGGTTAGTTTTTGGTGTCCTTCAAAGGGATCCAGTTCCTGTCAGCCTAGGAAGCCATAGTTGACAAACTTCACTGCTTTGTCAGAGATGGTTTACACCTGGCACCTCTAGGCTTTTGGCTGCTGGCAACGGCTCTTACCTCCTCCCATAGTGCTTTTTTAGTAAAGGACTCAAAAACAACATTATCAACATGAAATTAGCCAACCAGAACAAAATAAGCATCATGCTGCTAAATGCTAGGAACTTAAACCAAAAACTGCACTCCCTTAGAGAGAGGCCTCTCTAGGCCTTAGAGAGTACCCTGGCCTTGCAAGGCTACAATGCCTTCCATACCTTTAGACTGCAAAATAAACATGTCAAGACCAAAGGAGGTGGAGTTTCTATCTATATTAGAGATACATTCACTTCCCATCTAGTTAGACTGGCAACTCCATGGAGTTACTACAAGTCCAGGTTACTGTGGGTAAGACCTCCATTCAAATCATAGCCAGTTGTAGATCAACCTGCATGGGTCATGATGTCCACAAAGCCTACTTGACCAAACCGGAGACAGATCAAATTTTACCAAACACTCTGATTATGAGAGATGTCAATTATTCCATCATCAGCTGGGAAACCCACGCTAGCCCCAACTCGCTAGGGCAAAAGTTCCTTGACTTTGTTAATTCAAATGCCTTGGAGTAAATGGTTCATACTCTGACAAGAGGAATAAACATTCTAAATCTGGTCCTCACTAACATGTCAAATAGATACACTGCCACAACTGTCGGACACTCATTAGTTAAATCTGGCTACAAAACAGTCAACTTCGAGCTGGCACTAACACCAGAACTCACAAAGGGTGAAATCAGACTAAAAAACTTCACCAAGGCAAACTATACCCTCCTGGGTGAAGGCATAAATGCATTCCAAGCCCCACCTCAAGCTGGAAGTGGTAACTACTCCTAAGCTTACACTGTAAAGCCCTGTATAATCACTTAAGTCTATAAACTTGGCAGTACCAGAAACAAGCTGCCATGGTGGACATCCAACATCAACAAACTTTACAATAAATGCAAAACGTTGCTGTCCAAGAAAACAAAGGCAAGGCCCCAACAATGGACAAGCACCATCCTCAGCCTCAACAGACAGATAAGACAACTTGTCAAATCACCTAATTGCTCCTTTGAGAGAAACTTAGCAAGTACAGCCAAGGATAATTACAAAGTCTTCTACAGCTACTTACGTAGCCTAAAAGACATGACCCAAGCATGTGCAGAACTAGTGACCAATGGTATCACACACACTGACCCCACAGAGATAGCAAACCTGCTAGCAGATAGGTTTGGTGAAAATTTTATTCCCTTATCCCCCTCCTAACTTATCACAAACCTTCCCCCATACTTCCCTCCACCATACATATCTGAAGAGCAGGTCCTCAAAGCCTTGTCCAAGGCAAAAAAACACAGCCTCTGTGGGACCAGGCAACATCCCAGGCTGTCTTCTAAACAGGCTAAAACAAGTATTAAGTACCCTTTTCAATCATAGCCTAATAACAGACTTTGTTCCTACAGAATGGAGAAGAGCGACAGTTATACCCCTCCACAAAAGTGGCCTAGTAACAGACCCAGGGAGTTACAGACCCATAAGCCTGACCATCCTCATCTGTAAGGCTATGGAACCTATCATTTTGGACCTTATAAAGACATAGGCAACCTCCAAACCATGGATCCTACAAAATTCTGAACTGTGCCATTATGAGCTAGGAAAGCCCCTGCCATTATCATGTCTCAGTCTTATCACCTAGAACTGTGCCATCATGAGCTAGGAAAGCCCCTGCCATTATCATGTCTCAGTCTTATCACCTAGAACTGTGCCATCACGAGCTAATAAAGCTCTTGCCATTATCACTTCTCAGTCTTACCACCTAGAACTGTGCCATCATGAGCTAGGAAAGCCTCTGCCATTATCACGTCTCAGTTTATCACCTAGTACTGTGCCATCATGAGCTAAGAAAGCCCCTGCCATTATCATGTCTCAGTCTTATCACCAAGAACTGTGCCATCATGATCTAATAAAGCTCCTGCCATTATCGCATTTCAGTCTTATCACCTAGAACTGTGCCATCATGAACTAGGAATGCCCCAACCATTATCACATTTCAGTCTTATCGCGTAGAACTGTGCTATCATGAGCTAAAAAAGCCCTTGCCATTATCATATTTCAGTCTTATCACCTAGAACTGTGCCATCATGAGCTAGGAAAGCCCCTGCCATTATCATGTCTCAGTCTTATCACCTAGAACTGTGCCATCATGAGCTATGAAAGCCCCTGCCATTATCCCATTTCAGTCTTATCACCTAGAACTGTGCTAACACGGACTAGGAAAGCCCCTGCCATTATAACGTCTCTGTCTTATCACTAGAAATGTGACATCATGAGCTAGGAAAGCCCCAACCATTACCATGTTTCAATCTTATCACCTAGAACTGTGCCATCATGAGCTAGGAAAGCACCAGCCATTATCATGTTTCAATCTTATCACCTAGAACTGTGCCATCATAAGCTAGGAAAGCCCCAACCATTATCACATTTAAGTCTTATCACATAGAACTGTGCTATCACGAACTAGGAAAGCCCCCGCCATTATAATGTCTCAGTCTTATCACTAGAACTGTGCCATCATGAGCTAGGCAAGCCCCAACCATTATCACCTTTCAGTCTTATCACCTAGAACTGTGTCATAATGAGCTATGAAAGCCCCTGCCATTATAACGTCTCAGTCGTATCACCTAGAACTGTGCCATCATGAGCTAGGAGAGCCCCTGCTAATATCAGTTCTCAGTCTTATCACCTAGAACTCTGCCATCATCAGCTAGGAATGCCCCAACCATTGTCATGTTTCAATCTTACCACCTAGAACTGTGCCATCATGACCTAGGAAAGCCCCAACCATTATCATGTTTCAATCTTATCACTTAGAACTATGCCATCATGAGCTAGGAGAGCCGCTGCGATTATCACATTTCAGTCTTATCACCTAGAACTGTGCCATCATGAGCTAGGAAAGTCCCTGCCTTTATCACATTTCAGTCTTATAACCAAGAACTGTGCCATCATGAGCTACGAAAGCCCCAACCATTATCATGTCTCAGTCTTATCACCTAGAAATGTGCCATCATGAGCTAAGAAAGCCCCAACCATTATCATGTCTCAGTCTTATCACCTAGAACTGTGCCATCACGAACTAGGAAAGCCCCCGCCATTATAACGTCTCAGTCTTATCACTAGAACTGTGCTGTTATGAGCTAGGAAAGCCCCAACCATTATCATGTTTCAATCTTATCACCTAGAACTGTACCATCACAAGCTAGGAAAGCCCCTGCCATTATAACGTCTCAGTCGCATCACCTAGAACTGTGCCATCACGAGCTAGGAAAGCCCAAACCGTTATCACATTTCAGTCTTATCACCTAGAACTGTGTCATCATGAGCTAATAAATCTCCTGCCATTATCACGTCTCAGTCTTATCACCTAGAACTGTGCCATCATGAGCTAGGAAAGCCCCAACCATTATCACATTTCAGTCTTATCACCTAGAACTGTGCCATCATGAGCTAGGAGGGCCCCTGCCATTATCACATTTCAGTCTTATCACCTAGAACTGTGCCATCATGAGCTTGGAAAGTCCCTGCCTTTATCACATTTCAGTCTTATAACCAAGAACTGTGCCATCATGAGCAAGGAAACCCCTGCCATTAGCACGTCTCAGTCTTATCACCTAGAACTGTACCATCATGAGCTAGGAAAGTTCCAACCATTATAACATTTCAGTCTTATCACCAGGGACTGTGCCATCATGACCAAGGAAAGCCCCTGCCATTATCATGTCTCAGTCTTATCACCTAGATCTGTGCCATCACGAGCTAGGAAAACCCCAACCATTATCACATTTCAGTCTTATCACCTAGAACTGTGTCATCATGAGCTAATAAAGCTCCTGCCGTTATCACTTCTCAGTCATCACCTAGAACTGTGCCATCATGAGCTAAGATAGACTCTGTCATTATCATGTCTCAGTCTTATCACCTAGAATTGTGCTGTCACGAACTATGAAAGCCCCCACCATTATAACTTCTCAGTCAGCCATTATCACTTGCCATCATGAGTTAGGAAAGCCCCAACCATTATCACTTTTCAATCATATCACCTAGAACTGTGCCATCATGAGCTAGGAGAGCCCCTGCTAATATCAGTTCTCAGTCTTATCACCTAGAACTCTGCCATCATCAGCTAGGAATGCCCCAACCATTGTCATGTTTCAATCTTACCACCTAGAACTGTGCCATCATGACCTAGGAAAGCCCCAACCATTGTCATGTTTCAATCTTACCACCTAGAACTGTGCCATCATGACCTAGGAAAGCCCCAACCATTATCATGTTTCAATCTTATCACTTAGAACTATGCCATCATGAGCTAGGAGAGCCGCTGCGATTATCACATTTCAGTCTTATCACCTAGAACTGTGCCATCATGAGCTAGGAAAGCCCTGCCATTAGTACGTCTCAGTCTTATCACCTAGAACTGTGCCATCATGAGCTACGAAAGCCCCAACCATTATCATGTCTCAGTCTTATCACCTAGAAATGTGCCATCATGAGCTAAGAAAGCCCCAACCATTATCATGTCTCAGTCTTATCACTAGAACTGTGCTGTCATGAGCTAGGAAAGCCCCAACCATTATCATGTTTCAATCTTATCACCTAGAACTGTGCCATCATGAGCTAGGAAAGCCCCAACCATTATCATGTCTCAGCCTTATCACCTAGATCTGTGCCATCATGAGCTAGGAAAGCCCCTGCCATTATAACGTCTCAGTCTCATCACCTAGAACTGTGCCATCACGAGCTAGGAAAGCCCAAACCGTTATCACATTTCAGTCTTATCACCTAGAACTGTGTCATCATGAGCTAATAAAGCTCCTGCCATTATCAATTCTCAGTCTTATCACCTAGAACTGTGTCATCATGAGCTAATAAAGCTCCTGCCATTATCACGTCTCAATCTTATCAGCTAGAACTGTGTCATCATGAGCTAGGAAAGCCCCTGCCATTATAATGTCTCAGTCTCATCACCTAGAACTGTGCCATCACGAGCTAGGAAAGCCCCTGCCATTATAACGTCTCAGTCTCATCACCTAGAACTGTGCCATCACAAGCTAGGAAAGCCCAAACCGTTATCACATTTCAGTCTTATCACCTAGAACTGTGCCATCATGAGCTAGGAAAGCCCCAACCATTATCACATTTCAGTCTTATCACCTAGAACTGTGTCATCATGAGCTAATAAAGCTCCTGCCATTATAACGTCTCAGTCTCATCACCTAGAACTGTGCCATCACGAGCTAGGAAAGCCCCTGCCATTATAACGTCTCAGTCTCATCACCTAGAACTGTGCCATCACGAGCTAGGAAAGCCCCTGCCATTATAACGTCTCAGTCTCATCACCTAGAACTGTGCCATCACAAGCTAGGAAAGCCCAAACCGTTATCACATTTCAGTCTTATCACCTAGAACTGTGCCATCATGAGCTAGGAAAGCCCCAACCATTATCACATTTCAGTTTTATTGCTTAGAACTGTGACAACATGAGCTAGGAAAGCCCCAACCATTATCACATTTAAGTCTTATCACCTAGAACTGTGCTATCACGAACTACGAAAGCCCCCACCATTATAACTTCTCAGTCAGCCATTATCACTTGCCATCATGAGTTAGGAAAGCCCCAACCATTATCACTTTTCAATCATATCACCTAGAACTGTGCCATCATGAGCTAGGAGAGCCCCTGCCATTATCACATTTAAGTCTTATCACCTAGAACTGTGCTGTCATGAACTAGGAAAGCCCCCACCATTATAACGTCTCAGTCTTATCACTAGAACTATGTCATCATGAGCTAGGAGAGCCCCTGCTATTATCACATTTAAGTCTTATCACCTAGAACTGTGCTATCATGAACTAGGAGAGCCCCTGCCATTATGAGCTACGAAAGCACCTGCCATTATGATGTCTCAGTCTTATCACCTAGAACTGTGTCATCATCAGCTAGGAAACCCCTGCCATTATCACGTCTCAGTCTTATCACCTAGAACTGTGCCATCATGAGCTAGGAAAGCCCTGCCATTAGTATGTCTCAGTCTTATCACCTAGAACTTTGCCATCATGAGCTAGGAAAGTTCCAACCATTATCACGTTTCAATCTTATCACCTAGAATGGTGCTATCATGACCAAGGAAAGCCCAAACCATTATCATGTCTCAGCCTTATCACCTAGATCCATGCCATCACAAGCTAGGAAAGCCCCTGCCATTATAACGTCTCAGTCTCATCACCTAGAACTGTGCCATCACGAGCTAGGAAAGCCCAAACCGTTATCACATTTCAGTCTTATCACCTAGAACTGTGTCATCATGAGCTAATAAAGCTCCTGCCATTATCACGTCTCAGTCTTATCACCTAGAACTGTGTCATCATGAGCTAGGAAAGCCCCTGCCATTATAACGTCTCAGTCTCATCACCTAGAACTGTGCCATCACGAGCTAGGAAAGCCCAAACCATTATCACATTTCAGTCTTATCACCTAGAACTGTGTCATCATGAGCTAATAAAGCTCCTGCCATTATCACGTCTCAGTCGTATCACCTAGAACTGTGCCATCATCAGCTAGGAATGCCCCAACCATTGTCATGTTTCAATCTTATCACCTAGAACTGTGTCATCATGACCAAGGAAAGCCCCAACCATTATCACGTTTCAATCTTATCACCTAGAACTATGCCATCATGAGCTAGGAGAGCCCCTGCCATTATCACATTTCAGTCATCACCTAGAACTGTGCCATTATGAGCTAGGAAAGTCCCTGCCTTTATCACATTTCAGTCTTATAACGAAGAACTGTGCCATCATAAGCTACGAAAGCCCCAACCATTATCATGTCTCAATCTTATCACCTAGAAATGTGCCATCATGAGCTAGGAAAGCCCCAACTATTATCAGGTCTCAGTCTTATCACCTAGAACTGTGCCATCATGAGCTAGGAAAGCCCCAACCATTATCATGTCTCAGTCTTATCACCTAGAACTGTGCCATCATGAGCTAGGAAAGCCTCAACCATTATCATGTCTCAGTCTTACCACCTAGAACTGTGCTATCACGAACTAGGAAAGCCCCTGCCATTATAACGTCTCAGTCTTATCACTAGAACTGTGCCATCATGAACTAGGAAAGCCCCAACCATTACCATGTTTCAATCTTATCACCTAGAAGTGTGCCATCATGAGCTAGGAAAGCCCCAACCATTACCATGTTTCAATCTTATCACCTAGAACTGTACCATCATGAGGTAGGAAAGCCCCAACCATTATCATGTTTCAATTTTATCACCTAGAACTGTGCAATCATGAGCTAGGAAAGCCCCAACCATTATCACATTTCAGTCTTATCACCTAGAAATGTGCCATCATGAGCTAGGAGAGCCCCTGCCATTATCATGTCTCAGTCTTATCACCTAGAACTGTGCCATCATGAGCTTGGAAAGTCCCTGCCTTTATCACATTTCAGTCTTATAACCAAGAACTGTGCCATCATGAGCTAGGAAAGTTCCAACCATTATAACATTTCAGTCTTATCACCAAGGACTGTGCCATCATGACCAAGGAAAGCCCCTGCCATTATCATGTCTCAGTCTTATCACCTAGATCTGTGCCATCACGAGCTAGGAAAACCCCAACCATTATCACATTTCAGTCTTATCACCTAGAACTGTGTCATCATGAGCTAATAAAGCTCCTGCCGTTATCACTTCTCAGTCATCACCTAGAACTGTGCCATCATGAGCTAAGAAAGACTCTGTCATTATCATGTCTCAGTCTTATCACCTAGAATTGTGCTGTCACGAACTATGAAAGCCCCCACCATTATAACTTCTCAGTTAGCCATTATCACTTGCCATCATGAGTTAGGAAAGCCCCAACCATTATCACTTTTCAATCATATCACCTAGAACTGTGCCATCATGAGCTAGGAGAGCCCCTGCCATTATCACATTTAAGTCTTATCACCTAGAACTGTGCTATCATGAACTAGGAAAGCCCCCACCATTATAACATCTCAGTCTTATCACTAGAACTATGCCATCATGAGCTAGGAAAGCCCCAACCATTATCATGTTTCAATCTTATCACCTAGAACTGTGCCATCATGAGCTAGGAGAGCCCCTGCCATTATCACATTTCAGTCTTATCACCTAGAAATGTGCCATCATGAGCTAGGAGAGCCCCTGCCGTTATCATGTCTCAGTCTTATCACCTAGAACTGTGCCATCATGAGCTCGGAGAGCCCCTGCCATTATCACATTTCAGTCTGATCACCTAGAACTGTGCCATCATGAGCTAGGAAAGTCCCTGCCTTTATCACATTTCAGTCTTATAACCAAGAACTGTGCCATCATGAGCTAGGAAAGCCCCTGCCATTAGCACTTCTGAGTTTTATCACCAAGAACTGTGCCATCATGAGCTAGGAGAGCCCCTGCCATTATCATGTCTCAGTCTTATCACCTAGATCTGTGCCATCACGAGCTAATAAAGCTCCTGCCGTTATCACTTCTCAGTCTTATCGCCTAGAACTATGCCATCACGAGCTAGGAAAGCCCCTGCCATTATCACGTCTCAGTCTCATCACCTAGAACTGTGCCATCATGAGCTAGGAAAGCCCCAACCATTATCACATTTCAGTCTTATCACCTAGAACTGTGCCATCATCAGCTAGTAAAGCCCCAACCATTATCATGTTTCACTCTTATCACCTAGAACTGTGCCATCATGAGCTAGGAAAGCCCCAACCATTATCACATTTCAGTCTTATCACCTAGAACTGTGCCATCATGAGCTAGGAAAGCCCCAACCATTATCACATTTCAGTCTTATCACCTAGAACTGTGCCATCATGAGCTGGGAAAGCCCGAACCATTGTCATGTCTCAGTCTTATCACCTAGAAATGTGACATGATGAGCTAGGAAAGCCCCAACCATTATCATGTTTCGGTATTATCACCTAGAACTGTGCCATCATGAGCTAGGAAAGCCCCAACCATTATCACATTTAAGTCTTATCACCTAGAACTGTGCTATCACAAACTATGAAAGCCCCCACCATTATAACTTCTCAGTCAGCCATTATCACTTACCATCATGAGCTAGGAAAGCCCCAACCATTATCACTTTTCAATCATATCACCTAGGACTGTGCCATCATGAGCTAGGAAAGCCCCAACCATTATCACTTTTCAATCATATCACCTAGAACTGTGCCATCATGAGCTAGGAAAGCCCCAACCATTATCACATTTAAGTCTTATCACCTAGAACTGTGCTATTATGAACTAGGAAAGCCCCCACCATTATAACGTCTCAGTCTTTTCACTAGAACTATGCCATCATGAGCTAGGAAAGCCCCAACCATTATCATGTTTCAGTCTTATCACCTAGAACTGTGCCATCGTGAGCTAGGAAAGCCCCAACCATTATCACATTTCAGTCCTATCACCTAGAACTATGCCATCATGAGCTAGGAAAGTTCCAACCATTATCACGTTTCAATCTTATCACCTACAACGGTGCCGTCATGACCAAGGAAAGCCCCTGCCATTATCATGTCTCAGTCTTATCACCTAGATCTGTGCCATCATGAGCTAGGAAAGCCCCTGCCATTATAACGTCTCAGTCTCATCACCTAGAACTGTGCCATCACGAGCTAGGAAAGCCCAAACCGTTATCACATTTCAGTCTTATCACCTACAACTGTGTCATCATGAGCTAATAAAGCTCCTGCCATTATCAATTCTCAGTCTTATCACCTAGAACTGTGTCATCATGAGCTAGGAAAGCCTCTGCCATTATCACGTCTCAGTCTTATCACCTAGAACTGTGCCATCATGATCTAATAAATCTCCTGCCATTATCACATTTCAGTCTTATCACCTAGAACTGTGCCATCACGAGCTAGGAAAGCCTCTGCCATTATCACGTCTCAGTCTTATCACCTAGAACTGTGCCATTATGATCTAATAAATCTCCTGCCATTATCACATTTCAGTCTTATCACCTAGAACTGTGCCATCATGAGCTAGGAAAGCCCCAACCATTATCATGTTTCAGTCTTATCACCTAGAACTGTGCCATCATGAGCTAGGAAAGCCCCAACCATTATTACATTTCAGTCTTATCACCTAGAACTGTGCCATCATGAGCTAGGAAAGCCACTGATATTAGCACGTCTCAGTCTTATCACCTAGAACTGTGCCATCTTGATCTAAAAAAGCCCCTGCCATTATCACATTTCAGTCTTATCACTTAGAACTGTGCCATCATGAGCTACGAAAGCCCCTGCCATTATCATGTCTCAGTCTTATCACCAACAACTGTGCCATCATGAGCTAGGAAAGCCCCAACCATTATCACATTTAAGTCTTATCACCTAGAACAGTGCTATCACGAACTAGGAAAGCCCCCGCCATTATAATGTCTCAGTCTTATCACTAGAACTGTGCCATCATGAGCTAGGAAAGCCACTGCCATTAGCACATCTCACTCTTATCACCTAGAACTGTGCCATCCTGAGCTAAAAAAAGCCCCTGCCATTATCACATTTCATTCTTATCACCTAGAACTGTGCCATCATGAGCTAGGAAAGCCCCTGCCATTATCACATTTCAGTCTTATCACCTAGAACTGTGAAATCATGAGTTAGGAAAGCCCCAACCATTATCACATTTCAGTTTTATTGCCTAGAACTGTGGCATAATGAGCTATGAAAACCCCTGCCATTATAACGTCTCAGTCGTATCACCTAGAGCTGTGCCATCATGAGCTAGGAGAGCCCCTGCCAATATAAGTTCTCAGTCTTATCACCTAGAACTCTGCCGTCATCAGCTAGGAATGCCCCAACCATTGTCATGTTTCAATCTTATCACCTAGAACTGTGCCATAATGGCCTAGGAAAGCCCCAACCATTATCATGTTTCAGTCTTATCACCTAGGACTGTGCCATCATGACCTATGAAAGCTCCAACCATTATCACGTTTCAATCTTATCACCTAGAACAGTGCCATCATGACCAAGGAAAGCCCCTGCCATTATCTTGTCTCAGTCTTATCACCTAGAACTGTGCTATCACGAGCTAGGAAAGCCTCTGCCATTATCATGTCTCAGTCTTATCACCTAGAACTGTGCCATCATGAGCTAAGAAAGTCCCTGCCATTATTTTGTCTCAGTCCTATCATCTAGAACTGTGCCATCATGATCTAATAAATCTCCTGCCATTATCACATTTCAGTCTTATCACCTAGAACTGTGCGATCATGAGCTAGGAAAGCCCCAACCATTATCATGTTTCAATCTTATCACCTAGAACTGTGCCATCATGAGTTAGGAAAGCCTCTGCCATTATCACATCTCAGTCTTATCACCTAGAACTGTGCCATCATGAGCTAGGAAAGCCCCAGCCATTATCACATTTCAGTCTTATCACCTAGATCTGTGCCATCATGAGTTAGGAAAGCCACTGCCATTAGCACGTCTCAGTCTTATCACCTAGAACTGTGCTATCTTGAGCTGGAAAAGCCCCAGCCTTTATCACATTTCAGTCTTGTCACCTAGAAATGTGCCATCATGAGCTAGGAAAGCCCCAACCATTATCATGTTTCAGTCTTATCACCTAGAACTGTGCCATCATGAGCTAGGAGAGCCCCTGCCGTTATCATGTCTCAGTCTTATCACCTAGAACTGTGCCATCATGAGCTAGGAAAGTCCCTGCCTTTATCACATTTCAGTCTTATAACCAAGAACTGTGCCATCATGAGCTAGGAAAGCCTCTGCCATTAGCACTTCTGAGTCTTATCACCAAGAACTGTGCCATCACGAGCTAGGAAAGTCCAAACTATTATCACATTTCAGTCTTATCACCTAGAAATGTGCCATCAGGAGCTAGGAAAGCCCCAACCATTATCATGTTTCAGTCTTATCACCTAGAACTGTGCCATCATGAGCTAAGAACGCCCCTGCCATTATCATGTCTCAGTCTTATCACCTAGAACTGTGCCATTATGATCTAATAAAGCTCCTGCCATTATCACATTTCAGTCTTATCACCAAGAACTGTGCCATCATGAGCTAGGAAAGCTCCTGCCATTATCACGTCTCAGTCTTATCACCTACAACTGTGCCATCATGATCTATGAAAGCCCTGCCATTAGTAAGTCTCAGTCTTATCACCTACAACTGTGCCATCATGAGTTAGGAAAGTTCCAGCCATTATCACGTTTCAATCTTATCACCTTGAACAGTGCCATCATGACCAAGGAAAGCCCCTGCCATTATCATGTCTCAGTCTTATCACCTATATCTGTGTCATCACGAGCTAGGAAAGCCCCTGCCATTATCACGTTTCAGTCTCATCACCTAGAACTGTGTCATCATGAGCTAATAAAGCTCCTGCCATTATCACTTCTCAGTCTTTTCACCTAAATCTGTGCCATCACGAGCTAGGAAAGCCTCTGCCATCATCACGTCTCAGTCTTATCACCTAGAACTGTGCCATCATGATCTAATAAATCTCCTGCCATTATCACATTTCAGTCTTATCACCTAGAACCGTACCATCATGAGCTAGGAAAGCCCCAACCATTATCACATTTCAATCTTATCACCTAGAACTGTGCCATCATGAATTAGGAGAGCCCCTGCTATTATCACATTTTAGTCTGATCACCTAGAACTGTGCCATCTTGAGCTAAAAAAGCCCCTGCCATTATCATGTCTCAGTCTTATAACCTAGAACTGTGCCATAATGAGCTATGAAAGCCAATGCCATTATCATGTCTCAGTCTTATCGCCTAGAACTGTGCCATCATGAGCTAAGAAAGCCCCTGCCATTATAACGTCTCAGACTTATCACCTAGAACTGTGCACTCACGAGCTATGAGAGCCCCTGCCATTATCACTTCTTAGTCGTATCACCTAGAACTGTGCCATTATGAGATAGGAGAGTCCCTGCCAATATAACTTCTCTGTCTTATCACCTAGAACTGTGCGATCATGAGCTAGGAAAGCCCCAACCATTATCATGTTTCAATCTTATCACCTAGAACTGTGCCATCATGAGTTAGGAAAGCCTCTGCCATTATCACATCTCAGTCTTATCACCTAGAACTGTGCCATCATGAGCTAGGAAAGCCCCAGCCATTATCACATTTCAGTCTTATCACCTAGATCTGTGCCATCATGAGTTAGGAAAGCCACTGCCATTAGCACGTCTCAGTCTTATCACCTAGAACTGTGCTATCTTGAGCTAGAAAAGCCCCAGCCTTTATCACATTTCAGTCTTGTCACCTAGAAATGTGCCATCATGAGCTAGGAAAGCCCCAACCATTATCATGTTTCAGTCTTATCACCTAGAACTGTGCCATCATGAGCTAGGAGAGCCCCTGCCGTTATCATGTCTCAGTCTTATCACCTAGAACTGTGCCATCACGAGCTAGGAAAGTCCCTGCCTTTATCACATTTCAGTCTTATAACCAAGAACTGTGCCATCATGAGCTAGGAAAGCCCCTGTCATTAGCACTTCTGAGTCTTATCACCAAGAACTGTGCCATCACGAGCTAGGAAAGTCCAAACTATTATCACATTTCAGTCTTATCACCTAGAAATGTGCCATCAGGAGCTAGGAAAGCCCCAACCATTATCATGTTTCAGTCTTATCACCTAGAACTGTGCCATCATGAGCTAATAAAGCTCCTGCCATTATCACATTTCAGTCTTATCACCAAGAACTGTGCCATCATGAGCTAGGAAAGCTCCTGCCATTATCACGTCTCAGTCTTATCACCTACAACTGTGCCATCATGATCTATGAAAGCCCTGCCATTAGTAAGTCTCAGTCTTATCACCTACAACTGTGCCATCATGAGTTAGGAAAGCCCCTGCCATTATCACGTTTCAGTCTCATTACCTAGAACTGTGTCATCATGAGCTAATAAAGCTCCTGCCATTATCACTTCTCAGTCTTTTCACCTAAATCTGTGCCATCACGAGCTAGGAAAGCCTCTGCCATCATCACGTCTCAGTCTTATCACCTAGAACTGTGCCATCATGATCTAATAAATCTCCTGCCATTATCACATTTCAGTCTTATCACCTAGAACCGTACCATCATGAGCTAGGGAAGCCCCAACCATTATCACATTTCAATCTTATCACCTAGAACTGTGCCATCATGAATTAGGAGAGCCCCTGCTATTATCACATTTTAGTCTTATCACCTAGAACTGTGCCATCTTGAGCTAAAAAAGCCCCTGCCATTATCATGTCTCAGTCTTATAACCTAGAACTGTGCCATAATGAGCTATGAAAGCCAATGCCATTATCACGTCTCAGTCTTATCGCCTAGAACTGTGCCATCATGAGCTAGGAAAGCCCCAGCCATTATCACATTTTAGTCTTATCACCTAGAAATGTGCCATCATGAGCTAAGAAAGCCCCTGCCATTATAACGTCTCAGTCTTATCACCTAGAACTGTGCACTCATGAGCTATGAGAGCCCCTGCCATTATCACTTCTTAGTCGTATCACCTAGAACTGTGCCATCATGAGATAGGAGAGCCCCTGCCAATATAACTTCTCTGTCTTATCACCTAGAACTCTGCCATCATGAGCTAGGAAAGCCCCAACCATTATCATGTTTCAATCTTATCACCTAGAACTGTGCCATCCTGAGCTAGGAATATCCCAACCATTGTCACATTTCAATCTTATCACCTAAAACTGTGCCATCATGAGCTAGGAAAGCCCCAACCATTATCATATCTCAGTCTTATCAGCTAGAACCGTGCCATCATGAACTTGGAAAGACCCTGCCATTATCATGTCTCAGTCTTATCAGCTAGAAATGTGCCATCATGAGCTAGGAAAACCCCTTCCATTATCACGTCTCAGTCTTATCACCTAGAACTGTGCCATCATGAGCTACGAAAGCCCCTGCCATTATCATGTCTCAGTCTTATCACCTAGAACTGTGCCATCATGAGCTAGGAAAGCCCCTGCCATTATCACGTCTCAGTCTTATCGCCTAGAACTGTGCCATCATGAGCTAGGAAAGCCCCAACCATTATCACATTTTAGTCTTATCACCTAGAAATGTGCCATCATGAGCTAAGAAAGCCCCTGCCATTATAACGTCTCAGTCTTATCACCTAGAACTGTGCTTTCATGAGCTAGGAGAGCCCCTGCCAATATAACTTCTCAGTCTTATCACCTAGAACTCTGCCATCGTGAGCTAGGAAAGCCCCAACCATTATCATGTTTCAATCTTATCACCTAGAACTGTGCTATCATGAGCTAGGAGAGCACCTGCCATTATAACGTCTCAGTCTTATCACCTAGAACCGTGCCATCATGAGCTAGGAAAGCCCCAACCATTATCACATTTCAATCTTATCAACTAAAACTGTGCCATCATGAGCTAGGAAAGCCCCAACCATTATCACATCTCAGTCTTATCAGCTAGAACTGTGTCATCATGAACTTGGAAAGACCCTGCCATTATCATGTCTCAGTCTTATCACCTAGAACTGTGCCATCATGAGCTAGGAAAGCCCCTGCCATTATAACTTCTCAGTCTTATCAGCTAGAAATGTGCCATCATGAGCTAGGAAAGCCCCTTCCATTATCACGTCTCAGTCTTATCACCTAAAACTGTCCCATCATGATTTAAAAAAGCCCCAGGCATTATCATGTCTCAGTCTTATCACCTATTACTGTGCCATAATGACCTAGGAAAGCCCCAACCATTGTCATGTTTCAATCTTATCACCTAGAACTGTGCCATCATGAGCTAGGAAAGTAACAACCATTATCACGTTTCAGTCTTATCACCCAGAACTGTGCCATCTGAGCTAGGAAAGCCCCAACCATTATCACATTTTAATCTTATCACCTAGAACTGTGCCATCATGAGCTAGGAAAGCCCCAACCATTATCATGTTTCAATCTTATCACCTAGAACTGTGCCATCATGAGCTAGGAAAGCCCCAACCATTATCATGTTTCAGTCTTATCACCTAGAACTGTGCCATCATGAGCTAGCAGAGCCCCTGCCGTTATCATGTCTCAGTCTTATCATCTAGAACTGTGCCATCATGAGCAAGGAAACACCTGCCATTAGCACGTCTCAGTCTTATCACCTAGAACGGTGCCATCATGATCTAGTAAAGCTCCTGCCATTATCACTTCTCAATCTTATCACCCAGAACTGTGCCATCATGAGCTAGGAAAGCCACTGCCATTATCACATGTCAGTCTTATCACCTACCACTGTGCCATTTTGAGCTAGGAAAGCCCCAACTGTTTCATTTGTTAGTTTTTTTTTTTATTGTCTTTTTCATTTTTTTTTTTTTTTTTTTGCAACAACTTTTGTAAGAGGTATAATAGGAGGGTAGTACAACGAAATAATACTAAAAGCAGGTATAGCAAGGCAGAGTGCATCAACAGGATAAACAAAAATTATGTTATGTGACCAAATATAGTGTTTACAGAAGTTGCAGTAAATCTGGTAAAATATCATTGGGGTATTTTAGAAAAAAATAAATTTCTTAATATAAAAGCAAATTATCCCATGTTTTCTTATTCGAAAGGTAGAAGTATAAGAGATTTCTTGGTGCATGGCACGTTTCAGCTGCCTGTTAGTCATAGAAGTTTGGGGTAGGTACAACAGGTACTTTCCCTTGTGGAAAGTGCAGTTGTTGCTAGTATGTAATAAAAAGTTTTGATAAAATTGATGAAAAGTATTTTACATGCAAAGGGAGATTTTCCTGTGACATTACTGGAATAGTTTATGGTTTGAAATGTCCCTGTGGTAAGGTATTCATGGGGAAAGTAAATCTGTTTCAAAGAAACGTTGAAGGAACATGTTAGGGATGTTAAGAAGGGCAAATAAGAAAGTCCTGTTACATTACATTTTAAAGAATGTCACAGTGGAAATGTACAAGGCTTACAAGCTACAGTTTTGGGGCAAGTGCAACAAATGTATGATTTTGGCATTAAAAGACAAGCTTGGAAGTTAGAATCTATTTTAATTCTGAAATTTAACACTAATTCCGTATGGAATGAGTCAAGAATGTCATTGGAAATGTTTTCTTTAATTAATTTAATTCTGTGATTGATTAATTCCTTGTAATTATACTATTTAAAGATGGGATATGTGAAGTAGGGATATACTCTGTAAAGGATGAAGAGCCGAGGCGCTAGAGGAGTCTGCATTTTATGCTTTGTGTTTGCTGCTAACCAGATTTTATTGGATCCAGTGTGTGCTTATTTTACCTGTATTGTGGGACTATATTGTAGAGCAACGACTGGACTGTGATCTTAATAAAATATAAAGGTAATCACTGGGTTCTTTCCTTTTGTGGTGGTAAGTAGTTTGGATTTCTTTGATTTGGGGTGGGTGGAGTGCATTCCCTCTTGTTACCAGTGAGTGTAACAAATCTCATATGGTTGAGATGATATGACTGACATTCCGAAACATTGAAAACTACAGAAGGACCAAAACTTGTGCTTTTGCAGGGGAGCAAGCCTCACTGCACCCCACCACACACCTGCTGATTTTATATACATATATATATATATATATATATATATATATATATATATATATATATACATATATATATATATACATATATACATATATATATATATATACATACAAATAAACTCCAAGATTGCACTACAGTAGAGAAAAAGGCAAAGTTCACTATCCCCACTGTACTGTGATCTCAGTATAACGTTTTCAGTGTGAGCAGTCTTAGTATAAAACTAAATGTAGGATCTCCTGCCAAAACAAAGGAATCAGCAGTTATTTAATGTTGGTGTTGGACATAGGTATGCAAAAAATAATTTGATTGCCAAAGTGCATTCCTTCATTTTTCTAGTTGATGAGCGATGTTTCTCAGGTAGTAGGTTTCAGAAAACTGTCTAAGACAGTTGCTAAATTAAAAGTATGATGTTGGATACAATGGAATGACCCAGAGGGTTACTTACAGTTGTATAGCTTTTTAGTAAAATATAAAATAAGTGTGCTCGATATTTGGTATGGAACGGTTTTAGTTATTTTTGAGTCACTATCACAAACATACATAACAAATGCTGATTATACTGCTATAAAGGATAAATGGATATCCTCATTTAAGAGTGAAACACACACATTATATTAAAATATTTTGTCCTTAAAGTTACTGTTGGTCCTTTTTTCTCTGAAAGCATAAGACTTATTCAACTCTTTTCAGTGCCTTCTAGAGCATTCACTTATCTTTATTAAGACTAAAATGTAAGACAATTATTCATAAGCATCTGTAGTTTTACTCTTAACTTCAGCAGAACATTTTTAGATAAAACAGAGGAATGTAGTTTAGGAAGCATAACTTTGCTGCTCACATGTAGTGGGGGTAATGTCACAAGGAGATACTTAACCATAACTTGGCTTGCCATGTTTGTAATATTTCAGAAACATAAAATACATTAGTACTACTGTGCATCATAAATACATAATTAAATAAAGAATATGTTTTGCAAGTTCAACATGTAAATCAACAGTTTTCAGTATTTCCCATATAATTTGTACCCCAACTGAAAAGAAATAAAGTTTGTGAATAAAGTGAAAGATGTCAAGAATTAATGAGTTTTCAGAAGAATGTACAGTGAAACAAACATACGACCTTTTAAACAATAATGCCCAAGCTGTCCATCAGAAGTGGGCATCGATTAAATTCATTATCATCAGTTCTTGTGTATTTGTCTCTCTCTCTCGGTTTCTTTTCCTCTATCCGCCATCTTGTCAGATGCTGCACTAGTCAAGAGGGCGAGGCATTATTTTGCACCTGTGATTTGGAATTTGGAGCAGTTAGTCATGGAAGAGAAGTGGACAGTGTGGACAGAGGCTGCAGACACTGTGCTCTCGTCTTCATCTCCAGCACTTTCATATGAAATACTTGCCCTTATTTTTTTGCATATCCAAAGAATTTACTTAGCTAAAATGTTACTTGTGATAGCATTTCCTTTAATTTCCCTTGCATCCTTGACTTTCCCTCCATTGCCAAGGAAACAGAAGTCCGCTTCCATGATCAGTAATGTCTAAACTGTTTGTGTTTTTTGAGGTTTAGCAACTTGTCCTCAGTTTTATAAGGTTATAATAAATGACATTCAAGTGTAATTTATAAAAGTCCTTATGTACAAGCTTGATGATTTCATTTTGTAGATCTACTTTTGGTTCTTTAATGAATCATGCTATAATCCATTATGCAGTATTAAGATTTTCAGATAACATAAAGGTATAGATAAGAGTAACAACTTTCCACTGATAATACAAATCAGATTCATTGTCTTTAAAATGAGATGACAAAGATTTGCAGGAGAAACTTATCCAACTTTTATTTTTTACATGAGAAATGTGGTATTCCTTAGCTGATATATAGCAGCTTTCCATGTGTCTGTAAAGGAAATCTAGAAGATTTTTTGAGGGGAGTGCTGTTTGTAATAGCAGTTCACTGGGCCTAAAGTTCACAAGTTAGGTGTGAATTCTGTCAACTTTTTGGATGTTGCCTAGTTTGAGAGAGTCTCTTATATACCCTTAACTCCATAGCCCCCATAAGAAAAAAGAGAGTTAAACATAACTATGCTCCTTGGCTGTCTAAGTCAACCAAATATCTACTGATTAATAGAGACCGAGCATGGCACAAATGGAGAAAAGATAAGATGCCACCCAACGAAACCACCTTCAAAATACTTAGAAACAAAGCAAAACAGGCCATTAATCATGACAAAAAGACCTACTTCTCTCAACAAATAAACACCTACCATAATAATCCCAGACTTTTCTGGAAATCTGTCAACTCATTACTAAATCTTAGCAGCACCCAAAACCCATCGCCATTTCCAGACAAAAGCCCAGTTGAAATGGCTGAAATATTTAATAAAAACTTTATTGATATTATCCTTACATTAGTAAATGCAGGCAATACCCCATCCCCCATTAGCCCATCCATCATACCTCAAAGCAATATCAGCTCCATACCATCTTTTAACTTCCAACCTGTAGCAACCTCTCAAATACAAACATTACTTGGCAAATTGAAACCAGGCTCCTTATCCACTGATAATCTCCCCCCAGAATACCTCAAAATCAGTGCTAAGGCAATAGGTTTCCCAGTAAGTATCCTTATAAACTGATCACTTTCAGAACACACAGTCCCCCAGCTCTGGAAAAAAATCAATAATCACTTCACTTCATAAAGGTGGAAACCACCATGACCTATCTAATTTTAGATCCATTTCCATACTGTCCCCACTATCTAAAATAATGGAAAAATGCACCCACAAACAACTGGTTGAAATTCTAAAAAGCAACAACCTAGTATCCCATTCACAACATGGTTTTCAACCATCCCACAGTACCATTACTGCCCTAGTCTCCTTCACAAATTTCATCTACAATGCCCTAGATAGTAACCTACTTACATCAGTCCTGTTATTGGATATCTCAAAAACATTCGACACAGTCTCCAACATCAAACTTATCTGCAATTCCACTCACTAGGATGCTCTGATGCCACCCTAACCTGGTTCACTAGTTACTTGTAAACAGACAACAATCCATAAAATGGCAGAATAACCTCTCTAGCTTTCTTCCAAATAACATAGGAGTGTCCCAGGGGTTAATCTTGGGACACCTACTATTCAACATTTTTATAAATGACCTGCATAGAATTCCCTCTGACTGTACTACCATACAATATGCAGACGATTCAACCATAATCTCTACCTCCAATAACTTCTTTGACCTCCAAAAGTTAACACAAAAAGCCTCTGACTAAACCAATCACAGCTATTACGTAACCCTAATAAATCTAAACTACTCATCTTTGCATCTAAACCTGTTCCCACAGACTTTACTATATTCTCCATAAACAAAACCCAAATAGAGTTACTAAATCAGGCCAAACTGCTTGGAATTACTCTTGACAGCAAACTTAGCTTTGACTTGCATATTAATAACGCAATAAAAAAGACACTTCAAATTAGGCAAACTTTACAGAAACAAACAAACAATACTTTGACAAATCTATCCAAATAAAACTTTCAAAAAGTCTTCTCCTTCCAATCTTCCTCTATGGGTCTCCTGTCATCACCAATCTCCACAACTCTTTGCAACACAAACTGCAGTCCTGTTATTATAAGATTGCAAAATTCACATCAGCCCAACCAAATCGCACCCACCATTGCCAGGCCACTAGAGAACTAAACTGGCTAGATTTTGCACATTACCTACATTGCACACAACTTACCTTTGCCCATAAACTCATTTATAAACTCGAGTTTTTCCCTTCCCTGAAAAATATCATTGAACCTTACATCCCATCCAAAAATCTACGCTCTAACAACAAACACCTACTTAAAGTATCAAAACCTAGTAAAAGAGCAGGTAGCTGCCTCTATTCCCATTCCATAACTAAGCTGTGGAACACCCTCCCATCATCAGTTACAGAATTAAACAACATAATCTCCTTTAAAAGAAAACTAAAACAACATCTCCCTGATAACCCCAGCTGCACATGCAACACATATCCACAGCTCCTTAATCTAGCAAAACTGTTTCACGTAGCAAATATAACTATGTATATGTTATGCTGTTACACCATACGAGTTATCCCTAATATTTAGTATCATAGTCCACACATCAGTACAACCATCTTAACACATCTCCTCTTCTCTTTGTCACTTTCTGCTTTTAATACTACCATTAAATAAATGCCACCTATAATCTACTTATTCCCACCTCCTAGCTATAAGATTCTAACTATATCTATCCTACCTTTAAGTTTAACTCTCTAATTCTACGTTCACACTACACTTACCTTTCCCTTTTCCTACCCCCCTCCCCAAAAAAAAGAGCTGTATTGTTAAATATTTCTGTTTACTTTGAGCTGTATTGTTAATATTTCTAACTGTTTAACTTGAGCTGTATTATTAAATATTTCTGTTTAATTTTCCTACATGCTAATCTTCCATTGTTACTGTGTTGTGCCATTATACAACATATGTGCTGCTTAGGTAGTTTTCTATATTATTTCACTTGCTTTATAAGTAATTATTACCTTACAAATTCATGTAATGATTTTCATGTAACTTGGAGCTTTTCTCCCTGGACCTCCACTGAAAATGGGTCCCAAGCCCAGTGGACTTTCCCGGTCAACAAATGTCAATAAATAAATATTCCGGAAAGCAAATTTTACAAGAAACCCACAGCAGTTAATCACATACTTTCTGCAACTAATCATCGCCCCCTTCATCTCATATATTCTGTACCCTAGACTATGCTGTATAGGGGTAAACTAATACCACTTTTAATTCTGAGAAACTGACCTCCTTCATTGGTTTGGACATAGAGGTTGCACTGCACAGTGGTTCCAGGGGTATCTGGCCATCTCAAATTGTCCAGTTAAAAGGAGCTATAAAATGTTAAGTTTTATATAAGAATGAGCCTGAACAGAACAATAACATAAAATTAGACCACAATAAATCATTTCAAAACTTTTCCCACCTTTAATGTGACTTATAACCTGTACAATTCAATTGAAAAACAAACAAATCTGTCAGGGGAAAAACACAAAAAATAAAAAAAACGTACAATACGTTGGTTGAATAAGTGTGCACACCCTTAAACTAATACTTTGTTGAAGCACCTTTTGATTTAATTACAGCATTCAGTCTTCTTGGATAGTCTATCAGCATGGCACATCCTGACTTGGCAATATTTGCCCACTCTTCCTTGCAAAAGCGCTCCAAATCTGTCAAATTGTGAGGGCATCTCTTGTGCACAGCCCTGTTCAGGTCACCCCACAGATTTTCTATTGGATTTAGGTCTGGGCTCTGGCTGGTCTTTCCAAAACTTTAAATTTCTTTTGGTGAAGCCGTTCTTTTGTTGATTTGGATGTATACATGGGGTCATTGTCATATTGAAAGGTGAAATTCCTCTTCATCTTCAGCTTTCTAACAGATGCCTGAAGGTTTTGCACCAAAAGTGACTAGTATTTAGAACTGTTCATAATTCCCTCCACCTTGACTAAAGCCCCAGTTCCAGATAAAGAAAAGCAAACCCAAAGCATGATACCTCCACAACTATACTTCACCGCGGGGATGGTGTTCTTTTGGTGATGTGAAGTGTTGTTTTTGCACCAAACATGTATTTTGGAATTGTGGCCAAAAAGTTCAACTTTGGTCTCATCAGACCATAACACATTATCCCACATGCTTTTGGGAGACTTAATGTATTGTTTTGTAAAGTTTAGCCAGGCCTGGATGTTTTTCTGTGTAAGAAAAGGCTTCCATCTTGCAACCCTACCCCATAGTCCAGACATATGGAGAATATGGGAGATTGTTGCCACATGTAGTACACAACCAGTACTTGCCAAAAATTCCTGCAGCTTCTTCAGTGTTGCTTGCAGCCTCCCTGACCAGTTTTCATCTTGTCTTTTCATCAATTTTGGAGGGACGTCCAGTTCTTTGCAACATCACTGTTGTCCCATATTTTCTCCACTTTATGTTGGTAGTCTTGACTGTATTCCATGGTATATCCAATGTTGTTGAAATTTTTTTGTACCCTTTTCCTGACTGATACCTTTCAACAATGAGATCCCTTTGATGCTTTGTAAGCTCTCTGCGAACCATGGCTTTTGCTGTAGCAGGCAACTGAGTAAATGTCAGGAAAATCCTACTAGGACAGCTGAACTTTACTTGGGGTTAATCAGAGTCTTTTTAATTGATGGCAGGTGTGTACCCACGAAGACTGAATGTTGTAATTAAATCAAAAGGTGCTTCAACAAAGTATTAGTTTAAGGGTGTGCGCTCATAACAAAGTATTAGCTTAAGGGTGTGCACACTTATGCAACCAGTGTAGTGTATGTTTTTATTTTTTATATTTTTCCCCTAACAGATTTGTTTGCTTTTCAATTGCATTGTACAGGTTACAGGTCACATTAAAGGTGGGAAAAGTTTTGAAATTATTTATGTGGTCTCATTTTTTATATCACAAAAACCTGGCATTTTAGCAGGAGTGTGCAAACTTTTTATATCCACTGTATATATAGATTATATAGATTATATATATATATATATATATATATATATATATATATTTCACACAAATCTAAAAAAAATGTATTGTAATAGAATATTCTTAAAAACATAATTTCTTCTAAATTAGTTTTTTCATGTAGTAGGGATCTTAATTTCCATGATTTACTGATAGTGTTCATCTTGGACAGTTTGACAGTATGCAGACCACTAGGCATTTTATTTATAAAACAGTGTGTAAATCTGCATGGATCCTCCATCAATAGAGTATTTTTTGAAAAGATCATAATACATGTAATTGTATGCACTTGTGAGTTACCCAAGTGTACGTTGATCAAACAAGAAAAAAAATGACAATTAGATTAGAACATTTTGGTGATGCCAAGGTGTTGGTCTCTGATAATCGTGTTTCTAAACATTGTCAAAAAAAAACTTAGTGGGATATATATTCTCCTTTTTCAGTGTCTTGCCAATTGCTGTATGATAAAGAAGAGAATATATTTGAAGCTTTATTAGTTTTAAAAATCCAAACTTTAAGAGAAAAAGTGAATACAGACCTTGACTCAAATGTGTTATAATATGTTTTTGTTTTTTTGGGGCTCCTTGTATTCTAAATGCATTTTGTGAATATTTTCTTTTGAATGGATCAATTTATACGCTGTTCTAGTATTTCATGTTACTGTTCCTCTGTTTGTTAATGCAAGTTGATTTATTTTTTAATGATTTGTCAAACTTACTATTCTTGTGATCCCCTGGAAGGCAAAATGCTGAGATACAAGGAACTTTTAGTACTAGCTTTTCTTTTTGTAATTGTGTATTCATTCCATTTTTGTAGACATGGTGATTTGCTTGTGGTATGTCATCAGATTGAAATGATGGGAAAAAACTGTCAAATTTGCAACATGATTCTTAAAAGTATTGCAAAGACACATTGCTACCATGAAATAGCGACAGACAATGAAAGGAGCAAATTATCTGCAATTTTATTTCAGCTTATGAAGAGTCACTATTACATTTACACCAACTATTATTTTTATATGTGATACCTTATCAAAATGAGTCATTATACTTAAAGCATTTTTTTACATCGTGGGATTCCAGTCATCCTTATTTCTAATAATGGTCTACTGTTTGCAAATCAGGAATTTAATTTGTTTGCACAAGAATGGGAAGTGTAACATATAGTAACCAGTGCCAGATATCCACAATCAAAAGGACGACTAGGCAAAGTCACTCAGTCTGTGCAAAATATTGCAAAAATGTATTGTAAGCACAAAGCAAGAGTACTGTCTGGATTTGCTTTGGTATACTGTATTGAATTCCACTACCTTTTCAGTTTATGCTAAGAGGAGAACAAAGATAAAGTTACCTCTTCCATCAGTGTTGTTACAACCACAGCAGAATTTCAATGTCTGAATCCCTCGGGAAAGAGTCCAGCTGAATCAGAAATCTTACTATAACAAATTAGCAAGAGTACTGTTAACATTTCAGCCAGGAGATGATGTTAGAATCCAAAAACTACATGAAAAGCACTCTGTGCATTGAGGCATTATTGTAATCAAGCAGATTGTTACCGTGAGATCCTACACAGTTGAGATCAAAGATGCACACTAATAATATCAGTATCAGTGGCAGAACAGGTAGGACACTAGCCTTTCGTGCAGAAGGTTGTTCTATTGTCACAGAAGGTAGAATGATTAATGACACTGCAATGCAGCATACTGGGGGGGGGGGGGTTTGCTGAACTCCTGAGTTGTCATCCATTGGATGACACATTAAGGTCCTATCTGCTTTAGTTGGTGGTGGTTCAGGTGAATTTAACAGATCCCATGACACCTAAAGTAGGGCTCCATTAACTGACTCACCATAAACAAAACATTATTTACATAATTACATAATATACATGTTTACATGTACATATCTACACATTCCTATATACCATCATCATTATTACTCTTCCATAATTGACCCCCCATTCCTTTTTCTACAACCATAATCTAATTTTTCGCAACATGTCAACCAAAATCCCTTTCCCATTACACAAAATTGTATTCAATCCTTAATTCAAAATAACCCATATAACATAAAATAAATTATCTACCCATCTTATATATTCTTTCTTCTTGTTTTTATATTATTCATGCATAATTATATTCATATCTGTACTGTTTATGTCATTAACGGTCTCAAAAAAAATTTCTTCACACAACTTTTTTCCAGAGTTTAACCATTCTTACATTTCAAAAAAAAAAACATGCTTTGTTGTCTCTTCCTCCTCACAAAATAAAAACACTCTTTCAACTATCTTTTTATATGACATATTCTCCAACCAGTCTCCATAGAAAATCCTGACAGTCTACAGTCTTAGTATACCACTTTTTCCTTACTTTAATGGCTTCTGTCACTTCTTCTGGTAAATTTTCCCATGGACTGTATCAGAAAGAAAGGTGGAGGTATAGCTATCCTCTATTCTAACCAGCTCACCCTGCAACCTCTATCACTCCCCCAGATTTTCATCCTGCTGAAATTCTTATAGCTAACTGTCATTTAAACACACACACAAGATTTGCTATTGCTGCCATCTATATTCCCTCTGGAAATAACATCCCTACCATAGAACACTTTTTCTCTTGGATCTCCCAAAACATCACCTATGAGACCGTTATCTTGGGAGATGTAAACATTGATTGGAACACCCTAACCACTGAAAGCCCAAACTCCTCCATTAACCTCTTTGGCTTCTCACATCTGATCTCAAACCCAACCTGATTAGGCAAACACACTTATAGCTCCACACTAGACTGGGTCATCACCTCCACTCCCAACCTGTACCATAACCCCTCCACTCTACCTGACACACTTAGTGATCACCATCCCACCTACATACTTAGACACACTTCAAATACACAAACCCCATCAATTCAAAGACTGCCATAAACTCTCAAACTTTAATCCCAATACTTTCAACAGCTGGCTCTCATCAATTAACTGGTCCTATCTCCACAACTTTCCCCTTGAAAATACCGTTCTTGCCCTTACAACATATTTCTGGAGACACTCCTCAATTCTGTAGCTCCTGTCAGGAAACTAAGTATTAAAATTCAATATGTTCCCAGCTCACACAAGAAACCAAAACTCTAATGAGTAAAAGAAATAGTGCATGGAAAACATGGAACAAATCCAAATCCATCTCGGATCTTCATACCTACAGAGAGCTCCGCAATTTAACCAAAAAAAAAAAAAAAAAAAAGGTCTTCCTTGACAAAGTTGTTACCATAAACCACTTCACAACCCTCACTCTAATGCCCCCAAATTTTGTCAATCTGTTAATAAGTTGCTGCATCCTGGGTGCCCATCTCCCCCTAATCCCTGCCCAAACAGCTCCCCCTCTGAGACAGCTACACTTCTATTTAAAGCACTCCAAATTGACTTTGCTGTATGTTTTAAGTTTAAGGGAAGTATTTTAAATTTTTGTTTTCTTATTTTTTTTATTCTTAACCCAGTTGACTATTTTTCTGAGTTTATGTACAACTCCTCCTTGGTCCTCAGAACCAGATTTGTCACTATTTTCATTAACTGAAACACATCTAAAAGTACTTCTTATCTCTGTTTTTATTCTTTGGTGATGTATTTTTAAATCTTCCTCACCCTTACCTTAGCACCTATCAAATTTCTTTTCCTAACATCCTTTACACTCCCTTTCACAAGCATCTGACTCAACTTTCAATTTCTTCTTCATTATCAACACTCTCAGTACAGTTACCATCATACTCCTGGAAATATAACATTTTTATCTAAGTCATCTTTTATTACTTTATCCTCTTTTTCATTAACACCTTTCCCAGTTTCCTCATTAGTTTCAGATATTACAATACTTTCATTATCCTTTTCAACATTATTTTGTTTATTCTTTTTACAAACCAAAAAATGCCCCCCTCTTTTACATATTCTGCTTTCCTTTTTCCGCTTATTCATCATATGACTATTTTCTTCGCATTGATTTCATCTTATTTTTGTGCACTCATTTATCAGATTGAAATCCCCACAAAAAACAAGTTCTCGGCTGTCCAACATACCCAATTGTTCCTCTGTTGTCATTTACATAAATAACACTTGGTAAATGCTTCGTCACATCTTTTTCATATTTTAAAATAACATACACTTCCAGGGCAGGACTGGGCAGTTCTGGTGAATGCCAGTAGGGCCGGTAAGAAAAAGAAAAAAGTTTAATTATTAAACTATACACACTCGTAGCAGTTTTAACTGCAAGCTAATCAGTAAAGTTAAATGCGATTCTCTATGTGGAACTTGGAGCTTGCATGCATTCTCGAGTTCTGCTTTTTTGTCTCTGGACTGTTTAAATACAGTCCAGACTGGGAAGCTGCAAGCATCAATGAAGATGCCCAGAAGATATTGTGGTTTTAACAGCAAGAAATAGGAAGCTGACAGGACTGAAGTAAGCAGCCTGTCACATAATCTGAGTAGGTGACTTGGCTGCTCATTAGTTCTGTTACTCTCACGTTCTCTTCCCACTCTTTAGATGTGAGGGAGGGAGAGTGGAGAGACAAGCAACAAGTAAACAGAGAGAAAATCAGCAATCCGATAGGAGATTAGTGTTTAAACTTTAAGGTAAGTTCTCATGTTTTGCCTGGCATGGCAACCAGATGCTTTCTACATTTTTTCCTGGCAGGGTCTACCAGATACTTTCTGTATTTATTTTTTTTCCTGGCAGGGTCCACCAGATACTTGTTAAATTTTGATGCAGTGATGCAGTCTCCTGTATAAATTTTTGTTTCTGACATCCTGGGCCTGTAGGCTGGTAGGGTCAACCAGATAGTAGAAGGCCAAATCTGCAGTGAGCTGTGAGTTTTGGGGGCTGTTTGTGATGTCTTTCTAACAATATCCTGGCATAGTCAACCAGATACTAGTAGGTGATCTATTTGTTTTGGGGGCTGTTGATGACTTTCTTTTTTTAATATAATATCCTGACAGGGTTAACCAGATACTAGGAAGGCAATCTGTTTTGGGAACTGTTATTGATCATAGGATCATAGGAAGTTACGAGGCTAATGGTCCTAGGGCCCTTACAAGCCTAGCCAAGTTCTTACCCTTATTTCCACAATCAGCTGCTTTTGCCCCTGTCCAAGAGGTGCACAGGTGGAATCCCCCAGTGTGACTTTACTGTCAGCCATCCAACCATCCAGATTGCGTTTGAAGAGGACGAATGAGGTGCTCTGTTTGACATGAAGTGGGAGTCTGTTCCAAAGGTGTGGTAACCTCTGGGTGACAAATCTGTCCCTCCAGCAGGTTTTATTAATGTCACATACCAGGTTAAGGTCTTTAGAGAGTAACCTGTGTACCATTTGACTTACAGATATGCAGCATTTCCAATAAAGCAGGGTCACAGATTGCCCTAGACATAAGGCAGAGATCGCCTCTGAGTAGTCTGTATGAAACAGAATAAAGTGACAGTGATTTCCTTTTCTCCTACAATACTTACATCAGCCCCTCCTCCCATGATGCCCTGCAGCTTTGAAAAGCTACACTTTGACTCAGGCGCCATTTCTTTGCTTTTATTCCCCTAATGCAGTAGTGTGTACAAGCTGGCCAGGTAAGCGCTCAACTTACAACCTTATTCTTGCTACAGTTATTGTATTCTGGCTATGTTTCTGTATTGTAGACTAAGGATAAGCTCGTATGTGCCACGCAATTAAATTACACATTGTGCTGTCTAGCGTGGTTGCTATCACTGCTCCTGCTTGAACTGGACTATTGGTACCTTGCTCATGACGGATGGCTTTTCATTTTACATATTAAAGATAAACAGCCCTCTGCCTTTATGTTTTCCGACTCTGATATTGTTTAACTGTTATGCTGATGTTTCTATCTCAGGATAATATGGCCGTATGCTTTATCAGCTTCTATGTATAACGTGTTTACTAAAACTGACTCAATTTAATAGTGTCACGTGTCTATAGGACGCTGTATCACTGGCATTTTACCTATTTTAAGGAAAGTGTTTTTTCTGCTGATATCAACTGCTTTTATGCTCTATTACACATGAATAGTACTGTATGCTTTAACGAGTGATGGGAATGGTGTCTCTAATGTACTCTCACTTAACCTATGATCGCCACGTGTTTTATAGCACGCTGTACCATTGCTGCTATTACTAAGCTGTAGAAAAGACATTTTCTGATGGATTATTGGCTGTATTATGTCTATGTAAAAGCCAGGTCAGTTGTAATGGCTTAAGGCCAAATGTATTTTAAATACTGACTCACTATATTTTCTTATTTCACTGTGTGTTTATCCAGGCTGATAGATAATAGACTGTTAGTGCTAATTTGCATTATTCTAGCTTACCATTTTATTAACTATATAATAGATGATATATAATAGATTGTTAGTGTTGATTTGTATTATTCTAGCTTACCACTTTATTAACTATATAATATATGATATATAATAGATTGTTAGTGTTGATTTGTATTATTCTAGCATACCACTTTATTAACTACTTGCTTTATTCACTGCCTAGCTGAAATGAAACTTACACGCCTGCCATCACTGTTATAATTACTACTATTATATAGAATTAGGTCTACTCTTAAACAGTATTTGTATCTGTTTTTGTTTTTTGTCTTAGCTAACATTGCTGTAAGTACTATCATTCTACCTACTGATCTCCACACCTATTCCTACGTCTCTCTTACCTTTCTTCTTTTATATCACTTTCCTTCAAATGTTATATACTTACTATTTTGACTACTCTCCTACTTACCCCTCTTCTGACCTTTTCCACTCAGGAACCCACTAACTGTCCTTACTACTGCTTTCCTGCATGTAAATATCTTCCTTACTTATTACCCCTATACTTCACCCCCTATCACTACTGTTTCCGATTACACAGCTTACACCAGCTCACCATCTTACTCTTTTCCATATTTATTTTACAGGTCCCTGGTACCATAATAAAGTTTTAAATAACCTACACCACATAAAAGAGGAATACCCACTCCCCCTGACTACTGATGTCCGTGGAATCCTCTCCAGCAACTGTGCTATTAAAACAGAAGCAAAGTATATGCTAAGTATATAAACTTTAAACAGTCCTCCTAGCCTATTAGTGTGAATTAATATTGTAAGGTACCTGGTCAGCTACAACACATTTCTGCACACCCCACCTCTCATCCCCCCTCCCTCACTACCTGCACAGCCTCATTCTTTGTTACCTCATAATCTACCCACTCAGCTATTACTTGCTTAGCCCTCACCACTGTCAGCTCCTTAGCTCCCCTCTGAAGCTACTACTAGTTTAACCCTTACTTCTTACCACTTTCTGTTCTCTCTCCTTACTCTGTCTTCTTCTGCCACATAGCCTCTCTCTACCTTATACCTCTATCTGTTCACTCCCTCATTTTGTGTTTTCTAGCCACACAGACTCTCACCTACCTAACCCTGTAAACCCCTTCTCCACTCTACATCCCCCACTCAGCTCCCCACCCTAACTCATAGCTCCGTGACCATATCCCCCCTCCCTAGTCTTGTGTTTAGCTTTGCTCTTGCTAGAGTTTCCTTCAGAGCTTTGTGCATAAAATGAGAAATCAAAACAACTATTCCTAGACACTAAATAGCTCTTCCCTGCTGAAAAGCCTTTCTCTGATTGTTTTATTCTCTCACCGTGCCTCTTCCACGGTGGTGCTAGCCCGCTCCTTTTGCTCCACTACCCTACCCCCTTTCCCAACCACCCCTAGGGCACAAACTTATAATTCTACAACACACCCATCATCAATTCTCACCTCCCCAATTATCTTATTAAATCCCTTCAATCAACTACAACATAAATTACAACCACCATTCCAATTATCAACCAAACACATTAATTACAACCACCACTCCCACAATATCCACACCCTAACATATTCACCTAGTTTACTTTCCAAATTAACTTTATCCTCACCATAACTAAAAACATGCACAGCTTGCAAAACCCCCTTCTCCAAAAAGTTATATTTTATCAAGCAACTATCTCCAGTCCACTTCTACTCTCAATACTCTCTTCCTACCACACCCATCTAAATATCACTTTTCCACCCCCATGGCAAACCAAACCCATAATTAACCACACACTACTTCAAAACTTTCCTATTACAACCCCCAACACTACCTCCTTTCTAAACCCATCACTCTATTATAACAAATTAGCAGTAAAAACTAACCCCCACACCTCACACAAGCTATCTAAAATTCTTAATAAACTCACCAAACTATACTTAAACCTACTGCAAAAACTCTCCTGCAGTGGAGACATACACCCAAATAAGGGCCCTACCCCAATAGAAAAAGCTGAAATAAAGGTACCAAATCCGCACTTCTACAAACCCAGATCATGTCTCCTCCTTTTAAATATAAACGTAAGAAGCATACTAAACAAAATACATGACCTGCATGCCTTATTAGCCATGTACAAACCTGACATAGTGGTACTAACAGAAACATGGCTTAAACCTGATCACCACAATAATGAGATCACAGTCCCAGGTTATGATATCCTGCGTAAAGACAGAACAGGGAAAAAGGGTGGGGGTGTAGCAATTCTATTTCAAAGTCACCTCACACTAGAACTAGTTGACTGTAATAATGAAGAAATCAACAAGGTAGAACTTATCCTTGCCAAATTTAAATTAAGCACAAACAAACAAATAATCATCGCAGGTGCCTATCTACCCCCAGGTAACAACATTCCCATTATGGAAAACATGTTAAATTGGTTCTCACTTTCCCTCCCTTATGAAACCATACTACTAGGTGACTTTAACATAGACTGGGGCAACTGCTACAATGACTATCCCTCAGATCATATCAACCTTTATGGATTCTCACAAATAATCACTATGCCCACTAGGACTGACAAAACAACCAAATGTCAATCCATTTTGGATTGGATTCTGGTATCCCACACCACTTTTGTACATCAATCTGGCTGTTTTCCTGACAGTCTAAGCGACCATCAACCCACCTACCTAATTAGGAGCAAGACCTATCACCTACCCAACCTACCTTTACTCAGAATAATACGTAATAAAAGACACTTCAGGGCCAATGACTTTAATAACAAAGCACTAAGTTGTTGTAACTGGCTCCCTCTTAAACAACTACCTCTCAATGAAGCTGTACAGTACTTTAACCCAACCTTCCTACATATCCTAGACCATCATGTCCCCCTCTAGATCCATTAGGACAAAAGCCCACCATGCCCCATGGATTACCAAAGAGACAAAAAAAGACAATGAAAGAAAGGGACAAATTCTGGATAGCATCCCACAAAGATAAAAATACTACTCTAAGGTTAAAGTACATTGAACTACGTAATAAAGCCAAGAGGTTAACTAAACTAGACAAGTCCAACTATTATAAAAATCTACAGGATAAATATAGCCACAACCCCCAAAAATTCTGGACTTCCATTAATAGACTACTTCACCCTGGGAAAGCATCCACTCCCACCCCTGTACTGCCAAACAACCAGGATGATATTCCTACACAATTTAATAAATTCTTTACAGAAACAGTTCAAAATCTAGCCAATACCCAGAAAAATAATGGCACTACTATACAATCATCCACTACAACCAACAGTAATACAAAAAATAACATCTCTAGCTTTTCCCTACAGCCAGTGTCCACTAAAATGATTGCAAACCTCCTTATGAAGCTAAAACCAACCACACTAGCTGCCGATAAACTTCCTGCAGATTTCCTTCAGATAGCAGCAGAAGCCATATCATACCCAGTGTCTACTCTCATAAATAGATCAATTTCAGAACACATAGTTCCTACCCTCTGGAAAACCTCCCACATTGTCCCTCTGCACAAAGGAGGCAACTCCTTAGAGCTGACCAACTATCATCCTATAGCCATACTATCACCCTTATAAAAAATTCTTGAAAGAGTTGTCCACTTGCAACTAATGCAATATCTCCAACAAAACAAACTACTATCCAACTCCCAACACGGCTACAGACCCTCCCACAGCACAACCACTGTCCTTCTATCCTATACCAATACAGTCAACCACTATAGAAACCAAGGTCTTTTCGTATCTTCCATCTTCCTCAACTTATCAAAATCCTTTGATATGGTTAATCACAACATGCTCCTCAATACTCTATCTAGTCTCAATATATGCTCCTCCACTATACTGTGGTTCAATAGCTATCTATCAGAATGCCAACAAGCAGTTCTCTGGCAAGAAAAGCTGTCCTCCCTCTTACCAGTTTCCATAGGAGTCCCTCAGGGATCAATCCTTGGCCCACTGCTGTTCTCCCTCTTCACTAACAACATCTCCTCTTCACTGCCCACTGCCACAGTAGTTCAATATGCTGATGACACCATCATAATATGTGCTGCCCCCAGCATAAAGGAACTACACACCCTTACCCAACTCAACTTTACTCTAGCAGAAACCTGGTTTACTAAAATACAACTTCTTCTCAATCCAAAGAAAACTAAACTAGTGCTATTCACCCCTGGCAGATCATCCAATTCAAACTATAGCCTCATCATAAACTCCAAAAACAATATTCAAATCACACCCACCAACCACACAAAACTACTAGGAGTACAGATTGATAATCACCTAAAATTTGATATCCATATAGCACAAACCATCAAAAAGGTAAACAGAAAACTAGGTCTTCTCTATAGAAACAAAAAGTTCATGACTAAACAGACCAAAGCCACTATTGCAAGAAGCCACCTCCTCTCTATCCTTCTTTATGCTTCCCCTATCTTAACTAATCTTCACCAGACTGAACTTCACAAAATGGAATCCTGCTACAACAAAATTGCCAAATTCGCAACAGACTCCACAAATAGGTCCCATCACTGTCTTTCCCTTATGCAACTCAAGTGGCTGGAACTTCCTCAGCTGCTAAGACTTAATCAAGCCACAGTTGCACCTAAACTCTACTACTACCCTGAGAAAACACCTGCTCTCCAACAGCTAATTCAGCCGTACACCACCACTAGAGCCCTAAGATCTAGGTAACCAAAATCTCATTCAAGTAATAAGACATAAAAATGAAGCAGGTAAATCTCTCTTTGCCTGCATAACAGCCCAAACCTGGAACTCACTCCCAAACATTATAACTAGCACTACTTCTAGTACCAAATTCAAACACCTCCTGAAATCCCATTATTTTAATAATTGGCTCTGCTCTTGCTACACCCCAGGGTAACAATAACTATGCTCAGTTGCAAGGATTCTGCTACACTATAACTTTTCCCTTACTTAGCCCTGGTGATATCCTTGCATATTCATTCAAACATATCATCAGTCCATTAGCAGAACACATACTAACACTTGTACTGTTCTTTACTACAATCCATACCTGATAATGGCTATAATCTGTATCTGAAAATAGTATAACACCTAACGTAACTCCTCTTACTCTCATCTTACCTATACCTACACTTTAATTTTACCAGTCTTACTCTCATCTTACCTATACTTTAATTTTGCCAGTATGGGCATTTATTTACTTCTCAGTTATACAAATGCATAAATGTATTGTGAATGTAAAATTATTAATGTTTTTGTGAATGTGAAGAAAAAAAAAACTGTTTTGTAATAATTGTTCATTCTCCTAGATGTATCACTTGTCATGTAAATGTTCCCTGTACTACTTTAAATTTCATTAATTGCTTAGAATTGTATTAACCTAATATTGTAACATGGAGCTTTTCTCCCCGGGCCTCCGCTGAAAATGGACCTGTGTCCAGTCAGACCCTCCCGGTTAACAAAAACAAAATAAAAAATAAAATAAATAAATAAATAAATTTCATACGATCCCCATAGGACAAATGCTGAAGACCTTGAATTTTCCTTGTGAGGAGCCTTTGTGGTCACTCCAATTGCTGCAGATGTTTGGAAAGGTACATACCAAAGGGGCATTGTACTCAATTAGTGGCCTGATGAGGGAAGAGTATAGGGATGTTATAACTTCTTTTTTTCTGGTGGCAATGCCCTTACTTATGAGATGAACAAATATAGAATGCCCTTCTTACCACTGTGGAGACGTGGTGGTCAAAGGTAAGGTTGCTGTCAACCTGTGTGCTCAGGTCTCTCACCACTGAGTGCACACGTAAGGTATTGCTATTGATATGGTAGTTAGCAGGAACATCTCTTTTACCGAAAGAAATGATAATACATTTTTTTGCATTGAGTTTAAGGCCATGACATTGGCACCAATCATTTGTTTGTGTAAGACCCTCTTGTAAAATGTTGATGTCATTTGGAGATTCTATGACCGCTCCCAGTTTGCAGTCATCAGCAAACATTGTCAGAACAGTAGAGGTCTCAGGACTGATCCCTGTGGAACACCACTGGTTACAGATCTTCTGTTGGAGGTGGATTCCGCCTATTTTGACTATATGAGTTCTATCAGTGAGCCAGTTAGCAACCCATCTAACAATATAAGGGTTGATACCTAGTTGGGTGAGTTTGTCTTTGATGCCTGAGTGGGTTTAGTGTTATATACCTTGGCTAAGTCCAGATAGGCTGTATGCACAGATTTCCCCTCATCCAGGGCCTTGGTGACTGTCTCCCCTTTCACAAATCCAAACTGAGTAAAGTCAAGTGTTCTGAGATTACCTATATCTTTGTTTATAAGGTCCTTGCTTATTAATTCCATGGTCTTGCAGATATGGCTAGTCAGGCTAATAGGTCTATAGTTCCCAGGGCCAGTGGAAGCACCAGCTTTGTCCAAGGGAATAAAGGTGGCTGTTTTCCATTCAGCTGGTACGAAGTTGGTGCTTAGACTGTGATTGAAAAGAGTACCCAATGGTGTTGCTAACTCATGTTGGAGCCCATGTAGGATGCAGCCTGGAATGTTATCAGATCCCATAGATGCTGTGTTTTTGGCCTTAGAGGTGGCATTTACGACCTGCTCTTTAGATATACAAGGTAGGGGACTGTTGATGATTTTATCTTTCTAATATAATACACTGGCATGGTCAACCAGATACTAGTGGTCTGTGTGTTTTGGGAGCTGTCGACTTGTTTGTTTTTTTTAATATAATATCCTGGCAGCTTTAACCAGATACTAGGGAGGCAATGTGTTTTGGGGACTGTTCATGTTAATTTTCTGTTTTTAATATAATACACTGGCATGGTCAACCAGATACTAGTGGTCTGTGTGTTTTGGGGGCTGTTGATGATTTTCTTTTTTTTAATATATTCTGACAGGGTTAACTATATACTGGGGACTAGGAAGCAATGTGTTTTAGGGGGTTGTTGATGATTTTTTTTTAAATATAATATCCTGCCAGGGTTAACCAAATATTAAGGAGGCAGTGTGCTTTGGGGGCTGCTTGATGTCATTTTTGTAATAAAATATTCTGGCAGGGTTCAAACAGATACTAGGTACAGAGTGTGTTTTGGAAGGTACATGTAGATTAAATGTTTTTTTTTGTCTAATCTTTTTGGAGGGTCAAGCAATATAGATTAGATTGGTATGTGAATGTTTTGTTGTTGAAAATCAAGCCTTGCATGACTAAAGTGTGCATGAGTGATCACTTACAAACTCTTGACTATGTGATGCGAAAGAAATATGATAATGTGATCATTGTCTTCGCTTTTCATTATTTTAAACCTTGTAGTCTCAAAGCAGATGGGCGGCCACGGTGGTGCAGTGGTTAGCATTGCCGCCTCACAGCAAGAGGTTCGGTCCTCGCCTCTCGGCTCTCGGTCTGGTGCAGTCTGCATCTGTCTGCCTGTCCTCCTGTGGTGGTCGGCTCTCCGGTTCTCCCCTCCCCCCTCCCACAAGACATGGTGCAGGTGGATGGAGACTAGGTTGGCCTTGGTGGGTGCGTGTGGTGTGGCCTGTGGTGTGTGGAGGGTTGGGGGCTGGCTGGCTCAACTCGACACGTAAAAACTCCACATCCATTCAAATGGACAAAAGGTGATCCGCTGTGGCAACCCCTAACCGGGAAAAAGCCGAAAGAAGAAGAAGAAGTCTCAAAGCAGATATTGTGGGTAGGCAGTTGGGCTGTGGGCTGTGTTTAGTATGTGTGAATGAAATGACTGGCCATACTGTTGTACTTCTGGCTTGCTTTGCAAGAGTAATGTGCATTTGAGTGAAGTAAGATCAACCACAAGCTCTAAACTCTGGCTATTGTTTATGTGAAAAGAATACATATATTAATAACAGTGTTGTCTTTTATCCCTTTTTTTGTCTTTTAACCTCACAAGATCAATCAGATCATAGGAGGTTACTAGGCTATTGGCCCAGAGGTCATTTCAAGCCTAGCCATTTCATCGCAATGTAATACCATAGATACTCTAGTCAATACCCAGGATTGTATTCAGTAATGACTGTACATGTTCAGGAGGGTTGTGGGTGCTATCCCCAGTAAGAATTTACAGTGCTCCATCCACTCGTCCAGGTTCTTTTTGAACAGTGTCATAGAGGTCCTCTGCTTCACATGAATTGGCAGCCTATTCCAAAGATGTGACAGTCTCTGGAAGACAAATCTGTCCCTCCAGCACATCCTCTTCAAGTCACAGGCCATATTAGGTCCCTGGAATGGGTATGTCTGTTGGTGGAGTGGGCTATAGGGATTGGAGCTGTGTGTGAATGAAGCAATTGGCCATGCTGTTTATTGTTGGTGTAATTCCGGCTTTGCAAAACTGTAACAGTTATCTGTATTTTCAGATGAATGTAATCTAATTATTAAATGTATGAGTCATTTGTAATGTTTGTTATTTCATATTTGTTTCTGTGTATACTGAATGTCTATTTAAAAATGTTTGTAATATGTTAGAGCTTTTCCCCACGCCCTGGACATATGCTGAAAAGGGTTTTTTTTTGATTGAAGACAGTTGGACAAACCTGGATAAACAAAAGCAAAATAAATAAAATGAAATGTGTATTTGTGTAAGGCGAGCTGGCACACATAAGTTGTGACTAATGTTTCTATCAGCTAAGTTAAATTAATGCAAGTATGTTAATTTAATCCTGGCAGGGCCAATGCAGATACTTTTTTCAGTAATGGGGAGGGTGGGCTCTTTGTGGATGAAATGAGTTGACTGGCCATGCTGTCTACTGTTGTACTTCTGGCTTTGCAAGACCAACGTGTATTTAGTTAAAGTCAGCTGTCATGCAAGCTTGTGTCAGTGTCTCTAAGAACCACTGGCATATTAGGCATTGGAATGACCTTGAATTATGATTAATAAATTAAGACAGTACAGTGTGGTGCTGCGGTAACGTTGTCGCCTCACAGTAAGACATTGTCCTGTTTGATTCTCAGAGCATCTTCTGTGTGAAAGCATGCGTGAATGGGCGTACCTTCGTTGAAGGTTGTGTGTCAGGGTTGGCAACTCGGCACATAAAAATCTACTGCCAGTCATTAGCAGACCGGAGTTCTGCTGTGGTGACCCCTAACCGGGAAAAGCCGAAAGACACAACAAAGTGAGATTTCCAAATCTCCTTACTTTTCACTTGGTATTGTATGAAATGCGGATTACCTGATACAGTACAATGTATGTTTACTACATCATGTGTACTTATAATAGTTTCATGCAGTCAAAACCAGCTACTTTTTTACTGTTTAGAGATGTTTAGGTTTTGTGGTGTTATAACATAACCTAAATACCACATTAGCTCTGAAATGTGATTTAGTATTGTATTTGGTAGACTATTCAGCATGTGCAATAGTGATTGTGCAGTTATTTTATGTAAAATGGAAAGCAAGTTCAGTGTTGATCCAAAAGTACAGTAGCTCTGCCCTGTAAAGTTAACCCCACCCTTTCTAGCTGGCCCCACCCCACACTAGTTCGTGAAAATGGGCTGGCTATTCTGATGGTGCCAGAGTCAAATACTTGTACCAGTCCACCCCTATCCACTTCCCACCCTCATTCCAAGTACCCTCTCATCTATAACTTGAAGAGGACATAAATGAAAGATAATTTTAAAATCTTTTAACTCACTTTCATCAGTACAACACTTTTTGAACAAATACTTTTTTAATCAAGGCCTTTGCCCAGAAAATATAAATCTCTTCCACCGGTAACAGTCCTTTTTTCACAATTAAGCAAAAATCTTTCCATTAATCTTTTGTCTGAAATATTAAGTCACAAAATGTCTCTTTCCCCAAATGCATCAAGGATCACATCTTTTGCTTCAAAACACAAAGGTAACACTAAATTATTTCACACAAAATATTTGTCTATTATTTCTTCTTTCTTATCCAAACAATAAATCTTTTCTTCTTTTTAATAACGTTTACACTACCTTTCATTCTTCCAGCTGCATCAGCATATGATTTTCCAGATTGCATTCCACTTGTAACCTAGTCTCCACCCAAATCATGACTGATTTCCTTTTAATTGTTGTTACAATAAATATTTCATCGGATTCTTTCAGTTGCTGGCTTCATATTTGTTTGTGATTTCCTTTCCGCCCAACTCACTGTCCATTCCGAAAACCTTTTCCATCATATCTGACTGCAAAATCACAGACTCTTCTCCAGGGTCACCTTTGTTCATTAAACCAAACAGTTTTTCATCAGGCAAACCTCCAGAAGCAATTTCAGTTACAACAACTTCTTCAAACTCCTGAGGTTTAACGTCAGCTAGACACTGATTATTTGTACTATCCACTCGCTTTTCAACAGTTTTCTGTCCAGCTGACAGAACCACACTCCTATCACCAACAGAACACGTCTCCTGTCTCCATTACTGCACAGCTTCTCCTAGATGCTTCCACACCATTACCAGATGCAGAAAGTGCAACAGCAAAAACATTCCCATCTCACAGTGAAAAGAGTAGGGGGAGTTCCCTAATACCCTGGTCAAATTTCCCGTAATAGTAGAACTACCACCTCAGGTCACCCAAGAAAAGAGACCACTAGTCTAGTGGGACTAACCCGGTTAACTTTTAGTGAGACTATCCCAGTTAACATCTAATGGGACTATCCAGTTAACAAAGGATGCATTGATAGATAGATGTGCAGACAGCTGTACAAAGCAAGGCTGTTTTCGGCTCAGAGATGTCAAATGCCAGTGAAAGTACTTGACCTGGGGAGTCTATACCAGGACTAGACACAAATACCTACTAGACAGACTGTTTCTGATTTCTGAACTGTTCTGAATGTGACTTTGTTCTTGTAATTGTATTTCCTGTACCCCATAATGTCAGTGATATACCAGATTATGACTCTGAAGTATCTGGTACATCTTCAATGCCAGCTATGCCTTCATCTACTTTAGTGAAGTTTCAAGATTTGGAAAGTCTATGAAAATGCTTTCAAGGTGAAAAACTATGTTACTTGTTATGAAAGCAAAGTCTGACAACTACAGCTGTTATATATGTAACCATATATGTTTGTGTACATTATCATCTGGATGATACATTGTCATATAATCCATCACCTGATTAAAAAATATGAAGGGTACTCCAAGTGGCAAGCCTAGTAAATTATTTGCATACTGCATGTGGTTAATATAAACTGAACAGACAGAGTACCACTTTTAAAAGAAAGTTCCAGTAAGTCTTATCAGCACGTGAACATCATTCAGTGTGTGTTTGTTTTACTGTCTTGTACAAGGTCCAGGGTGCATCTGAAAGAAGCTAAACAATGCAGTGTCATTTTTACAGCCATGTCCTAGTTGAATAAAACAAAATCACTACTGTGAGGTAAAATTAAACAATATTTGAACGCATAACCAGGGTTTCTAAATTAATCACAGTAACAACGGAGGGTTCAGAGTGCCTTCAAGGAAACAGAAGTCGTTATTAACACATTACTCATCACCGACAAAAGTCAAAAAGAAACTAAATTTGCAAATTAGGCAGTGTAACTTTCACAACTGTAGCTTGCTTTTTTCAGTAAGCAAGTTCTAAGAATGGTAGGAAATGACCTAAATGACACAGGAAAATCATTATATACTTTGAGCCTCAATAAAGAGAACTTCTTGATGTATTCTAAGGAAGAATAAGAAATATGAAGTGAAGTATGGGAAGTACATAACTGCAGATTTTATTTCATTGAGTTTTGTAGCTTGTACGTGGTTCTAGTTGAGTTTCTAGTGGTAAGCCAAACTATGTATTCATCAGCAGGAATAAACCACTCCTTTTCCTAGGGTAAAATGGCTTCTCTTGTTAATTTTACTAGGGAAACTGTAACGGGTGTCCAATGTAGCCAACATCTTAATTAGGGCCTTGTATATGTGGCTAGCCAGACTAAGGTACCAGTCTAGCCACATTGTAATACATTTAAATTATTTAACATTTTCAGGTTTTGAACCTGTTGAGGCTGTGAAGACCCGTGTATTTATTATTTGACTAAGTCTTTTGACTGTTCAAATAAACTTAGTGTTCGTTTTGTTGAAATGGATTCTGAGGATCATTCATGTGACAATTTTGTGCAACAACAACACAAGGTCCTGTGTTAACTGTTTTTACCAGTGTGATTATGGTGAGTGTATTCTATGACCAGTTCATCAGCAGATATTATTTGTGATAGGAATGCAGAAGGAGAGGTTAGTACTGAATACAATGAATAAAACTGGCTCCAGAATAAAGCCTTGATGAAGCCCTGATAATACTGATAATGCATTCATAGAGATTTCCTTTCGAGACATTTTTAAAATCATAGTTTCTTCCAGAAGCTCATGGAGGGTGATAGAACTGAAAAAATTTGTAAGGTCAACAGGTGGCCAGGATCCGCCACATAATGCACGCACTCAGGTCACTCCACAACAAGTACACATGACTGTCATTATCCATGTTGGTGTGAATGACCTGAGACATACCTCCCTGGACTACATGAAAAGAGACATGGAAGAGCTATCCGATCTTGTAGCCTAGGCAGGTATGACCCTAGCGCTGAGTAGCATCCTGCTATTACCCAAAATTAAACCACAGTATAAGGGCAAAATGATTGACTGCAACAACTGGCTAAGCTTCTGGTGTCATTCTAGGGGGATCCAGTATCTGTCTGCCTGGGATGACATGATCAACAACCATGATGCTTTGCCAGAGATGGTCTGCACCTGCCACCCTTGGGATTCCGGATACTGGCTGAGGCTCTTGCCACCCCTGTAGTGCCTTTTTTTAGGCAAGGTTCAAATGACAAATTCACCACTGTAACAGGTACAAGCAAGCAAAATCTGAGTGTAATGCTACTCAATGCTAGATGTCTAAACCTCAAAATGCACTCACTCGAGGCACTCCTTAAATGGAGAACATCGACATCTGTGCAGTGACAGAGACCTGTTTCAAGGCTCCAAAGAGCACCCCTGCATTACCAGGCTATAATTCATACCACACCTTTCGGCGACCTAACCTGGAAAGAAACACTAAAGGTGGAGGCGTGTCCATATTCATTAAGGATATCCACACCTCCAGGCTAGTTGCTCAGCATAATGCATCCGAGATTATCCAAGTGCAAGGTAAAAAGTAAAAAATGCACCATTATAAAACATAGGAAAATACTAGGCAGTCTAATGTATTTAACTATTAGTTTCCAAGTATTCTATTTAACTTTTTCCTGCCTAGTATTTTCCCATGTTTTATAATGATTTTATAAGTTTTTTAAGTGCTTTCTCATGTATAGTATTTGATTCCTTCTTGTACAATGTTTTTAAGCAATGCTTTTTTTAGTTTGAGCCTGAGGCTTAATTGTTTTTCACTGCTACTTAATCATTGTGTGATTTTTATTGATTAATTGGCATTTTAGAATCCCTATTTAAACCTGTGCATTTTTTACTGTGCTGTCTGATGAAGCAACTTTGGTTGTGAAAGCGCTTACCACTTTGTACTTTGCTGTGATTAAACGTTTGCTGTGTGTTATCTTGGTGCATTTTTTACTTTTTACCTTTCATTTGGATTTATTTCTGCACCAGGGTTTTACCCAACACAGTTTCTTTGATTATCCAAGTGCAACTAACTCTGGGCAAGACCACAATTCAAATTGTAGCTTATTACAGATCCCCCACCATGCCCCAGGATTCCCACTTCTCATTTCTTGATACACTGGAAAATATTATGGTACAACCTAACACCCTAATAATGGGCGATTTCAACTACCCCACCATTAACTGGGAAAACTACTCTTGTACCAACTTTTGTGCTCAACATTTTCTGGAATTCATAAATTCCAACGCATTGGATCAACTTATCCACACCCCCACCACGGGCAGCAATATCCTAGACCTGGTCATTACCAACATGGGCAACTGGTGTTCCACACCAGAGGTCAGTTCCTCGTTGGTCAGATCCGACCACAAGCTAATCACCCTAGATATCCACATCCCACCCCCCCCCCATTAGGGAAACCACCGTAAAAAAATTTCTCCAAAGCCAACTTCACGCTTTTTAAGACAGAAGTGGCAAACTTCACGACACCCATGCTGACAGACAATAGAGGTACGACTGCTGAATCCCATACAAATGCACTTTATAAGCACTTACATGAGTACCTGGATCAAGCAATCCCTAACAGAACCAAGATGCTATCCTCCAAAAAAAGGAAGCCAATCTGGTGGTCCCCTGCCATAAACAAACTCTACAACAGAAGAAAGAAACTGTTGCAAAAAAGAGTAAAATCCCATGATTGGAGGAACTCCCTAGTCAGCCTCAGTAAGAAGCTGAGATCCCGCATAAAATCCTACAAAGCTAGTTACAAAAACAAAATTACCACTGATTCTAAAGACAGCCACAAAGCATTCTATAGCTATGTCAAGGATCTCAATGGCAACACTCAGATCTACTCTGAGTTACAGCACAATGGTGCTAAATGTACAGAACCAACTGATATTGCCAGCATCCTGGCAGATAGGTTCAGTGCTAACTTTACCCCCCCTCTCATCCTCTAAAGGGCCCATCTCTATATTGGAAGAATGTAAAGTTCCTGTAATCACGGCTGCACAGGTAAAAAACACTCTCCAAAGCCAAGAATACAATATCCATGGGACCTGACAACATCCCAGGCTGTGTTCTACATGAACTACAGAACGAACTGGCACCCCACCTAAGTACCATGTTCAGTCATAGCCTCAACTCAGGCTTTGTGTCTACTGAATGACGCACAGCAGTGGATAGCCCACTCCACAAAGGGGGAGCCACCACAGACCCTGGGAACTACCACCCCATTAGCCTGACAAACCTGGTCTGCAAGGCTATGGAATGTATCATCATGGAACTTATAAACAATGACATTGGTAATCTCCAAACTCTGGACCCTACCCAGTACGGGTTTGTAAAAGGCAGATCATGTCTTCTAAACCTGATAGACTTCTTCGAAGTGGCCATCAAAGCAGTAGATGAAGGTAAGGTGGTTCACACAGCCTATCTAGACCTCGCCAAGGCTTTCAACACCATCCCCCACTCTGGAATTATAGATAAACTCAATAAACTAGGTATAAATCCCTATGTCACATGATGGGTTTCCAACTGGCTCACCGACAGAACCCACACTGTGAAAGTAGCAGACTCCAAATCCAACTTCAGACCAGTGACAAGTGGAGTACCACAGGGTTCAGTCCTGGGTCCTCTCCTGTTTGGTATCTACATCTCTGAAGTACAGGCTAACACAGAAGGTCTTTGGCTAATGAGGTACGCAGATGACTGCAAACTAGGAGTCATAATCAAAATGCCTAATGATGTGGACATCCTACAAAAGGGCCTCACTGAGACAGATGCCTGGTGTCAAAGCCATGGCCTCAAGCTCAATGCCAAAAAGTGCATTGTCTTCCCTTTTGGTAAAAACTCTGTACCCATGAACTACCGCATAGGCAGTAGCCTACTTAACACTGAAAGTGTGATAAGAGTCCTTGGGACACAGGTGGGCAGTAGTCTCTCCTTTGATAATCACATCACCACAGTAGTCAGGAAATCCTTCTAAGTGACGCACCTCATCACAAAAGGTTTCTCATCCAGAATAAAAGAGGTCATTGTTCTCCTCTACTCGTCACTGATTAGACCCATTATAGAGTACAACGCCCCTTTTGGTATGTACCTCACAAGACATCTACAACTGGAAAGGCCACAGAAATACCTCACAAAGAGGATTACCAGACTCAAACAGATGCCCTACGCAGACTGTCTCAAAAAACTCCAGCTTTACTCTGTCGCATATCGCCTACTAAGAGGCAATCTCTGCCTAACATACAAAGCTATGTCAGACCCAGAGCTGTTGGACATGCTCCACTTAAAGAAATCCCAGTCCATCCAAGCTACATGCTCTCGGGACCTAAACCTTGTCACCACAATAAACAGAACATGCAGGAGGGATATATTCCTGTCCCAGAGACTTCCCATACTCTGGAACAAACTGCCTATCTATTATCAAACAAAGCTCCTCATTAGCACTGTTCAAGAAAAATCTTGATGATTGGATGGGAGATAGGAAATTCACCCCAGGGATCACCGGAAAATAATTTTCTTGGGTGGCGAAAGCCAGGGTACTGTTTGACTAGGCTTATATAGGCCCTAGGGCCAATAGCCTAGTACCTACCTACGAACCTATGAACAAATATGTCTGCTGTTAATTTATGTTATTTTACACAGATTAACAGCAGATAGACAGACATTAATCAAGGTAAAATAATGAATCTCCCATTCTCCCTGCATGGCTATGCATCTCCCTTATCAAATATTCTCCATGAGAGTGTGCTGCTGCAGATGTCCCTTTATTGTGTTCTTGACTCAAAGAGCTGGAGGGGGGGGGGGGTGCATGCTGTAGAAGCCAATGCAGGAATCAACTTTCTACAATCTGCTGAAGTCCTTCCTTTTTTTTTTAATAAACAGCTGAAAGGGTATGAATTGGCTGCTGTATAAGCAGATGCACCAATTGACTTTCTACAGTGAGCTGAAGTCTTTTTTTTTTTTCACTCTTCACTAGAGTTAAGGCGCTGGGGCACAGGATAAGCCACCCATTGCTCTGTGTGGTAGGATTTGTAGAGTTAATTGCCTCAGCCAAAGAATAAGTCACACAGATTACGTGAAGGGTGTCACACCTTTGGTGACCAACTGTAAGTTCATAATAAACCACGGATATTAAGAGTGCATTGTTTATGCTATCTGACATAACATGAGTTTCTCTTGTTGAGCGGCGACTGTGTACCAGTCTTCCAGTTCTTATCGAATGCCAGCAAATGTGTGAGAAGGTTCCTTGTTTTGCTATCAAAATGTTTCAGTTGTGTTACAAAGCTGTTTTGTGTACTGCTGTCCACATTTTGTCCAACCACATAACCTCAGCAAGTGCTCTCCTTAGTACGTGTAATAGTGAAACATGTTCTCCCACTGCCGTGATTCCTGTGGTATCTGTGTTCTGATCAAACATAAGCTTATATGGATTGCAGCCCACAGACATTCTGCATAGTATTTTTTGACTTCAACCCCCAGTTTGTTACTGTTTTGCAGTCATATCCACTACTTTTACTTTTAACGTTATTAATGTTAGTGTGCAGTTGTGTCTTTCTAGGAACCCATTAATCTAGGGACAAAATGGTGCCACGGTCTTTGTTTCAATATTGAAGTTCTCTGCTGTATCTCTAATGTATTCATTATTGAATTCTCCACCATTGTCACTGAATAACATATGAGGTGGACCGTGCTGACTTATTCTACAGCAAATACATTTCTTCACAATTTTTGATGGTCTTTTTGTAGTCATAGTGCTTCTGGCACTGAAACTATAAAATGATCAGTGACATGAATGTGCCAGATGCCAGGGTCACGTTCATACAAGTCCACAGCGAGTGATCGTACTGTACTGAGAGGACAGAGATATGCCACCAGTGGGCTTAGGCCTGCTATATTTCAGAAAATCTCACAGCTGTTACAGCTGTCAGCAATCTGTCTGAAAATCGAAATACATTCAGAGGCCTTTTTTTCTTGTTGTACAAAGCAGTTTCTTTAGTCTCTCCTCAGAAATATGTCAAAATAGAAGATGCGGCTTCTTTAAAAGTTTTTGCCCCCTTGTCATGGCCTCTGAAGCTATGGAGTCTTCATTCTTACTTAAGGTCTTTATCTAGAATATTACATCACTAAGAAAATGCAGGGGCTCCAAACCATGATCTAAGGAGACAGGCAGAAAACCCTGTCACTTTACTCTGTATCTTTTAGGCTGCTGAGAGGTGACTTGTGCCTAGCCTATAGGGAAAGCTCCAGCAATCTCCGACCTTGCCCTAATGGAAATGCTGCACATCCGCAAGTCAAATGGCACAAGAGTCACTCGCTCTAGGGATCTCAGCCTAGCCTGCGACATTAACAGAACGTGATGGAGAGACAGATTTGTCTCCCAGAGACTGCCGCTTCTCTGGAATAGACTTCCTAGTCTTGTAAAACAGAGGTTCTCACTGATCCTATTCAAATGCAACCTAGATAATTGAATGGGAGACTGCAAATTCACCTCTGGGGTGGCACCCATGTCTCTCATGGACAGGGGTAGCCGGTGTTGATCACAGACCTTCTCTGTTCACAAATTCGTTCTGCAAACTACCCAAAAAGAACAGATGAGGATACTTGGGATTAACATGGCTTGGCTTGTAAAGGCTCTAGGACTGCTTGCCTTGTAACCATCTATGAACCTATGAATATGGCTGAGAGATAGTGAATTCAGCAGTCACTGGATGTTTATCTTCATTGCTTTGTCATTTTCCATGTCCAGAACTACACCAGACTGTTTTAAGGATGTTTTACTCAGCAAAAAGGTATCACAATAGGAACTACTACTGTTTCAGTATTACACTGTACTTGCCCTATTTTTCTGGAATTTTCTGTCTCTTTGTGAAACACAGTAGTTTTCCATATAGAGACTTTAAAGTCCTACTAGGTGCTTCCATTTTCAATATCTTTTCGACCTCATTCTGATGTAAACTGATGATATATCTGTCTAACTCTTTTCTCCATATAAAAGTTCTGTGTATGTGCATGCAGTAGCAATCACAGCAGGCTCAAAAGATTCACCTGCAAACATTTCTGCATGTGAAACCAGCTGTCTGGTAAATAAAGATATGTCATGGGATTCAATAACACCTACACTAAGTGTACACTTTTCTGAGTCAACAGACAACAAAGACATGACTCACACCTTCTTCCTCCTAATTTTAGTTTTCCTACTGATATTCTTGCAGCTTTAAATACTGACAAATTCTTACAGGTTACCGCAAAATCTAGCCCACACATAGAGTTACTGTAGTCTTTCTGAGTGACTAGAAAGCGCAAAAAATGTGATAAGAATGTTCTTGAATACATATCGTGTACACTTAGTGTAGGCTTTATAGAATCTGGCCCATGGATTTGTACAAAGTAATACAAGTCTCACTGAGTTCTTGTCTGCCCAACTTGATACTTTTTTTCTGCTGTTTGAAATCCACTCTGTCCTGACATATGTTATTATAGCAATAACCCATGCCTGGGTGTGGGTAATGCTGGATTTACCCACAGTTGGTGTGGTTTGGTCATGAGGGCGAAGCCCGAGTGGCCAAACAAAGACAACCGTGGGTAAATCCAGCATTACCCACACCCAGAAGTGGGTTATTACTATTATACAATGACATTATTTAATTAAAAAAATACTTACTTTTCTTAAATGATGGCATTGTATAATGCCTCCTTGCTGCCCTTACACAGCTGTCTGGTATTCTGCGGCAGTTCTGATGTACTGCGCATGCATATGCTTACGCAGTACATCAGAGCTGTGGGCAAAAGCAACGGAGAAAGCAAGATCTCCGTTGCTTTTTACAAACTGTCTTGCTATGTTAAAGTAGTTTAACATAGCGAGACAGCTTTAAAAAAAGCAACGGAGAAAGGAATATCTCTGTTACTTTTTTTAAAGCTGTCTCGCTATGTTAAACTCGTTTAACATAGCGAGACAATGTCTAAAAAGCAACGGAGATCTTATGTTCTCCGTTGCTGTAAAAAAAGACATACTATTGAAAAAGGTCCGGGTAACCGGACCTTTTTCCATTAGTATAAGTCTGATTTACAATGTGCACGCTGACCAATCAGCGTGCACGTTTTGAAATATTAATGGGGGGGGGGGTCGTTGTATAATTCCTGTTGTAGTGACAGATGCCTTCTTGAATAAGGAATAATATAAACTGTCTTATGTTTTACATGCAGTACCTTAGCTTAAAATCAAGCACTTCATCTGGGAGCACCATATTATATTTATTTACCCAACTGTATCTTTGCTCAAAATCAGTTATGTAATCTGTCGTAGAAACTGTGTATTTGATAATCAGTCAAAGTTAGAGTATGCCTCATAAATCGGATCTTTCTTTTCACAACAATATAGCATCAAGTTCTAGCAATTAAAGTAGGCATGCCTTCATCTGTTCAAATCTTCTCCTGAAATTTCCATTGTAATGTCTGTCGCTCTGCTAGTAAGGGTCAGTGCTGCTGCAAGAGCATGATTTCATTTTCCAGCTCAGAAACTACAGTCCTGACGTTAAAAACATCATTTTCTGGCTTTCATGGGACCAATTTTAATCAAGAACATGCTGAACTCTATAGCAAGAAAACAAATTCTAGTACCAGTGAAAAGACTGAGCAAACAAAGCATGTGGAAATCATTATTTTAAACATCCAAGCTGCACTAAAATTTATCCTCACAGTTCACAGCCTAAAATGTAGCTACAAGCACTTAATCTGTAGCCAGAAAGCTAAGAAAGCCAAACACTATTGTAAACCATCATAAAGCAAGTAGCAAACATCCTGCGGTAAAAGTCTCCTACAGAAGAAATACTGCAGCAAAATTCCGAAAGCAAGGAAGCAGCTGCAGATTTAACAAAGGAATAGAACAGAAAACATGAACCAACCATGGCTGATAGTTGCTTAGCTTCTGCTCTTCACTGCAACTACCTAGCAGGTAGAATGGGGACATAAGGGGCCATTGAGTGCTGTGGACTGTAGGGACTTGATGGCCAGGCTGGTACCCATAAGGTAACCGTTTGAAATAATGGAGAATTAATGGTGGGAAAAAAACAGCCTTACATATAGAGAGTCTGAGATGGCCATTTCTGTGAATATTCTCTTTTCTACAAGGTATGGTGATCTTGTAGTTGTTATATATGTTTGTGGGATGGGGAGCTTGCCCCCTGCAAAAAAAGAAGTTTAAAGGAGAAGAACAATGTTCAAGATTCGCTCTTCTCCTGTAGCTTCTGTCTTTTTGTTTTGTTCCGCTTATCAGCACTCGGCATTTCGAGTGTCAACATTTCAGTAGGGATCTGACCCATAAAATGATGCAGAATGAAAGGAAAGGAAATGCTTGCATTTGTCTGCTTGCAGTTAGAGTAAGTTAGTGAAAGGAGTGCAGTGGTGGTACTGTGACCTTTCCAGAGTTAAGTAGACTGTACATTTCCTGGTTTCATCTCAAATGGTAGGATGCAACATTTACTCAGAATTTAGGCACAGGATAACAACAAAGTATGTCTATATGTTTTTTAATTACACTGAAATCTTGCCTTTGGAAGAGAGACTATTGCAAAGTTCTGGAAAAGAAGCGGAAGCTAAAGATAAATTAAGGATATGGGTTCGTAAGTTCTTATGTACTGGAGATAGATATAAGGATGTCCCAGGACTAAATGAATTTGAAATGTAACCCATCAAAGCCTGTTCTCTAAATGTTGGCATATCTTTAAGCCAGTTGTTTAGTTCTTTTAGAGTAAATAACTAGAAGGTGAATTAAAGTACAAAACCAAGCACTGTTGCAGTTGAATAGGCTGGGGGTAGGTCTGTATATTTAATAACCTGACCTGGCTGTGCTGATATGAGAATAAAATTGCAGAGACCTCAACCACAAAAATGAGGATATGTAAAGTGAAGACCATTATATGAATAAGAATGATATTAGGCTTTGACTTTTTTTTCCTCCAAAATGCCTCTTAACTCTCCAGAATTTTCTTGAGTTTGACTCATATTTTGCCTTGTCCCTCATAACTTTTTGACTTTCTTGTAAATCACTATGAGTCAAATAAAGTCAGATGTTAGAGTTTCTTGCTTTTTATTGTTCGGAAAATTCATGTTGATTGAAAACTTGTTGTTCAATTAACTTTTTAAGCGAATTAGAGTGATAGTTAAAAACTGGACCTGATTTGGGCCTTTATCCCCCCCCCCCAATTATTTTTGACTCTGTACAGAATTTTTTACCAAACAACTGGAGGGGTATTGTGCCAGTTTCCTTCCAGAATCTCTTAGGGTTCACTGCCTGAGAACACATTCTTTGCTACATAAAGGCAGCTTTGTTTCCATTACTTCCAGCACTGGTATTTAGGAGTTTAACATTTTCCCAGTTTTTTACCTCTCTTTGATGGCCATCTTAATGTCTAGCTCACTGATAAAGCAGATCGTCCCCTGATTCTTTTGTTGGCCATTGAACAGTCAGTTTCTTGTAACAGAAGCAAGGTGTTAAGTATTCCAGAATAGAGTTACAGTAAGTCTTAAGGAATTAGTGAGCAATCTGCATTAGCCATCTTTGCATACAGTGAGATCTGTCCACTCTAAACTGAACACATGAAAAGAAATAGTAGTACCAGACAGTTTTATCTTTTTGGCTTGAACAAGACGCAGGCAATACAGTGGCCATGGGCCACTGTTATTGAACTAATGACAGTGAAAATCATTGGAAGGCACATGTGAAAAGAAAATATGGCAGTTTATGTCCCTCTGTATTAGGGCTAGATCTATCTATTTATTTATTTGTTTATTTTGTTACATTTGTTAAGCAAGTAAGTGGACTGGTCCAGGGACCTTTGTCAGCCATGACCCAAGCCAGAAGGCAGAGACTATACAGTATGCATTAAAGAGATATAGAGAGGGCTACCTGATATACATTAAAACTGAGCTATATATCCATTTTATAATCCTTATATATGCTGTTTAGAGGCATTGCCATTCTTCACCACATCCACCTATTTGCTGTTCTTCCTGAGGTGCTAGAGCCATGAGTAATTCCTTGAACTGTTCTAGGTTCATAGGTGTTTACTATGCTAATGACCACAGGGGACTTTTTAAGCCTAGCCATGCATCCCAAATCTTTAGCAAGTTCTGATACCCTTGATAAGTGTATGCATGGGCCTGGGAGATGAACCATTTACAGGTTGCCTGTGTCCATTAGAGACATAGGTGCCAAACCAGGGATGAATTTCCACTTTCCCATCCAATTGTCCAAGTTGGACTTGAATTGGGCTAGGGAGGAACTCTGCTTCACATGGATGGGGTCATGTCTCCCCAGCAGGTCATGTTTATGTCACAGGCAAGGTTTAAGTCTTTAGAATGGGTAATTCTGGTGCTGTTTGTTTTGTGGATATGCAGGAGGTCCATCAGAGTTGGGTCTAACAATGCCCTGTATGCTAGGCATAGATCTCCCCTCAAAAGCATGTAGGAGACAGAATACAGGAATAGGCCCTTGAGGTGGTTTACATAAGACATATTACTTACGCCCTGTATTCTTTTAGTGAGGAGCCTCTGTGGATATTCTAATTGTTGGATATGCCTGGTTAGGTACATACCAAAGGTGGCATTGTACTCAATGATAGGTCTGATGAATGACGACTACAGTGGAACAATGACTTCCTTGGACTTAGATGTCATATCTTTGTTTATAAGTTCCGCAACATAGACATACCTTTCAACCTCTTACAGCAAGAAATCTGGACAAAGCCATAAGTAAAAGTGGGACAAAGGACCAAAAAATGGGACAATTTTTAAATTTTGCTCTTAGAAACATAGAAAGTTGATAGAATAACAGGTTTTGCATTAGCATGAATTTTCTGAAAGGTATAAAGTCTGTAACTCAAATGTCTGTCATTATTTTCTAACTTCAAACCTTAATTATTTGCTGCTAATTTGTGAGAAAACCACAATTTTATGAAAAACAGACCAAAAATATGAGGCATAAATCTGGACATTCTGTGAAAATCTGTACAGTTGAGAGGTATGTGCATAGAATGATTTCTTTACCACTGTAGATACGTGATGATCAAATGACCAATCTATGTGTGTCCATCCCTGACTACTTGTGCTTTCTCTGCAGTAAACGTCCAGGTCTTCAGCTTAGTCCCTGTTGGCCTTAGATTCTTCTCTGACCACTGCTTATAGCTGATTGTGGCAACCTGTAGTTTATGCTGTGGGCTGACTGTTTCACTGGGGATGACTTTGCAATAACTGATTCTAACCCAGCGCCCTTTCTTTACAAGGAGCAAGACTACCTGAATTGCATGTTGGACATTCTTGTATGTGATCTTATGACTGTCTCTCTTTCTGAACCATGTGTTGGCTACTATCAAACCATTTGTCAGACAGAAGTCTAGAATGACTTCTTCTTTATTCCTTCCGCCCGACCCATGTGGATCCAGGCACTTTCATATCCTGTTCTGTCTGTGTCAATATATGCGTTTAGGTCACCCATTATCAGCACCAATCCATGTTGTCCTGCTTTATCTAGTAGCTCTTGCAAATGATGTTTGAAAGCACTTTTTTCCTCAGTATCACAAGCCTGCAGTAGGGCATAGGCCCATAGTATGAATAGTGCCTTATCATTACACTGGAGTTTTATTCCCATAAGTCTATCACTAAATCTGATGACATTCCTCACTATCTTCTGAAGACTGTCCCTTACCACAATTCCCACACCATGTCTAGCCTGCCCTCCCCCCCGAGTTGTAGTTTCTGGATGCCAAGCCAAGTGGTTTTGCTGTACTGCCCTTTCAGCTTGTCTCCTCAATACAGAGGATGTCCAGCCTCTTCCTTAGCATCATGTCATCCACTTCCAAGCTGCATCCTGTCAGTGAACCTATACTGAGTGTAGCAATCCTTAGTTCATGTTTGGTAGGTTGATTTTACGTCAAGCTTTCACTCAACAGAGCTATCCTAGGTAATCCAGGCTGGGTAACTGGACACCAGCTGGCTAGTATCTTATTGGCCCAGAGCTGTTGGGCTTTATGAAGGGCACGTACTGCCAAGTAGGGGCACATACACCCCTCTAACTGTTAGCATGGGTTCCTGATGTAAGCTTGGTCTGCAACCAACTTAACACAAATATCCCCTCCCATTTTGTGGCAACATTAGTCAACATGACCAGATCACCTACATCCAGTTTTACCCCACTGAGTAACTAGCCATGACATGGCACATAGTCTATCTGTGTTCTCCTGTCCATGGAATACTGGGCACTGTAATTGATGCCCGAAGTGGTTGGTCTGTATAACTCTTCTCCCCGATAGCCACCATTTAGAGTCTGTGCTGCTGTCCACAACTCCATTCTTGGGCAAGTTTGAAGTGGAAACATCCAGCATGTTTTTGTTTTATTGTTTTTTTGGGAGGTAGAAGGAATATGCAGAGATGTAGACAGAACATGCAAACTCCATACAAACATTAGCAAGAGGTCACAATCAAACCATATAGCTTGTCCTTGTGAGTTGAAGACCTTAACCTTATGACAGTTCTGCTCCTCTGATAGGATAAAGGCAGCATCTTAGTATCTGTAAAAGAATATTTAAAAGACAGAAACCAAGAAAATGGCTGAGGACTAGAAACTGCTTATACATTAAAAACTATCAGTGGTGCTGAATATAATATAGGGGCCTACTGTGCATTGTCTGTGTCTCCTACAGAGAATAACAATTTCCTGAATAAACTCCGGGAGAGAAAAAATTTCTGGAGAAATTATCATTAGGGGAAAATTTTAACAGTCCAAGCACTGACTTGATAAACTACTCAACTTCTTGTAAGTATCTTTGAATATGAATTGAATATGTTAATTAGAACAATTAATATAAAAGTAAGGGAGGTGATGTCTTACATGTAGTTAAGAAATAAATATACAGCTACATTCAGGAGAATCTCCTTTGGCAGAGTTGGATAACAGAAAAAAGAGGTACTACTTAGCTTTCATAATTAACCTACGTATTAACAACAAATCTTAGATTTGATAATGTTTAGGTACTACTGACTAAACCTTCCACAGTTAACTATGAAATTGGTCTGATTTCACAACTTGAAGGCAGTTAGAAGGTGTTCTTTAATTACATCAGAAAACTGAAAGAAAAAATTATAAATGTAACATGATATCAATAAAAATAATGATCACGCAGCCATAGGATAAAGTAAAGTAGACTTGTAGAAAAATGTTGTGGAAACTTCACAATAAGCAAAGAAATATATCAGGATCATACAGACACGAGTATGCATCCCTTGTATAACTGCTATCACAAATGAAGTTAAAATTACATGCTTAATTGGAGCAGATATATATATAGTGCTTTCCAACAGAGAATCAAGGAAGGGCTGTAGTGGCACCAAGTCTCAAAAGGTGGGGTGGGGAGGGGGGGGGGTCATATCAGGCCAAAATAATTTTAAACCCACCAGTCTGAATGGTATTCTGTGTAAAAGCATGGAAAGAGCCATAAGGGAGCTTTGAAAAAAACACAGGGGACCTACTTCTGTTAGATATTGAATAATATGTATATGTTTACAAGAGGTCTTGCCTTATGAATCTTCAGAACTGAGTCTTGTGACATTTTTGAGGAAACAACAGCAACACTTCAGCTGAAACTGCCAACTGCTTTCCTTGACCTGGTTAAGACATTCAGAATTATTCCTCATAGGAGAATAATTGTCAAAATAAATATATTAACCACCTATGTATGTATTTTTCTTCTTTGTTAACTAAGTAAATGAACTAGTCCTAAAGAGTCGACCATTTTTTATTATGACCTGGGCCACATGGTAACAACAAACATACAGTTTTGTGTGTGTGTGTGTGTGTGTGTGTGTGTGTGTGTGTGTGTGTGTGTGTGTATACATATATATATATATATATATATATATATATATATATATATTTATATATATATATATCCTTATATCTATATAGATATATAGGTTCATAGGCTGGTACTAGGCTATCGGTCCTAGGGCCTATACAAGCCTAGCCATAACAATTCCCTGGCTATTTCTTCTCACAGTATTTACTTCCCTGGACCCCTGTCTAGCAGGGCGACTGACATGATCCCTGGGGTGAATTTCCTATGTCTCATATATATATAAACAAGAACAATGTTAGGCACCAGTGCCACAAGCCTGACTATGGCTCAGAAGACTGTAAGTTTGATTCTTGCTTGGCTCGACCGACACATTTTAGTCTGGCAGTTAGCACAGAGGACTAAAGCTTTCTGTTTTTTTTCCTTATAAGGTAGATTGCTTCCACCTTCACTTGCCTAATGTGTGATTCTGAGGAAATCACTTAACCAGATGGTGCTCCTGGGTCACCCCTGAAAAGGGAAAAATTGTTCAGCGGGGTTATCCAGTCAACAAATAACTGAAAAAAAAGCAAATTATATAATTATACAAATAACGCGCTAGCTACATATATATTTATTACTTCAGCATTTCATATACCCTAAACAAGTATAGACTGTGAAATAAATTATAATCGTAAAAAAATATTCACTGAAAAACTACAGCACAAAGAAAGTAATCTTGATGATTATAATTATTCCCCAATATGTCCATAATAAAACATATGTTTACAGATTTTTTAAACGATATTAGCAGTCATGGAATAAATTCCTTAGTTACAAGTAATCCCCCCCAAGGAAACAAACAAATGGCAAAGTCACTATTGCTCATGTAAGGGTATATACATGTACAATGGAGTATTTGTAGATGTGACTTAACCAGGATCCATGGGACAGTTGTAGATGGAACTATTGACAAAGTGAGCTTTAAGTAGTTTGTGAAATACTGGAAAACTGTCACCACTTTGCATATTTTGTAGCAAAGCATTAAGGGCCGGTGTTAGAATTTTGGGGGCCCTTAACAGATGTTAAGTTGGGGGCCCCCTAGGCACTTTCAATCTATGCATCACCCTGTCACTGATAACCATCCTAAGCAACCTTTTAGTTCATGCTGCAAACCTTTAGGAATAGTACACACAGACTGACCTGTAGCTGCAATACTCTTATATTACAGCAGGCCTGTGTAGCACACAATGTCAGCTTATCTCACAAAAGGACATTTAAAGTTATTGGCATTTAGTTGGACAAACGATACATTGCAGCAACTAATCCACAGTAAATAAGATACAAGTCCACCATGAAAATCACTGTGAAGAGAGGTGAAACAGCAACTTGTACAAAAAACAGATACTTTATTAAAATGACAACAGGTTAAGTGCTTTCATCTAAAAATAACTTAGACTTCATCAGAACATTGCAGCAACTGTATGTACAGGTCTGGACTTTGTGAAATGGTGCCCTAGGCTACTGTTTCAACCACCCCCCAACACACACACACACACACACACACACACACACACACACACACACACACACACACACACACACACACACACACACACACACACACGTGCACATGCGCAGAGACTCACACAAGTGCGCAGACATGAGCATATGCCATAGCAATACCACTTTTGTACTTATTTCAGCAAATAGCAATACATTGTGCAACACTGGTACTGGCACACCATATCAGTGACTGCTGTTTAGCAGTCATCAAACAGGAACAGGGTAAGTCACTTTTATTTACCTTCCCATCCTTTTTACATACTTTTGCTCAATCCTTTTGTAAAAAAGTTTGATTTGCTTGTAAATCATTCAGGATTACAGACGGTCAATAAATCCAGACATCAGATTTTTATAGCTAATGTCCAAAACATGAAAGCTCATGCAAAAGGTGTTATACTACTAACTTTTTAATTTAATTAGAGAATATTTAGAACTTGTTCAAGATTTTGAGCCTTTATTCTGCTATTACAGAAATTGCACTGAATTCTTCTGCAAAGAACTTGAAAGTTTTAGTAGCTGGTGTTCTGTAAGTGTTTATAAAATTCCCTGAAAGAGAAAACCATTCCTGAAGATCAGAAGCATCAGCTTTTCTTAAAATCCAAGGTTTGCACTGATTTCAGTCACTCTAAACTGCTAATCTCTCTAGTGCTTACCTTGGTTATGTTCATTATCAGCTTTATCCTGACAAACCTATTCATATTAAAAGCATGATCAGGAAATTAATACGTTGTTCTCCCCATTTTCTCCAACCAGCAGCAACTTTTGTGGGGCCCCCACACACAGTCAAGGATGATTAAGGGGGCCCCCTTGCAGCGACAAGTATTGCACATATGTAAAGTTGGCTATGCTGTTAATTTTAGTGGAGTGAATGTCCACTAGCAGAGTTTAAATAAGCTATGGTTACTATGTCAGGGGTAAAATATTTAATGGAATTGTGAAGCATGTTGCTTGACAAAACACTGTCAATATAATCGAAGATATATTTGAATTTTAAAGGGGATATAAATATGAGTTATTACCCATCTGTTTATTAAGTACACAAAACTGCTGTACTAACTTTTGTTGGTTTGACAGACATGTTACAAAATGTCATGGTAAGACAACTTGTTGTGGTTGGGGGCCTCCAGCAACTGCAGGGTTTGCTGGTGCCTAAAGCCGGCTATGAAAGCATTCTAGATGCTAGGAAGAAATTTATTAAATGCTACCTGTGTGTCAACTATGGTAAATGGAGGTATTCACAACTGGAAGCTCTACTGACTTCTTAGATTGCAAGTGGATTTTCTAAAACAGAATTTATTTATAAGCAGGGAGAAATGCCTGCCATTTATTAGTTTGAAAATTAGGTTATTAAGAGAATAGTTCTGGCTTCAACTGGCATTTATTTAGTTATCTGCAAGGTAACTCACTGTTGTTGATGGTTACGTTCCAGATGTACAAATTTTAGTAACTTATTCCCGACAGTTTGTAACATGCCAATCCAAATGCATTTCAGTGAGTAAAACTGTGGTGGATTTTTGTAATTGTTTGGTAGGTTGAAACTGGTCTGTTTTTTAACACTTTTTGAATAATAAATAGTCAAATTCAGTAACATATTTTAAAGTATTACAGAACTAGAAAACATATTTACAAATGTTAGCTTCTTCAGTAGCCTTTTTTTAATTATTGAACAGTTTTCTTTCTCTTGTGTCCACTTTTGTCAACAAGAAAATGTGTCTTAAACAAGATAAAATAAAGACTATGTATAACAGTAAAGCAAAGGGAAATAACTTATAACGTCAACACAGTACAAGCACAACATTATTAAATTCATCAATCAAGAATATCCATTAACTGCCAATTATGGGTATTACACTGTTCTCCAGTCTGTCTTGCTTCAATAGAAATGCTTAATTTAAAATTGTTCCATCATATTTAAGAGTCAATGGCTTCTCACTAATTTTCCTTATGTGAAGCCTCCAGTGAGCAAAGATCTTTCATTAAATAAAGTAATTCCACTTTCATTTGGTGAGTCAGACTTTTTCTGCTTATGTTAGAACATTTTCAGGAATTAACAGAAAGAGATCCAATATGGTTAATTCACTTTTTCCCTTGCAGCAGGTAAAATCATGAGTGAAAAAAGACCCATGCAAAGAGACAAATTCTGCCTAGACATAAAATATATCTTATATTGCCACATCCCACATGAACCCCTGGAATAATTAGTTTGAACAATGCAACTCTAAGCAGGTCATTATTCCACAGAGAATTAGATACCTGGGCCTAAGTTTAAAAAAAAAACTCATATTATGTCAGAACAAGCACAGAGTGTAGGACATAGTACGGAGGTAGGGTGGGGTGGGGTCGAGGCAACATCATTTGCATAGCTTCTACTGTCTGCTTATAGTCTAGGTTAGTTATATCAAGCAATGTATTCCTTAATTGTTTCTGAAGGTGGATTTAAACTAAATAAAGTTTCCACTCAAGAAATGAATAATGGTTTTTGATCTGAAGCTGATCATGCTTCAGTGAGTAAGGAAACTATCCCCTAATTGGTGCAGGGGAATGAGCCCCCTAACTCCAAGATTGAATAATGTCGGGGAAAGGGCATATTTTCCTGTCTTGAGAATTGTGCAATCTCACACACTTGTTGATAATCTGTGTAGTCGACTAATATTGTCAGCTAAACAGATGACCAAATTTCAGTATTTAGTGTGTGAGAAAGCGAGAGACAGAGAAACTAGTTTTATTATGCCACAAAAGCTTGACAAACTTGATAATCTCTTTCAAGTATATGGATTTTTAGCTGCCTCAGCATTTTTTATACTTTTCTTCTGGGGTCTTGACAGTGAAATTATATGATAGGCATGAAAATGTTACTGAACAAAGACTTTCATTAACTTCCAGCTGACTGGAAAGATTGAATTAATTATGTTATGTTTCACAGACTAAGTCATATATACTGCTTAGCCTACGTCTGTTCAATCAGCTTATAGTAGCACACAAAATTCTGTACCACCGTGAAAATACTCCGGCACTCAAAAATATCATAAAGCCATACAGTAATTCAAGGCAACTATGCTCATCCAATAAACTGCTGGTCCAAGCCCACAAAGCCATTAACTCATCCGGCGACTCCCTGTTTGCCAACATTGTTGGTAAAACTTGGAATTCACTTCCATCTAACCTTACCCTCAAACCTTCTTTAAGTCTCTTCAAAAAAGGCCTCAAACAGTATTTTAAAGAGCACCGGCTTTGTCCCTGTACTAACCCTGATTAACCACTACTTATTCAATGCCTTATTTAAATTAATATTGTATGCATCTCTTGCTCATAATAGCTTACTGCAACCTGTTGTTTTTGTATACTATTACACACTGTGAATATTGTAAGTACCTACTAGAGGGCTTTGTAAATATGTTTGACACATATCTGTTATGTTCTATCTGGTGCTTTTATCCCCAGGCCTCCGCTGAAAATGGACATATATCCAGGTGGGCTATCCTGGTCAACAAATGTAAAATAAAAATAAATAAATAAATACTTGTTTTTTTTTTATAAAATTTTTATTGAGTTTTAAATCAGTATGCAAAAATGGTATAAATTTCACAAATCATAACAATCAACTAAGAAACAAATAAACTATATACAGAGTCCATAACAAAAGTTAACATTTCACAAAACCATTAATACTTTTCTAATAAATCTCTTAAGTTTTTGCCAGATAAATGTTTATATGTGATATCTGATGTTCTGCTATAAACAGTTTGCAATTCTATACTGCATGCATTTTTGCTAGACAGATAAAATCAGTAAAAGAGAGGATATTTTTATTTTCCAATTCATTGTAATAACTTTCTTGGCAGTAGCCAGAATTGACCAAAGAACAGCACTTGTGTTCTTGGCATGGAATCTGGAATTCATGCATTAAATAAAATAAAAGAATCTGTAATACTACAGTTGTCAGACCACAATGGTTTAGCAAGGTTTCTGAATTCTACCCAAAATGGAACAACAATTTTACATTCTGTAATCATATGAATCAAATCTGCATCTAAAACCTCACCACATCTTCAACATTTTGTCTTTTTTTTCTTTTTTTTCTTTTTTTATAAATCAGGGCACGTTTTATATGGTTTTAAAAAGCTTCTGTGTAAATGATTCCAAGGTGGTATTACTTACAGACTTCAATGATAATTTTTTATTAATATCTGAAAAAATTTCCTTATTAACTTTTGTTGAGTAGTCCCAATAACCCGGATCAAAAACTATAAATTCATTTCTTAAAATCCTATAGATTATTGATAGATAAGACTTATTTTTGATTTCATCACTATTAATTTTATTGAAAAAATCCTAAATCTTGGGAATGGGTTTTGTATTCATATTTAATGATATTTGTATTTTATTGTTAATAAATTCCATAAAAATTGGTATGCTTAACCAATTATCATAGGATCATAGGAAGTTACCAGGCTAATAGTCCTAGGGCCCTTACAAGCTTAACCAAGTTCTGCCCTTATTTCCACAATCAGCACCTATTGCCCCTATTCAAGAGGGACAGAGGTGGAACCCCCTGGGTGAATTTACGGTTACCCATCCATTCACCCAGACTGTGTTTGAAGAGGGCCAATGAGGTGCTCTGATATGAAGTGGGAGTCTGTTCCAAGGGTGTGGTAAGCTATGGGAGAAAAATCTGTCCCTCAAGCAGATTCTACAGCAGCACATACCAGGTTAAGGAATTTAGAGTGAGTAACTTGTGTGCCATTTGACTTACAGTATTTCCAGTAAAGCAGCATCAGAGATAGTCTTGTATGCAAAGCAGATATCGCTTCTGAGTAGTCTGTATGAAACTGAATAAAATTTCAAAATATCCACATAGGACAGATACCGAACACCTAGAATTTTCCTTGTGAGGAACCTTTGTGGTCTCTCCAATTGCTGCAGGTGTTTGTAAAGGTACATACCAAAAGGGCTATTGTACTCATTTTTTGACCTGATGAGGGGAGAGTACAGGGAGGTTATAACTTCTTTTATTTCTGGAGGCAATGCTATTACTTATGAGATGAGCAATATAGAATGCCCTTCTTACCACTGTGGCGACAGTGGTCAAAAGTGAGATTGCTGTCAACTTAGGCCATTAGCCTAGTAACTTCCTATGATCCCATGATAATTGGTTAAGCATACTGATTTTTATGGAATTTATTCATAGGTTCATAGGTAGGTACTAGGCTATTGGCCCTAGGGCCTATATAAGCCTAACCAAATGGTACCCTGGCTTTTGCCACCCAAGAAAATTATTTTCCTGTTCCCCTGTCAAGCAGAGTCACAGAAGTGATCCCCGGGGTGAATTTCCTATCTCCCATCCAATCATCAAGATTTTTCTTGAACAGTGCTAATGAGGAGCTTTGTCTGATATAGATAGGTAGTTTGTTCCAGAGTATGGGAAGTCTCTGGGAGAGGAATCTATCCCTCCAGCATGTTCTGTTTATTGTGGTGACAATATTTAGGTCCCTAGAGCGTGTAGCTTGGAAGGATTGGGATTTCTTTAAGTGGAGCATGTCCAACAGCTCTGGGGTTGACATAGCTTTGTATGTTAGGCAGAGATCGCCTCTGAGTAGGCGATATGCGACAGAGTAAAGCTGGAGTTTTTTGAGACAGTCTGCGTAGGGCATCTGTTTGAGGCCAGTAATCCTCTTTGTGAGGTATTTCTGTGGCCTTTCCAGTTGTTGTAGATGTCTTGTGAGGTACATACCAAAAGGGTCTAATGAGTGATGAGTAGAGGGGAACAATGACCTCTTTTTTCCTGGATGAGAAACCTTTTGTGATGAGGTGTGCCACGTAGAAGGATTTCCTGACTACTGTGGCAATGTGATTATCAAAGGAGAGACTACTGTCCACCTGTGTCCCAATGTCTCATCACACTTTTGGTGTTAAGTAGACTACCATCTATGTGGTAGTTCATGGGTACAGAGTTGTTACCAAAAGGGATGACAATGCACTTTTTGGCATTGAGCTTGAGGCCATGGCTTTGACACCAGGCATCTGTCTCAGTGAGGCCCTTTTGTAGGATTTCCACATTGTTAGGAGTTTTGATTATGGCTCCTAGTTTGCAGTCATCTGAGAACTTTGTTAGCCAAAGACCTTCTGTGTTAGCCTGTACTTCAGAGAAGTAGATACCAAACAGGAGAGGACCTAGGACTGAACCCTGTGGTACTCCACTTGTCACTGGTTTGAAGTTGGATTTAGAGTCTGCTACTTTCACAATGTGGGTTCTGTCAGTCAGCCAGTTGGCAACCCATCTTGTGACATAGGGATTTATACCTAGTTTAGTGAGTTTGTCTATAATTCCAGAGTGGGGGATTGTGTCAAAAGCCTTGGCGAGATCTAGATAGGCTGTGTGAACCACCTTACCCTCATCTACGGCTTTGGTGACCGCTTCAAAGAAGTCTATCAGATTTAGGAGACATGATCTGCCTTTTACAAACCCGAACTGGGTAGGGTCCAGAGTCTGGAGATTACCAGTGTAATTATTTATAAGTTCCATGATGATATGTTCCATAGCCTTGCAGACCAGGCTCGTCAGACTAATGGGGCGGTAGTTCCTGCAGTCCGTGGTGGCTCCCCCTTTGTGGAGTGGGATAACCATTGCTGTGTGCCATTCAGTGGGCACAAAGCCTGAGGTGAGACTATGATTGAACATGGTACTTAGGTGGGGTGCCAGTTCGTTATGTAGAACGCAGGCCTGGGATGTTGTCAGGTCCCATGGATGCTGTGTTCTTGGCTTTGGAGAGTGTGTTTTTAACCTGTGCAGCCATGATTACAGGAACTTTGCATTCTTCTGGTATAGAGATGGGCCCTTAGGGGATGAGAGAGGGGTAAAGTTAGCAATGAACCTATCTTCCAGGATGTTGGCAATATCAGTTGGTTCTTTATATTTAGTGCCATTGTGCTGTAACTCAGAGCAGATCTGAGTGTTGCCATTAAGATTCTTGACATAGCTATTGAATGCTTTGTGGTTGTCTTTAGAATCAGTGGTGATTTTGTTTTCGTAACTAGCTTTGGAGGATTTTATGAGGGATCTCAGCTTCTTACTGAGGCTGACAATGGAGTTCCTCCAATCATGGGATTTTACTCTTTTTTGCAACAGTTTCTTTATTCTGTTGTAAAGTTTGTTTATGGCAGGGGACCACCAGATTGGCTTCCTTTTTTTGGAGGATAGCATCTTGGTTCTGTTAGGGATTGCACGATCCATGCACTCATGTAAGTGCTTATAAAGTACAATTGTATAGGATTCAGCAGTCATACCTCTATTGTCCGTCAGCATGGGTGTCGTGAAGTTTGCCACTTCTGTCTTAAGAAGTGTGAAGTTTGCTTTGGAGACATTTTTTACGGTGGTTTCCCTAATGGGAGGTGGGGGTGGGATGTGGATGTCTAGAGTGATTTGCTTGTGTTCGGATCTGACCAACAAGGAATTGACCTCTGGTGTGGAACACCAGTTGCCCATGTTGGTAATGACCAGGTCTAGGATATTGCTGCCCCTGGTGGGGGTGTGGATAAGTTGATTCAAGGCTTTGGAATTTATGAATTCCAGAAAACGTTGAGCACAAGAGTTGGTACATGAGTAGATTTCCCAGTTAATGTTGGGGTAGTTGAAATCGCCCATTATTAGGGTGTTAGGTTGTACCCTATTATTTTCCAGTGTATCAAGAAATGAGGAGTTGGAATCCTGGGGCATAGTGGGGGATCTGTAGCAATCTACAATTTGGATTGTGGTCTTGCCCAGAGTTAGTTGCACTAGGATAATCTCGGATGCATTATGCTGAGAAACTAGCCTGGAGGTGTGGATATCCTTAATGAATATGGACACACCTCCACCTTTAGTGCTTCGGTCCAGGTTAGGTGGCCGAAAGGTGTGGTATGAATTATAGCATAGTAATGCAGGGGTGCTCTCTGGAGCCTTGTACCAGGTCTCTGTCACTGCACAGATGTCAATGTTCTCCATTTCAAGGAGTGCCTCAAGTGAGTGCATTTTGATGTTTAGACTTCTAGCATTAAGTAGCATAACCCTCAGATTTTGCTTGCTTGTACCTGTTACGGTGGTGAATTCGTCATTTGAATCTTGCCTAAAAAAGGCACTATATATGTGGCAAGAGCCTTAGCCAGTATCCAGAATCCCAAGGACGACAGGTGCAGGCCATCTCTGGCAAAGCATCATGGTTTGTCAATCATGTCATCCTAGGCAGAGAGATACTGGATCTCCTTAGAATGACACCAAAAGCTTAGCCAATTGTTGAAGTCTATCATTTTGTCCTTGTACTGTGGTATCATTCTGGGTGATAGCACGGTGCTACTCAGGGCTAGGGTCATACCTGCCTGGGCTACAAGATCAGACAGCTCATTCATGTCTCTTTTCATGTAGTCCAGGGAGGTAAGTCTCAGGTCATTCACACCAACATGGACAATGACAGTCATATTTGTACTTGTTGTGGAATGACCTGAGTGCATGCATTATGTGGCATTTCCTGGCACCTGACAGGCAGCTGACAGTAACTTTCTCCTTGTTTAGCCTGGTGAGTGGAACATCAGGGCACCTGACTATAGAGTCACCTATGACTAGAGTGTTGGGTACCTTGTTACGGCTTATGGGCTTGAGTAGCACACTGAGTTTGTGGGCTATGTGTCATGTGGGTTATATTGGGGGGGGTTGCTTGCGTTTCTGCTTTGGAGGTCCCTGTTGCTTGGCTAGATTTTTTATGAGAGCCTCCGTGAATGTAGGTGTGTGTTTTGTGTTTCTGTGTGTGTGTTTTTGGTAGTGTAGGTTTTGAGGGACTATATGATGAGTGTGGTGTGGTGCAAGTGTTTGCCTTCTCCTCTTGACTGTCTAGTCTAGTCTTGGGTGAAGAGAGCTTTGCTTCCAGTTTGGCTATATAAGTGCATCTCTCACAGTTTGTAGTGTTGGCTGGTAGGTGGAGAGGGTTGTCTGTGTACATGAGGCAATTGCTGCATTGCCCCAAGATGCCCAGCTTCATCAGGTAGACAGGAGAAAACACCAGGAGCTGACCCTTAGACATGCCTGGATAGGTGTTTATCTATTAAGTACTAAAACTGTTTTCCTCTAGACAAGTGAGGAAAGTTGAGTGCTGTAGTAATTTGTAGCTTATTTAGTGCTTACAATGAGTTCTGAACAAGTGTTGAGCTCAAAAAAAAACAGATTTGAGTGCTGAAACTAGAAAACTGGCTAGTTCTAAGAAACAAAATTAAGCTGGAAGACTTCCCTCCAACACAAAAAGGCTTGGGGGCTCAGAAGCTTACAAACAGTCCTGGATATAGCAAATCTGTATCTGGATTAGACGACTTACAGGAAAGGCAGGAAACAAGCTTAGAATATTTTTTAACAATAAAATACAAATATCAAATATGAATACAAAGCCAGTTCCTAAAATTTTAGATTTGTTTCATTAAAATTAATAGTGATGAGATCAAAAATAAGTCTTATCTCTCAATACTATTTTTTTATTATTATTTCCTTTCTACTATACCTAGCCAAAAGGTGGCCAGCTGTATGCAGTTCACTCCCATCGAAAAACTGATTCCAGATTTTTAATTTATTTTCTCTATGATCAGGTATTTTGTTTAAATGTAGTGACTCTAAACAGCCATTAGTATAAGCTATGGGAAACATCAGAATTCATAAATCTTTAACAAGGTAATTATTATCTATCACTTTCTTGAACATAATTAAAATATAGGAGAGAATCAGTACAAGGAAGTGGTTAAAAATAGTAGCAGTAATTATATTTTTAATAGAATTTTAGAGACATAGTTTCTTATTAATAATCTAGCTGTTTGAGGTATTTATTTTGTAACTTAAATAAGATGCATCTGTCTCTAAATACAATTTCAGCTCTGCTACTATTTTAGATATAGACACAACTTTGTAAGAGGAACTGCGGTGGTGGTGCTGCGGTAGCATTATCGCCTCACAGTAAGATGTCCTGTTTGATTCTCAGCTAGAGCGTCTTCTGTGTGGAGACATGCATGAATGGGCGTACCTTCATTGAAGGTTGTGCGTCAGGGCTGGCAACTCGGTACGTAAAAATCTACTGCCAATCATTAGCGGACCGGAGTTCCGCTGTGGCAACCCCTAACCGGGAAAAGCCGAAAGATACAACAACACAACAACTTTGTAAGAGATTTGAACTTTTTGTGTTTAAACTACAATTAACGAGGCAAGTTGATGGGTTGAGTGATGTTTTAATACATATAAATGGTGTGTTTTCTTATGGCTGTATATCATCTGAGGAAGCAGTTGATTTTAACTGTGAAACCACTTACGACATTAAAGCGTTAGAACAATTTTTAACTGCTGCATTGTATTGATTCTCTCCTTTTTTGGGTGGACTATAAGCATTTTATTAAAGAATAAAATCATTTATCTGCTACCTTGTGGTGACAGATTTCAGTAGTTAAAATATAATTAACAAAAGGAATTGAGATAGAAATGTTCCTGGTGCTCATATAAAAAACATAAGTGAGTCAATATATTTTATTAATGCCTGATTGAAAATGTACATTTATTTCATATTTATCATTTGAAATTAAAATTGTTTCATGTAATGTTTTCCAATTTGAATTATAGGAAGAATTTAACCAATGACTCACTATATTTAACATGGCAGACTTAGCATATAACTCAGTATTAGGAAACCCAATTCCACTTTCAACCCAGCTTTTAACATACCACTCAAGAGCTACTCTTGATTTTTGGGAACACCACAAAAACTTAAATTCTATATTACTTATTTGTTTTATCATTTATTTGGGTGGAAGTAAAAACAATAACTGTATGCAAAATAAAATTTGAGGGTAAAATTATCATTTTTATTAAAGCAAGCCTGTTTTCCATTGTAAAAATATTTTGTTCCAATTATCAGTTAGTTTTAATATTGTATTAATTAGAATTTGATAATTTACAGAAACTGATTTTTTTCCAAATAGATTTTATGATAATTCCCAAATATTTAAGTTGCTTATTCTCCCAGTTGAATGTTTTTGTTTTTTAAAGGTATTTATTTTTTATCAGCAATATTTCTGTTTTTTATGTTTAAAACTTAGACATGTAATCTTTCAAAATAGTTTATTGATTTAAGAATATGTTCTAATGAAGAGTCAATATCACCATTTGTTAATAGGATATCACCTGAAAATAGTTTAATATTTTAACTGTATTTATCCTCTATACAAAATACCTTTATTTTTGTATTTTTTCTAATAAAAGTAGCAAAGGGCTCTCTTGACAAAGCAAAGAGTAATGGAGATAAAGGGAATCTTTGTTATATACCTTTCAGTATTTTAAGGGGGCTAGAAAAAATGATCACATTTTGACAAAAGATAAAGAGTTCTCATATAACTTCATTATTCACTTTATAAAAGCTGAAGAGAAATTATATTCTTTGAGCACTTTGAATAAACATATTGTTAATAGAATCAAAAGCTTTATCTAAGTCTAAACTTATGATTGAAAGTTCTTTCTTATCCTTATTAGCAATATCTTGTACTTTTCTGTTTAAAATAAAGCTAGCATGGTCATCTTTAATTAGATTAGACATCATAGAATTTAATCTTTTTGTCAATATAGACATAATAATTTATAGCCTACATTTAAAAGAGAGATTCAGTGATAAGAAGAGCATAATTGTGGATCTTTATCCTGTTTCAGGATGGGAGATATTGATAAAAATTTCCAAGAGGGAAAATATTTGACAAATGTTTAACTTCTTCAAATGCTTTTAGAATAATTCTTAGTATGTTATTATGTATTATTTTATATATATCTGGGATTATGCCATATAAACCAGGAGCCTTATTATTTTTAAAAATTTTAAATTGTTCTTTTAGTTCTTTGGAAGAAATGGACTTATTTAACCTTACATTCTGCGCTTTAGTTAACTTACGTTTTATATTTTCTTTTAGAAAGCTGTCAGTTGAGTCACTATTAAAGCCATATATACTTGTGATAAACTAAGTTTTTACTTCTAAAATCTGTGTTCTGAGACAGTAGGGCAAAAGGCAAGATGTACGTATCTGAGTTTTCTATGTTATCCATTACCTGTCATGTATTTCTGACCTTAAAAATATCTCCCTCTACATTGTCTGATCACAGTGTATATTTACTGTATTCAGTTAAAGCAGGAAAGAAACAGACTATGCTACAACAGAAGTAAACAATGAAAACTGATTTACTGCATCATTGACAGCATTTTGCAAACTTTTATTTAAAACTAGGATATCAGTCCACAGCATATAATGCTGTGTAGGAGTACAGTAACTATAACAATGTGACTTCATATAAACAGGCAGAATGTTGAGACATTTATCATTAAGGATAAATGCATGTGAAATCAACCATCGTATAGTAATTGTTTTATCAATGAAGACATCAAGAAAATAGGAAAAGGCAAGCATTTAAGCAAGTATAAGGCTATTGTTTTTAATTTTAGCATTATTTTAAAATGTTTCATCTGAATGATGTTTAGAGTTCTTGGCCTATTAAGACTGTAGACAATATGTGAGGGTGTAATTTTACTTCCTTTTTTTTGTACGTTCATTGTCCATGCACAACTCCTTTTTATTTATTTATTTATTTATTTTTGCATATGGGGTCAGGGTGTTTTTTTTTTTTTTTTTTTTGCCTATGAGGTCAGGGTGTTACTTCAACAGTGATAATCATCTAGAGCCAATGTTTATACCACTAGATGGCTAGCCCTGCCACTGTAGTTCTTCAACACCACACACTCACACCTATTGCCAAATTAGAGTATCCAGTCTACCTACTTGCATGTACTGGAAGGAAGTACAGACTCCACACAAAAGGCACCCCAGCGAAGGATTGAACCAGGGAACCTCTTGCTGTGAGGTGACAACATTATCAGCTGTGCTACTGTGCTGCCTATGTTTCAGTAATTTCTTTGACTAAAAACACTTGGGACTAATTTGTTTTAATGGTCTGAAGTAACTTTTCAGATTTTTTTCTAGGAATTTCCAGGTGTTTCATTTATTTCGATATTCTGCAATTTACATTGTCATGGCTAGCAGAACCTGAAAGGAGAAGGACTTTTTATTTTATTTGTTAATCATGTAAGCCCACTGGGTACAAGTGTCCCTTTTCATGGGCATCCCAAGAGGACTGACTGGTGAAGTGACTTGCTAAGAGTCACCTAGTAAGCAAATTTAGGTGGAAGAAATCAAACCTTGTACCCTTAACTAGTGGAAGTAGTTAATTAATAACTCAGAACCTTAACTCTCTGTGCTATCTGCTAAAATCCCAAGTTGCCAGAAAAAATTTTTTCTTAGTTTTGACACCAGAGAAAGAAACTAAAATTAAAAACATGAAGCTTCATAAAAACAAGAGTGAAGTTTCCAATTTCTAAATCTACTTCTGATATTAATCTTTTTCTAAACTGAAAGAAACATTGTGACTAATACACCTACCTTTGGAAAAAAATGTATTAATATTGCACTTTATGTAGGATTGTTGAATATGAGACAAGAATTTCAATGTATGAAACAATATTTCTAATATGAATGCCAAAACTGACATGCATTCCAATGAAACAGCATTTGTGAAAGAAAAATGGATGACACTTTCTCCTAAGAAGCGTGACTGCATACCATCTTTGTTTTTGTTTAGTCATTTAGTGAAGTCATGCTGTGCATATCCTTGAAGGATTTTAACACACCAGGCCTGTATGTCAGCCATTGTTGATGAAAGTTCGTGCAAATTCATATCCATTACTTCAGTACAGTACAGTTCAGTTCATTACTTCAGCAATGCTGTCTATCTTACCTTCATCTCTGCCATCTCCTTCTTACAGTCTTTCCCAGCATCAGTGTCTTCTCTAGTAAATTCTGATTTCACTTACATGGCCAAAGTATCTCAGTTTTACTTTTATTATTAGGCCTTAAAGTGAATACTTTAGGTTTATATCATGAAATATTATCTGACTTGATCTTTATAGAGTACACAGTGTTCTCAGAAGTTTTCCTCATCACCCTGGCTCAAAAGCATTGATTTTCTGGCACACAGTGTTACTTATAGTCTGTATTTCACAGATGTTGTATTACTAGAAAAAAAGATAGCCAGATCATCATGAAATGGGACCCCAGACATGATAATGAATCAAGCAAAAAAAAAAAAAAAAAAAAAAACAGATGCCCATAAACATTAAACTCTAGCTTGGCTGGGTTTTTCTTTGTAGTTTTTGCTGAATGGGTTGACTGGGTCACCTGTCTGACCCTTTTACCCTTTGGTTAGGTTTTGACTTAGTTGGGATACTTTGCAGGCACCTTAATTTTTATGGGTATCATGTTCATTTTTATTGTCTGTGTTTCTAAAGTATAGCCAAAGAATCCACTTATGCTATACTCATAATGTTACTAAAAAGGTTGAAGCATGCATTTATACAGCTCTCTAGATATAGACTGTACCTATAAAGACTTAAAAAAGTAAAATGTAAAAAGTCTTGGGAATTCTTAAGCCATGTAACTGAAACACTGTATGTCCTTAAGGGGGTCATTTGCATAAGAACATCCACTGAATGAGTTGTAAGATATTACACAGTTGAAACTAGCTTGGCTGGATTTTTTTGTAACTGTATATAAATATAAATATTATTTATATCTGAAGAGAGAGAGACTGATACATATGTGTATATATATATATATATATATATATATATATATACATACATATATATATATATATATATATATATATATATATATATATATATATATATATATATATATATATATATATATATAAATGTAGCACATGCATATAAATACAGAGCATGTTCAGGCGGTAATGCCATTTTGAGAGAACAGCTAGAGTGTTAACATGTATGAGTGTGGTAGTCTGTTTATAAGTGTATTTAAGTTTAAGTTACAAAGCCTCATTTATGATCTGTTTGTGTGTAATAAAGCTGCTTGAACAGAACCCACAAATGTTCATCTGTTTTATCCTGACCAGACGAGCAACATGGTGTCAGAACCGGGATTAAGAGAACTACTACTATGAGCCATGAGGTGCAGAGTTGAAGGTGAAGGCAGACTAAGCATGTAGATTGAAAAGGAGCACAGACAAATGAAAAAGGGCCAGAAATGAGCTAAAGGTAAAGAAAACTGCACAAATGATTTATTGGGCAAAGAAAATGAAATGGTGCATTTATAAGGCACAAAATGCATTATTAATCAAACGAGTAGCACAAAAACGGATTATTAAGCAAACAAAAGGCACAAACCACAATATTTATTAAATGAAATATTCAAAACCATGATATTTGATAAAACTAGCAAAACTATTCATATGGGGCTCAGAATTAGCTTTGGTTTGCATAAAGACCATGTTTAAAGTAAAACGGCCACAAGAAAAGTATAATGAGCATGATAAGAGATTAAAAAGGCATAATGAGTACAATAAAAGGGCAAATTAAGCTTAAAGAGCAAAGAGACAGCATTTTTTTGGTAAAAGACCGTGGTTTGGCACAAACTACTATTTCACATTGACTGAAGCCATTCAAAGCATAACTAGAGTTGTTCGAAGTATCTCAGAGTGTGCAAAGTGTTTGCATTGTGTGTGCTTTAGTACTCTGCAACTATTTCAAAAGGTGTGCTGTGTGCAAAGTACAGTTACACTGCAAGGTGCAGTCAAAGTACAGCCATTTCAAAAAGTTTTTTGTGCTGTGTGCAGTTATTTCAGAAAGCCACCATTTCAGAGTGTTTCTTACACTGTGCAGAGCTATTTCACAAAGTACAGCCATTTTGAAAGGTTCTTGTGTTGTATACGGTTTATTTGCAAGGTCACTTATTTCAAAGTGTCTCTTACTCTAAGTTTTTTCTGCTGTGTACAGTTTATTTGAGTACAATCATTTCGAAGCATTTCTTACACTGATCAGGAGTGGTTTCATAAAGCCATAGCCGGCCTTAAACATAGACTACCTAGGCCACCGCCTAGGGCACTGCTCTAGCAGGCACACTTTTCCAGTAATCTGAATGATGTAGGTAGACTAGGATGGGGGCACTGAGTGGTGGTGGGGGTGCTGTGGAGACTTTTGCCTAGGGCACCAGTTGACCAAAGGCCGTCCCTGTGTAAAGCGCAGTGATTTCAGAGTGCTCTTGTGCAACAGAGACTTTATTTATTTTATTTTATTTAACATTTGTTTACCGGGAAAGTCCGACTAGGTTCCACAGATCCTGTTTTCAGTGGAGGCTCGGGGAGAAACACTCCAGAAGCATGTCTTTAGAATGTGGGAGGAAACTGGAGTACCTGGAGGAAACCCACGTGAACACAGGGAGAACATGAAACTCCACACAGAAGGCACCCCAGCTGAGAATCGAACCAAAGAACCTCTTGCTCTGAGGCGACAGCATTAACCGCTGCACCACTGCGCCACCCAAGTGACCAAGTCCACTTGTCAAGGTGCAGTTATTTCAAAGAGTATGGGTCCCCTTCATATAAACAAAATCCCACTAACCTGACTTTCATAATATTGAGTGGAGAACACCAAAAGTCCACAACACCAACCACTCGGAACACTGATGTATAACTAAAGGTAAGTGACTGCTTGGCCAGCATGCTGACCTTTGACCCTGGCCTCCATGGTAGTGCGATCTCGGAGATAGTATATTTAGTTAGGGGGATGTAGGAGGCACAGCCCTCCACATGGGTGTGTGTGTGTGGGGGGGGGGCAGAGCGCCCAAGTGGGTGTGTTTTCTTTGTGTTCATTTCGATTTGTTTGTCAGGTCAGCTAACAGGTTACTTACCTTTAGTTACAAGTTGGTGTTCTGAGCGGTCGGTGTTGTGGACTTTCAGTGTTCTTGGCTCAATGTTATGAAAGTCGGGTAAATGAGGTTTTGTTTATATGCAGTAGACCCATACGTATATGTGTGTGTTTGTACATGATTTCAAACACCTTCACTACTGTGTGTTGATATGGCAGAGGCATTTTGCAGACCAAGTCCACTTGTGTTTGATCATAATATAAGTGAAGTGGAGAGTATTCAAGCAGGCATACAATATTTTCATACAAGCATCTTTTTCTGACAAAGATGCATGTACAAGAGCATTCATTTTGCTTAACTTGGTCAGAAACCATTGAAAGAGAGCATTCATTTGTGTATGCACCAGACATATATGCAGTAGATGGAACAATCTGTCATATTGTGGTACTGGCTGAATCAAGAGAAGACCCCGAGTGCTTAAAACATAAATTTAGAGAGATGTGCAGCCCTCCAGACAAATGTTACATTAGAGAGGCACTTATTTTTTACAAGAGACCAAAAGCCAGGTGAAACTGTTGCAGCCTATATCACTGACTTGCGAAATAAAGCCAAAACGTGCAGATCCGGTGACTTGAAAGATGAGTTAATAAAGGACAGGCATGTGTGTGGTGTTAATATTGCTACAGTGAGAAAGATTTTGCTTCACGACAGTGATTTAACATTAACAAAGTCATAGAGATTTGTCAAATCTATGACCTCACAGAAAGGCACACATATACTTACAAGTGACAACAGCATGGTTTCAACAGCCTCTAGAGCAAGTGTAAACAGCATTCAACATGTGGCAAGCAGAAACAGACATAAGCCCATGGCAGCAGCAGTCCCTGTGGGTGTGGCAGGGAAACCTCGTGGCTTTCTAGCAAGTTACAAGACTAGCTCAGTAAAAAGGGCATGCTCAGTGCAGTATGAGAGTGAGTTAGCAAAACCCAAGTCAAGTCTTATTGTTAACTGTCATAGTTGTGGTGCCAACTATGAGTCTAAAAGAGAGAAGTGATTAGCATTTGGTCAGCAATGCCATATGTGTAAAAAAATGGAATAATTTTCAAAAGTATTTAAATCAAGCAAGCCTCATTCAGTTATTTAGAAAGGTCACTCAAAAAAGCAAGTTGATCATACAGAGAGCTACAACCCTGCTTTCTATGTAGATGGTGTATCAGTGGTCATTGAAAAGTTAATGCAGTAGATTTATTGGCAAAGAATAAAGTATTTTGTACTGTCCTGATCAATGGTAAACACACAGAGCTCAAAGCAGACACAGGTTCAAAGTGTAATATAATGTCAGCAGAAACATTGCTAATGTGAGGGCTGGTGAGCAACTTAATTTGGGCAACTGTGTGAAGCTTGTTGCTTATTAAGGTGAAGTAATTCAAACCGAAGGCTCAGTAGTGCTTTCATGCTATTTTGCTAGGAATAGTTACAGCCTGCAATTGTATATGGTCTGAAGACCTGTGCAGTCATTATTAGGTCTCAGAGACAGTTTGAGAATGAAACTGCTTTCTTTTACCAAAGAAGTACATCATGTAAGCACATGTCCCAGTTGCAGCTTTACTGGTGCTAATTTTCTCAGAATATACTGATGTTTTCAATGACAGGCTAGGTAAACTTCCAGTTATGTACTCCATGAAAATAGACCCAGAGGTCAATCCAGTGGTCAGATCAGCAAGGAGAGTTCCAATAGTTATGCAGGACAAAGTCAAGGTCCATTTAGACAAAATGATGCAGCAAGGTGTGATTTGTCTAGTCACAAAACCGACTAAGTGGATATTTTGCATGGTAGCTTCTCATAAGAAAAATTCAGATGAAATCAGAATATGCATTGACTCAAATGACTTGAACAAGACATTAAAACAACCTCATCATCCTATGCGTACAGTCGAGGAGATTGCAACCCTCATGCCAAATGCCACTGTTTTTTGTCTTAGATGCAAAGAGTTCATTTTGGCAAGTGATACTTGATCGTAAATCTTCACTACTGCCTACATTCAGTACCCTATTTGGTAGATACAGATTCCTCAGGATGCCTTTTGGAATAAATTCTGCAAGTGAAGTCTTTCAGCGTACAATGCAGCAAATTTTTTTCAGGCTACTTGTGTAGTTGATGATTTACTGGTTGGAGGTAATGGTGAAGCAGAACATGACAGAAACCTCAGGAAAGTTCTGGACAGAGCACGTGAAGTGAACTTAAAGCTTAATCTTCTGAAGTGCAACTTCAGATTACCAGAAGTTACTTATGTAGATCATTTATTTATCAGTACAGGCTTATGACCAGATCCTTCTAAGCCAGCAGCCATTCTTGAGATGCTAGCTCCAATGTTCAAGCTCAACAGCATTTTCTTGGTATGCTTAACTATTTGGGCAAATTTAACCCTGACTTTAGTGAGTTATCATCATCTTTAAACAGCTGACATGCAAAAATGTTACATAGACATGTTAGAACAACCCCAGAGAGCATCTGATAACCTCAAACAGCAAATTGTTAACCTGTCTACATTAATATACTATAATGTCCACAAAACAGTAGTTCTTTCCTGTGATACTTCAAAGTTCAGTCTTGGTGCAGTTATTCTTTAAGAGGGCAGACCTGTTGCCTATGCATCTAAAACTCTTACCTAAACTGAGATTCAGTATGCTCAAATTGAGAAGGAACTTTTGGCAATTGTGTTCACGTGTTCGAAGTTCTATGATTATATTTATGGCCAAGCAATTCAGATAGAAACTGACCATCAGTCTCTAGTTACTATTTTAAATAAGCCTATGCATTCCGCTCCAGCAAGACTATAAAGAATGGTGCTCAAATTGCAAATGTATAATTTCAAAATGGTCTATACAAGGGGTAAACTTCTTTATCTGGCTAATACCTTATCCAGATCACCCAGAAATACCACAGAACAGCTAGATGCTGAGAATTATGACTTTGATGTCATGGAAGTGCGTAATGTTTCTACTGTGAGGCTTTATGAGCTGAGGGATCATACAAAGACTGATCCAGTTTTGCAAAGGCTCAACCACATCGTCAATGTAGGATGGCCATCAAAGCAATCCTGTGTACCACCAGAAGTACAACCTTACTTTCCATACAGAGATGAGATGCTAATGGAAGATGGTATCATTTTCAAAGGTCCAGAAGTTACTGTTGATTGTTATTGTTGATTGAGCAATCAAAGCCCAGCTTTTTAAAAAGTGTTCTTCTCAGAAGTCCAGCTATGATAAAATGAGCAGATTTCTTTGTCCGTTAAAAGAAGGAGGGACACTGAGGATGCAAACGGCAAAAGGCTTTGATCAAATTGATCAAGTGAGAGGTATATGTGCCGAGCTGAGATCCTCTTTAGTGGAATCTGGGGGTATAGAGTACAGGAGAAACTCCAGACATCTTCTTCCTGGATCAGAAATGATATCGCAGCATTGTATCTGTGAGACAGACTCTTGATCTCAGAGCAACCCAGACAATGTTCATACCAAGAAACATGTCTCAATATCCATCCCATTCCTGATGATGTTGCACATGCCCACAAAGTTGAACATTCCTTGAAGACAGTCCCCATTGCTAGATCCAATTCTGACTTTTACGTTACATGGTCAGGTCGTATTTCCAGGCCTAGAGTAAAATACACAGCAACTTAATAATTGTTTTATATGTGTCTAATTTTGTATGATTGCACATCAGATAACTAGTTCTGTATAACTGCATGTCAGAAGATCATTTCTGTAAATTGCATGCCATTGAATTCTGTTATTTCGTATAAGAACTATTTCTCAAAGAGGGAGGATGTAGATCAGAGCATGTGTATGTACCTTTAAGAAGCATTTCCAGATGTAGCATGTGCATATAAATACAGTGCATGTGCAGGCAGCAGTGCCATTTTGAGAGAAAAGCCAGAGTGTTAACATGTATGAGTGTGGTAGTCAGTCTGTTTATAAGTTTATTTAAGTTTAAGTTACAAAGCCTCATTTCTGATGTGTTTGTGTGTAATAAAGCTGCTTGAACAGAACCTACAAATGTTCATCTGTTTTATCTTGACCAGAAGAGTGACAGGTATGAAAAGAAAATATAAATGTACCACTAAAGGTATGATTTATCTTGTGAGCTGTGTCACCCATGAAAAGTTGTGTAGGAAAGACTATCAGAAGATAGGTTGATCAAATTTATGAACATAGTTATTCCATTAAAAAATAGAAATATGTCAGATTCACTAACCCATCACAGGTTGGAATGTAGAGTTTTTTTAATTATGTTTTTGGGAATAGAACACTTAGTTTTAGATCTTTTGGGGATTAACACAGTGTATTGGAAGTCAGAGAATTATGTTGTAAGTAATGTTAGCAGTGATGATTCCTCCAGATTTGAATGATGTGCTAAGTATTAAGGGCAATTAGGATTTAAAACCTGCAAAATAGAATATAAAAAAGGAGGGATGATGTTTAGTGAATTTGATTGGTTGAACAGTTTGATCATGTGACTGTACAAATTACTGTTTATAATTGTGATTTTTATATGTGTTTTATTACACTGAAGGAGTTATTAAAGAATGAAAGCCCTCAGTAGTTCACGCTCATAGTTTCGTAGGTAGTTATTAAGCATGCAGTCCAAGAGACCATAAAGATGCCTAGCCTACATTTCCAATTGCTCCCAAGCAGTGTCTGGTTAAGTGACTTGTTCAAAGTCACACAGTAGGCAGAAGCAGGTGGAGGGAATCAAATCCTGCAAAAACAGGTCAGTGCCTTAGACCTCTGAACCATCAGAAAATGGGGTAATACACACATGAACCTTTTCAGACCCAGCTTGGGGGCAATGTCTGGTTAAATGACTTACTCAGAGGAATATACTAGGGAAATGGAGGCTGAGGTAATCAAACCCTTTGCCACAGGAAGCAGCTCTTTAACAGCTCATAGTCTTACTTCTCTGCACTAACTGCCAGACTAGACTCATGGTTTTAGTGTATGATTTTTTTTTTTATTAACTACTAAATAAAAGCAAAAGCCAAATGTAGACAGATAACAGTTATGTTCAATTAGTAGTAGCAGAGGTAGACTTAGCTAGCTGTCTGCATTTTTCTTACACCATCTGCCTGTTCTAAACTTTTTTGTTTCACATTCCTTTGTGCAAGAATATACTTGATTATATATTTAGACTTCAAACTCTGTTGCCTGATTTTCTTAACTAAAAAATGTCATGATTCAGTTTTAAATGTTTGCTGCTGGCTGATTGTTGATGTATAAAAATAAATAATAAAAAACATAGACAATCTGGATTGGATTTAGTAAAAGTAGTAAGTGCTTTTGTCTTCAAGTGTAGATTTCATCAGAACATTTAATACAATATGTCATAAGGCTTGCTTTTAAACTGTTATTTTATTACCATGACAAAAGATCTACTCAGAAAGAACAGGTAGAAAAAAGAAAACAATAAAAACAAAGCTTTTGAAAACCTTGTCTCTTCATTTGTGAGTGAATGTAAGTAACCAATGAAGAAGAAGTCTAGGCTGAATATGGATTGACCAGTTGTGGCCCTGAATCTGAATGGAAATAACCTATGTCTGCAAACTGACCTGTTGGTAGTTAACTCAGCTATGAACAAAAAGGATAGTTTGTGAAATAATATCCAGCTGCAATGGGTTAAGTCCATAAAACAGGGTCCAGTTGAATAATAAGCAGAGGCAAGCACCATAATAAGCCTATTTACACAATGAAAATGAAGTAAGCAGCTGATATAAAGACAACAGTCAGCCCATAACAAAATTGTTTGAAAATATTTTGTCTAAAGTAAAATCCAAGTGAGTGCCATGGAAGATGTTTTGGCTCTAGACACTTTAATCTGGATTGCTGCAAGATTGGGGTATGAGAAGAGAATACAGCTTAGTCATAGACACACAAATGTCCAAACCAATATGCCCCTTACTGCTAGAGTACTGATTTTAAATTTGAGGAATGACTATTGGACTGTGCTTCACATTATAACTGCAGCCATTCTTGGAACATAGGTTCATAGGTTCATAGGTTTATACTAGGCTATCTGCCCTAAGGCATTTATAAGCCTAGCCCAAATTTTTGTGGCGCCACGCCACCTTATATGAAAAAAAAACTGTGCCCATTAGTTTGTTGTGCCTCTGTCCAGCAGTGACAGAACAGAGTCGTGGTGGTGCTCACTCACACATGGACAGGATTTTATTCCACAGCATAGGGGGAGTCTGAGTGATAAATCTATCCCTCCCAGCATCCTATTTATATCCGGTGCTAGGGTTTAGCTCGCTTGCTCTAGTGTTTTGGTGGATTTGGATTTTTGAGGGAATAGAGTTTCTGAGTTTCTTCAGCATATGACAGCATAGTCCCTTTTTCCTCCTTTTTATCCTTTTTTTGGGGTCTTCTTGTTGCTCTTGCGATGTCGGTCGGATGAGATACATAATGGGCATTGCATTGTATCATTGGTCTGTCTGATAAAAGAGACACACAGGGATAACCCTACTAGATCTGGGATGAGAATCCTTCATGATCAGGTGGGCATAGAAGAGGTCTTTCTAACCACTTTAGAGTGTGAGTGTCAAAAGAGAACCTGGATTGCCACCTATGGTTTTCCTGGGATATGTTAGCTGGTTTTTTTTTGAAGGTTTTTTTCGGCATTTTTTGGATTTTAACTTCAGGCCATGGCTCTGGCACCAGCTATCTGTTTCCGTGAGTCCTTCTGGAAGGATACCGTGTCTGATGCACTCACGACTCACTATACAGTTTAACAGCGCAGTCCAAAACTTTGTCCTGTCAAAGTCCCCCTATGTGGCCCTGTACTTGAGAAGTAGATGCCAAACAATAGCCACCAGGACCGAGCCCTGTGGGACACTCGTGACGGAGTCTGACACAGCGACACAACTCTAACCCCTCACCCCCTGTGGGTTCTGTGTCTTTAAACCAGTTTACAGCATCTCTGGTGACACATTTTTTTGGGTTTTTGTTTAGTAAGTTTTACAATGTATTCGTGGGGTGCCTTTGCAAGGTCAAGGGGTAGGCTATATGGACTGCCTTTCCTTTCCTCATGGGTGACTTGGTGTTTGTTGACCAAGTTCAAAAGTTCAAGCAGTATCTTCCTTTGCTTCAAAAGCCCGGGTGGGGTGGGTCCAATGTCTGCAGTCCCTATATACTTTTATGAGCTCCCATATGATCCTCTCCATAGCTTTGCAGACTAGACTTGTTTGCGCTGCCCTTACAGCTTAATTTTGTCTTTTTTTTAATCCTTAGCACACAGCCGGCACACCACAATACAGCCGGGGACATGCTCCGTTTAGCTGCTTTGAGTTTTTAGAGCCTAGAGAGAGCAGCTTTCATTTGAGCATTGTGATCGGCGAGGCTACACTGGCTGGGTTATCTCTCCTAAGGGGGAGGGAGGTGAAGTTTGTGAACCTGAACCTGTCTGCCATGTTGTTGGCAATGTCTGTGGGTTCAGTTTTTTATCATTTTTTGGACTATTGGAGCACATCTGGAGAGTTTCCACCCAGTCCTAACATAGCTGAAAAAGGCCTTATGATTAAATTTTTTAATGGCTGGGGTCCACCAGACTGGACGGGCGTTTTTGTTTTCCTTTTGGAAAGAGTCTTTTGATTTTTGGATCCATGTGCTCTGGATCCTGTTCATAGAAGGCATTCGGGCTTCCTTGTGAGCTGGGTTGTGGTTTCCACTGGTTCTCCACTGGCTCAGGGGATCACACCAGTCTTGAGTAGTAGTGTGAAGTTTGCTTTAGAAGTTCTTCACTATGGTCTTTTGTTGGGGTGGGGATGATCAGATCTCACCAATGAGATTGGGTGTGGGGTATCCTTTATGAATATGGATACACCTTGAACCAGTTTCAGTTACAGCACAGACATCGATGTTCTCCAGGATTTAGACTTTCTGCATTGAGCAGCATTACCCTCAGTTGAGCTCCCAGAATATCTGGAGCAAGCCGGTGACAGGTGCAAGCCGTTGTCATATGGCAGTCATCCCAGGCACACAGACACTGGATCTTCTTTGAATGACAGACATTAAGCCAATTGTTGTGCTGGGTTAATCATGATCATCTATATCTAGGCATCATTCTGATGAAAGGGAAGCAAAGGATGTTAGGGCATATACCTGCCTCGCTGCCATCAATCAGAGAGAGCCCTCTATGTCTCTTTTCATGTAGTCCAGGGATGGACAATGTCATGTCAACTTTGTATATTTGTGGAGTGAAGAGTGACTTGTGTGTTGTGGCGGATTCTGAGGTAGGCAGCCACAGCGCCTTGACCCCCTCTCCCTTGTTCTGGTGGGGGGACCAGACAGACTATGGAGTCACCTATGGTCACATGACAAGTATGTTTGGTGTTGTATTTGGCCTTAAGGGCTGTGACTGCTTTGCACACTGCTTTTGTGGTTTATGTGTTGCTTGTGGGGTGTCTTGAGGTAGCAGTTGTTTATGTTTATTAACTAAATGTGGTTATATGTGAGATGGGATGGGAGAAAGGAAATTCACCCCAGGGATCACATCAGTCTTCCTATTAGACAGGGGTCCAGGGAAGTAAATAGTGTTGGAAGAAATAGTCAGGGAATTGTTATGGCTAGGCTTGTATAGGCCCTAGGGCCAATAGCCTAGTACCAACCTATGAACCTAAGATCCAGACGTAGACAGAATGCTGTACTACATTTTGCTCCTTTTTGATGTATACAAAGATAACTGTACCAGTCTGCTGAACTATAACTGTTGACATTCACCTTTAGGAGAGAGAGAGCTGTTAGCTGTAGCTACCGTACATTAGCAGTATTTTTGTCTCATTCTAATAGTGTATAGTAATTGTGACCTTGGTGTGTCAGTATGGTCTGGCTGGTGGTAGCATGTTATAATAAAAGCAGGAAGAGGTACTAGCAGTAAAAAGAGTGTTATTATTATTTGCTTTAGCCAAGATATTGTTACTTTTAGTAAGATAGCACTGAAAGGTATTGGGCTGAATGTGAGATGGGTACATTTCTGGAAATTCAGTGCTCATAATTCTGTTCATTAATTGTTCATTGTGAACCCTATTTGGGCATGACTTTTGCTGATCATAGCATAGCCCAAGGTACCAGTTTTCCTTGGGTATATGCTTTTAAAGGTGAGCACTTCATTTATACTGTACGTCAAGGTGCAGTTTTATAGGCCCATCCTTAACATGTTAGTTGGTGACAATGGTACAGATTTAAAATCATACTCTGATAGTTACTTCAGCCACAGGAAGATCAGAATCCTGCAAGAATAATTACAAACTCATGTAATCCTTAACCTGTAACCACAGTAATGGGAACATTTTGAGACATCTTACCACCTACTTTGAGAAACAAAGACATCTTAATAACATTATGCATCCTTCTTGGATATGAAACCAGCCCTGCCTTCAGTAAAACTGTTAAAGAGATCCTGATAATGATGATGATAATGGAGATGGACAAGTGCACTGGTACACACATCCTTAACCTGTTGTAGACTTGATACAGTAGATCACACCTTAGTACCTGAGTGGTTTTCTTGCCTTAGGTTTAGAGCTGTGTTCCTGAAGCAGGTGATCAGGTACTTAAGTAAGAGAATGTATAGCATGTAAAATGGACTCTGCTATGCCTGATCTTTCCCATTGTCATGAGGGTACAACAAGGTAATATTAGTTTCTGTCTGTCTTTCTTCTTAGTGTGTGTGTCACAAATATGACAGCATTGTACACAGATTTGTTTAGTTGAGTCTGAAGACCACTGTACTGTTTTTTTCTTCTCTTCTTCTTTAATTGATCATAGTACAACTTCCAAATGGGATTTCCAAAGGTATCCAGTGCCACTGTTTTGTGTTAAATGGTCTATAATGCAGTGGTGCTTACTTCATGGCATTATGTGGATTAGGGCAAACATGACGAGCTCCTCCACAGAATGGTCGAATAACTGGGTCAGAAACCACCACCACATCAATGTCAAGGTGAGGCCTGATAACAAACATGTTTGAAGCATGCAGCTGAATCCTGCTCATAAAACTGATCCCCCATTCCATAAGGCACAGCTCCAGTATCTCAACCAGTTAAGTTCCCACCTAAGGATTCACATTCTTGAATGTCTCCTGCTTGAGGTTCCAAGGATATTGAGAAGTTCTATAATGTATTCCAAATGGAAATATAGTACTGTAGGACCACTGAAGCTTCCTTTATCAAGCTCAGTCAGTGCTTCCTTGCCAGAGGCAGGTAATGCTGTTTAGGGTTCTGCTGCTTCCATGCACACTTTATTCACTCCGACATTTGTTCTTATATCCTACTTTCTACATAGCAGAAATCTTGATTGTGGCTTTATATCCTTAGTAAGCCTGATGCAATTGAGCTAAACTTCCATCTGGTCCACATTAATGGTATGTACGTTTTAACTCATTCATTGTCTTCTCCAAAATTTAAGCAGGCAGTTCTGCTCAGCTCACTTAAACTACATCTTGCTTGAAACCCTACCAAACAACTACTTCCCACTGCTGGATAACAATGTGCTATGGTCCTCTAATAAACTAAATTTTAGTATCTCTAGTGTAACTGCTATTGACTTCAGTTCATAAATATCTCAATACATAGGCACAGAATGAAAAGTACATTTCACTGCTAATGTGTCTCAGCACTATAAAAAACAACACCATTAGCAAATGTCAAGCGTAAAACATCCAGAAGAAAGCACAGCCCTGCAAACAAGAGGTAAGAACTGATTTACCCCATGAATATGACTAGTCAGTGCACAATGGTAAAATGATACCATGACTATATAATAATCATTACGGTCTCTGTTTCATAGTGTCACTAAAAGATCAAAACATGATAAAACTACTCTTAATTCTCATTTGCACTGCTATGCTTTTTTTTAAATGTTCATGTTTACCTATTCGACCTTATTCTGGAAAATACAGTCCTTCATACTCAGTGCAAAATGCTGTCCAGTTTAACTTCCACAGCCTTGATACCAATGGCATAATCTGCAGTTTACCACTGGGCTGTGCCAACATGATGACCAACATGTGCAATGGACCCTGTACCTGTAATAGTATTAGTGAGCAGACGCAACAAGTACAAGAGTGTCATGTTAGGAAACAATTTGTTTGCTTGGGCTGTACACTTGTAACCAAACAAACATCTTTTGCCTCCACTACCCCCTTTCATGGTGTACTTTTTAAAAATGTATTTCTCTTAATATTCAGCACCTCATTAGCTGAGGAGACTATTGATAAAGAATAATATAATTAATATATCTGTATTGTTTAGATATTATCTTCCTTTGTATTACTGTTACTGATTGCTTCTACACTTAGAGCTATTTCCACTCAGTAAACAAAATGCTTAAATTAGAAGCCACGGTGGTGTAGCAGTAGCGTTGTTGCCTCACAGCAAGAGGTTCTCCCATTCGATTCTCGGCTGGAGTGCCTTCTGTGTGGAGTCTGCATGTCCTCCCCACGGTCGAGTGGCGTTCAAAAGACATGCGCGAATGCGCGTGCCTTCGTTGAATGTTGGGCGTCGGGCTGGCACCTTGGCACCGTAAAAATCTACTGTCAATCATTTGCGGACCGGAGTTTCGCTGTGGCGACCCCTAACCGGGAAAAGCCAAAAGAAGAACAACAAACAAAATGCTTAAATTGCTTAAATACAACAAAGCAGTGGTATAATCCCACTGCACTTAACTATATTTTTTCTTTTTCTTTTTTCTTCTATTTTGAACAGAGGCCTACACCGAAATGTCAAATTTAATTTTTATTTTCTGTCTGCAGTGTGTGCTCCTAAGCCAGGTTTGTTTCATTTCCTGTTCACACTCTGGTTCAGCATTTTCTAGTTTGATGTTAATACAGGCAGATAAACAGATAGATATTCAGGTAGATTAAAAGTAATTTCAGTGATACTAATGTATATGTACAGTTCCATGATATGGAAAAAGACTAGTACTTGCATTACATAAAAATGACTAGAAAAGAGGAGTAAAAGTTGGTCCACTTTTCCAACACTAGTAGTCACAGATGGAAGATAACTGGAGCTTAATTATTGAAGACTGTTACTATACAGGAGCACACAAACACACACACTACTATTTAGTACCGATTTCAGATTTCCTAAAGGAAAAAGCAGGCATTTTACACTTAGCCGTTGACATGAAAATATTGCAAAATGTCTTTTCAGCCTGTATTGGAAAGAAAATACACAAATCTGCTAATTTTGTCATAATATCCCAGCATTGCTATGTTGGCCTGCTTTTATAAACAATCTAACTTTCTGCTTCCATTTTTTTCTGTATCTTTTTTCTGCCCTCCATGCCTGCTAATCATCAACCTTCTGTAATCTATAGCACTTACTTCATACTGGCAGCCAGGAGGGGGTGTTCTGTTAGGGCACTAACTTGTATCTCCGTCTGAGCAACCGATGCCCTCCCTCAACATGTGCATGATTAAACACACACACACACACACACACACACACACACACACACACACACACACACACACACATGCCTTGAAGGCTACTCTCATTGACTTGATCATGAAGCCATCATCTCCCAGTCCTATGGCCACTGATATCATGCAAGTTAGGAGTTCATACTTCTCAACCTGTTAGTGAAAGAAATCTGGACAAAGCCTGACAAAATGGGGGGTACAAAGGCCCAAACGTAGGAAGAGATTTTAAATATTGCTCTTACAAACTTAGAAAGTTGCTAGAGTAACAAGGCTTGCGTTAACATGCATTTTCTGAAGGTTTTGAAGTCTGAAACTCAAATGTATGTCATTATTTAGTGACTTCAATCCTAAGATCATCCCACTGATTTGCCAGAAAATCACAAATTTTATGAGGAATAGACCAGAAACGTGTCAAAAATCTGGACATTCTGCAACAATCTGTACAGTTGAGAGGTATGTAGGAGTTTGTCTGTCACCTATAAAGATATGTCCTTGAATTTTTAAATTCACATCAAGTAGCCCATATTTAAAGACACCACAAAATTTTCCATCTCTGTAATCAGTGGCACTTGAATTATCAAGAAGGAAACTACATAAAAGTCGGTGTAAAATAAGAAACAAATTATATGCATATCATTCAAAAAAATATACCACACAAGATGTAAGCTTGCATTTTAATGGTGCAGAGCTGCAAGTCTATGTGGGCCATCACCATGTAAGGTTCCTTGGTTAAAATTTCTATACTAGCAGTATAGTGTAACATAAAAGAGTTGCCCAGATGTGGTGCCCTCTTTCGGATGAGATGTCAAACTAAGGCTCAAACTTGCTGTCATGTACTAGTTTCATTAACATTTAAAGATCTGTTAACTCGTATCAAAAAGCAGAAGGGACTCTCCTATGGCACATAGTGCCTCTGATACTACTAATAGAAAACTGGAGTCAAAGAAATGTTGTACAATTTCCAAAAAAATCATGACAGCTGGTATCTCAGAGCACTGCCATTTAATTTACACAAAAGTAGGGTTTCTTATCAGTATTTGCTGTTACTTCAGGGCTTCCTGATGTCTTTTAGTTTCCTGGATGAATATCTTCCAGCTCTCTATTACACTCTGCCTTGAAGACTTAAAGGGCTTATGTCATTTAGCATACATATAAAACATATGCAAAAGCAGGCACATAAATAAGTAGTGCTTGAAACATCAGAGCAGTCATTTTTCTACAAGATCCAAATGATGAGATTCTGAATTTCAGTAGTAGTGAGAGTTGGGCAGTTCCTATGATCCAGTAAAGGTAAAAGTATACTTCTGAGTGCTGAATATAGCAAGAATACAGCTAAATCCCCAGATATCATAAGCCTTTCAAATTTTCAGGGATGTCTTTTCTGTTAGAGTAATGAGTGGTTTACTATAATTTCACTGAACAATACTTAACTGAAAATGAAATGTTTGAAAGAATTTGACTGAAGACTAATTGACCGAAAGCCCATCTGACTGAAAAGCAATTGACTGAAAACCAACTTGAGTGAATCACGAATGATTGAAAATATTAAACATGAGAAAATAAAAGATAAAATTGTTTTTGCAGGGGGTCAAGCCCCTCCCCTGCACTCCTATGTGGGGGGGCTTTGCCCCAACACACCCCCTTAATTAGATATAATAACTCCACAGTCGCACAACCACTTGAGAAAAGGAAAAGCAACATACATGTTTATGGTGTTTTGTGCTTTTTTCAAGTGATTGTGCAGTCGTGGACTATTTATATCTAATTGAGGAGGTGGGGGTGCAGGGGGCTTGTCCCCTTCAAAAACACTATTTTATGTTTTATTTTCTTATGTTTAATATTTTCAATGATTTGTGATTCAGTGAAATGGGCTTCAGTCAAATAGATTTTCAGTCAATTGTTTTTCAGTCAAATTCTTTCAAACTCTTCATTTTCAGTCAAGTACCGTTCAAACGTCAGTAAACTGTAATGAGTGAATGAGATGAGAAGAGAGCTGTGTGTTTTATGTATTATGTTTGTATGGGGTGGTGGGAAAAAAACCTTGCAGAGATTTCTAGCATAATTATAAAGCTGATATCTATAAGGGGCACGTTTTCTCCCTGGATTAACAAAACCCAAATTGCTGCCCAGCTATGCAATAAAAATGCAAAAAAAAAAAAAAAGAAACCTCTTGTAGCTTGTTAAAAAGACCTCGTGCCTTTATCATCAAATGTGGTAATATGATCAGTTGTTACACAGCTTTAACAACAATACTCCTGACTTGACGATGTAGACTAGTGCTTGTTGCACATGTAGTCGACATTCACACCTGTCCACACACAGACACACGTGTGCACGTGGTACTAGGAAGGGCAGTACAGAGTACCTTGTTTGACTTTAGTTGCCTTTACCATCAGCTTGGATCTCTTAACAAATAATGTCATTTGCATTTAGCTTAAGCACAAGAGAGATTATACTTTTTTTTTATATACTACTACCTTGGTAGCTTTTCCTGTTTTGAAAATGGGAGTAAGCTAAACAGATTTCTTGATCAGAAAAATATGTTGCTGGCTCATTGTTGCTTTAAATAAGCTGCACATCCACAGGGTGTCATTTTTAAATATTAAGCTAACTAAGGATTATAAAACCAGGAGTAGTATACTAAATGCACAAATTATGCATGGTTCTCAATCATGAATTAAAATAAATAAAATTACACAGACAGTGAATCTGACTGAGTACTCTTTTTGTAGATTTAGTTTAATTTACTGGACATCATCCTGAAGAAGGACTCTGCTATTCTAGCAGCATGAGACCAACAACTAAGCAAAAGCAGGAAAGGGAAAGAAACCTGGGAAATGCTGGGATTTATTTTCTGACATTACAATACAGCAGACTGGATGACTATAATCCTTATGATGAGATAGACATTAAACCAAGGTCCAGTCTGCCTGAACTGATGAGTTGTTAAACCAAGGTCCATCCAGTCTTTCTGAATTGATGGTTGCTCAGATGGATGTAAAAGATCCTACAGTATTTATTAAAAAAGAGAAAGGATCCTTTATTATTTAAAATATTGCCATCTTTTGTCAATCACACACATTTACATAGTGTTTAATATACCATTATTTTTCTTTTAACACCTCAACTCTTTTGATCAATGCCAAAATCTTATTCTCTTATTTTTCTTAACATTTCATTTAAATTGATTTGTTATTCAAGAATACATAACATCTTTCTTATTTTCCGTAAAAACATGCAAATGTCATTGCCATTCTTTCTAAGAGTTCATTTTCATTTTCTTTCATAAACAGTAAAAGGAATTTCTGTGATGACCTGGTTAAATTCCCGTAGTCAATATGAATAACACCTCAAGTCTCCTCTGAAAACAATCTGTGCTTATTGAGATGGCCTCAGTCAAAACCATAACAAGTACATGATGTACGGCTCTTTCAGTGCTGTGATGTCATTCCTATGAGAAGTGGGCAGCACCCTATGAGCAGCTCCTACTTCAACAGTTATGATCAAGCAGTTGTGTTTGTGAAGCACACCTGGGTGATAAGAGCTATAGACGAGCACCGTGCAGGACTGTTCCCTTAATGCTTGCTATAGTAACAAGAGCTATCCCTGTGGTGATGAGCTGCTATATCCCTTGCAACACAAAAAAAAAACCATAAAAAATGTTAATCTTATATGTTTATGCAAATCAGTATTGCCTCAGTTCACCAAAGTGACCATGACAATGAAAAGTACACCTCCTGTTTACTGTGCGGTCAGTGAGAAATGCTCATACTGTCCCAAAATTAATAATTATGTCTATGCAGATACTGTTTCACAGCCCACCAAGCATGTGTTTTGTTATTGGCAAGTGACAGTTCTGCTGATCTAAATTATTTCTGAAAACCTGCTACCACAACATGGTCAGTGCACAATAAGGTAGCCTTCCCAAACGTATGATGGTCTAACAGTGCAGGGCCGGGGCCTTCTGACTTTATCATGCTGTATATTAATGGTATTTTCCACCATCCTATACAGTATTTGGATTTTCCTCCAGCCTTATGATGGAGGCCTGACAGTTCAGGGCTTGTGCCTACTGATGTGCTCATGCTATACATTATTGGATTGTTCCTCCTTTTTGTTGTTTATTCCTCCCCCGAAACAGTACTGCAGGAATTATTTTCCAAACAAACAGATGTGTCTGTCAAAAAGATCCTCCTCTGTGGGGTAGATGTGCCTGAATGAAAACCTACTGTGCGTAGCCTCTTCCAAAGTCATCCTAGGCTGCTTTGCTCCAAGAAGCACCTGAAGGTAAGACTGCTCCAGCAAATACATACATAAATACATGGTGCATATTCTGCCCTGCTATTCTTGATCCAAGGCACTTCTGCTGGGAATTAAAGACCTACCACTTTATATACACCCCAGATCACCACCATTCAGGTACATTCTTGCACCCTTCAATCCCCCTAAGCTTTGGTCTTCCATCATGTCAGTACTTACCGTTTGTTCTTTACACATCTAAACAAAATATCCCATAATTAAAGTTAGTTTCCAGTTCTGCCATTTTGTCATTTTAACAGTCTCGCAAAAGTTGTTACAGTCCAGCTCATGTATAGCAAATTAGTTATGTGAACGAAGCTGCTCCAAGCTGTGACCTGGTCATGCAGCTGTGGTAAACATCTGCTCACATGCTATTTCCATTTAGGTGGAACAAATGCTGGTAATTAAGTTATTAAATCTGCTTTTCTGTTTTCACAAATCATTAAGTGACTCTTCTTGAAGAAGCATGACAGAAAATTAAATCATTTCTGTCAGGCTTTGCATATAATTCTAGTTGCAACCCTTCCTAGGGTCAGCTGTTTTACTTAAATAATTTACTTGTTTTTTTCAAGGCTATGGATAATTGCAGTCAAGGCTGGTTTTGATCGAATATAAGGAAGGAAATAAAACCAGCGCATGGCCTTTTTGGCTTTGTTCCTTCCATTTAACGTTTACTCCTGTCCATTAACATGCGATCATCACATGTCTTCCAAATAACTGTATTGAAGTAAGCTAGTTTCTCTTTTATCTTAGTTTCACAAAATAAAGTTGGCATTCCCAGAGACCTTTGCTGTTAAGCCTTTGCAAATGAAAACCGAAAAAAGTACTTTTAAAAATGGCACTTTTGCTAATGTTTTTTAAAAAACTTTTTTCTTAAGAAAATTGGAGACTAAGTAATGGTCATTCTTTCAAACATAAAGAAATCAAATAAATTCTCTTAATAGTAAAAAAATATATATGTATGTGTGTGTGTGTGTGTGTGTGTGTGTGTGCACGTGTACATATATTTATAGACATACACGTTTGCATGTAAAAAATATATGCATGTGCACACACACACACACACACACACACACACACACACACACACACACACACACACACACACACACACACACACACACACACACACATGCACACACACGCACACACGCATGCGCACACACACACACACACACACACACACACACACACACACACATAGATGGAGCTCGGTAATGCATAGAAGATGGAATATGAAGCAGGATAATACAGTTATTTTTCTGCATCATACGCCTGAGGTGGAGAACCAGATAGCCACAGATGAAGTGCCATTTATCAGTTCTCAAATTTTGTTTATTTATTGCAGCTACTCTGTTTAGTATTTATACAAACTTTATTAGTACTATATTAACAATTCTATCTGTCTTGTCATGTTATGATTATAGCTTTGGCTAAAATGTAAATGTTTTCTTTCATCTCACATTACAGTCCATTTTATTGACGTGCCGTGGATCAAGTGAACATGCACAGTAAATAGAAATATTTGTTCATAATACAGTGTGTATATATAATAGTGTTAGGTAGCTAGAGATGAAAAAATATAGCAGATTTGCATTCTCAGTAACTATAGGTCTGTAGCTGTGCTGTAAGATAAAACCATCAGGATAAATTACTTATCTAAATGTGCTGCAATAGTCATCAGTTATCAATGTGTTCATCAACTCCATGATAAAAGACACACTAGATTTCATGTGTGCAATGGAATACTAGTGTCCCCCTTAAGGATGGGACTAGTATTTTAGGTTGCAGCACCTTTTTTTAATCAATTCCACCTTCCAGACCCTGCTTCTGAAATGAGGTCAGCAAGGAGAGGCACTGTGGTTCCCAGTGGATCAACAATTATCTTTTAAATAAACTTTTGCTTTCTACACCTTTGTACTAAACGTTTTGATCCCAGTATTTAAGCATGATCTTCCAGTGTCCGTTTATGTTTACGTTAAATACTATTTACAAAATAATGGAAAGAATGTCACTTGTACCGAAGTCACTCAAAACCATATCTTGTCTACAATAAAGAAATGATATAAGGATAGAGTTTCACAAAGTCATGGCATTTCTTAAAAAAGGTATCCGTGCAGGTGTGATTTCTACTTAATTGTACAGTTCAATGACCTTGGAGTTGATTATTTTTTTATCACTGATGCATTGAACAACGTCTTCTGCACTGCAAATTGGTTGAATGACATTTTAATCACTATCTTGACTGGAATTACTTCTGATATTTGTCTTTTACTTAATTAAAAGAAAACAAAGTTACTGCTTTAATAATGTGAAGTAATGGTTGCATTTATATGAGCTTCCAGTTCTGCTATTTTGTCCTTCCTGTGACTTATTTACATGCCCAAATCAACCTGCTTTCAAAATCACATAATGCCAATGTATGTTAGGTTAAAATATCAAAAGTTACAGTTAACTATTTAAGTGGAATGGTAAATAATTGCATAGCACATGTTGAGTGAAATACTGAAATTCATTCATTCATTATTTTCCAATACCTGCTTTATGATTTTTATGCTTATGTAGGAGACAGAGGCTACACTGTCATGGGGGTAGTTTCTCCCAGAGGAGACTGCTTCAGCCATCCAGTAGTGCAGCAGTCACATTCTAGCTTTATGATATCACTCATCCTGAGCTAACACAGACCACATACTAATTACAGGAAGGGCCACTTTGCCTGGAGAGGATGTTCCTTAGTTATCCCTTAGTGCACAGCTCAATTACAATATGAGTTGTACAGAGCAAGAAGTCTGGGAAGACAGCACTGATTGGCCTTGACTAGGGCCATCAGTCTAGGATTTGGTGCAAAGTGGGAAGAGGCTTGCTGGGATACGTACTGTACAGTACATAACTAAGAGAAAAAATGCGGCCTTGCAGTTCATCATTTGGAAGCCGCTTCAGTTGTCAGTACCCCTCCCCTGTCACACTGACATTTAAGCAGGATCATTTAGAATTATAGGGCTAGTAAACACAGTGTGTTACTGTGTTGCTTTATTTGTTAAAATGGCGATATGTGGATAGATTGGATGCACAAGAATATATTTTTGTGAAACTCTTACAAACACTTCTGATCCTGCTTGAATATCATTATGTTTTGTTTTTTTTTTGTGTACCAGGACATGTCAGTGACCATACAGGCTTCCAAATCAACTGTGAGGCAACATTTTTTAATTTATAAATCAAGCTATGTGAGTAATTTTCATTTAGCAGAAATTCCCTTTTTAGACTTGCATCTGATGAAGGAGATGACCACAGTGTAATGAGTGTCTGCTGTCATCAGAAAACACATTTAAGAGGTTGTTGTAATAGTCTTTAAACCTTTAAAAGAAAATACTTCTTTCAGAGAACTACAATTTAGACTGCAGGATAAAAGACGCTTTTTCTTCCTAACATGTATATTTGTGTATTTGTCCTTACTTAAAATGATATTGTTACTATTACAGCATTCCAAAATTGGAAGTCAGATATTCTGTGCTAGTCTTAGTTTTAGGAAAGTGAACAGTACATTATTCATTGACTAATAATGGTACATAAATTGATTCATTAATTGCAGTAAAAACAAAACAACTAATATGAGAGGTGGGGACTGAAACTGAATACTGACAGTAATTTGGGTCTGCGATGAATTATAACCTTAAACATTAACTCTCTAACTCCTCCCATTCAATCATTTTGATAATCTATTTTATAATGAAATTGTTAATATTAAATGGATCTAGCATGTTACATATGTAAACCAGGTATAGAATGAACTGTTTTACCAAACCCAGGTATAAGAAACCCATGGGCAGCTTGGTCAGTTACAGTTATGACATACTCACAAACCCAGTCAAACCGGTCAGGCATGACCACCATCTAGGAATCAGTTTAAATTAAAGTCAGCCATAACACTGCTATTTTCTGTTTTACAAAGTAACATTTTGAATCAGTAATTCAGCTCTGGAGATGTGTAATGAAGGATTTACCCATGGTTGGCTTGGATTGATAACGAAGCCTGAGTGATCATGCAGAGTTGGTCATGGGTAAATCCTGCCTTACCTACACACAGGAGTACATTATTGCTGTTACACATTATACAGAGTTGGTCATGGGTAAATCCTGCATTACCTACACACAGGGGTACATTATTGCTGTTACACATTATACAGAGTTGGTCATGGGTAAATCCTGCATTACCTACACACATGAGTACATTATTGCTGTTACACATTATACAGAGTTGGTCATCGGTAAATCCTGCATTACCTACACACAGGGGTACATTATTGCTGTTACACATTATACAGAGTTGGTCATGGGTAAATCCTACATTATCTACACACAGGAGTACATTATTGCTGTTACACATTATACAGAGTTGGTCATGGGTAAATCCTGCATTACCTACACACCAATGTACTTTATTGCTGTTGCACATTATACAGAGTTGGTCATGGGTAAATCCTGCATTACCTACACACAGGGGTACATTATTGCTGTTACACATTATACAGAGTTGGTCATCGGTAAATCCTGCATTACCTACACACAGGGGTACATTATTGCTGTTACACATTATACAGAGTTGGTCATGGGTAAATCCTACATTATCTACACACAGGAGTACATTATTGCTGTTACACATTATACAGAGTTGGTCATGGGTAAATCCTGCATTACCTACACACCGATGTACTTTATTGCTGTTGCACATTATACAGAGTTGGTCATGGGTAAATCCTGCATTACCTACACACAGGAGTACATTATTGCTGTTACACATTATCACTATTTTAGAGAAATGAACTGCTTGCCTCCTTAAATAGTGGCATTGGTATATCTGTACCTTTTCTTAGGGTAATCCTTTTGTACTGTCTTCTGCAGCTGGGGATAGATTCCTAGTATATTACACACATGTGGGATATGTATGTATCAACACTTCCATAGCACAATAGTTGTAATGCAGTTCCCCAACTATGTTTTTTTTTTTTAGGAATATAAAAATGGACCTAGATCCAATATTTACAGTGAGAAGACAGTGGAGAAGAAGTTGGAGAAGAGGAAAGAGTCCATTTGGATGACACAGTGGTGCAGTGGTAGCGTTGTCACCTCACAGCAAGAGGTACTCCGGTTCGATTCTCGGCTGGGGTGCCATCTGTGTGGAGTCTGCATGTCCTCCATGCATTTGTGTGGGTTTCCTCTGGGTGCTCCGGTTTCCTCCCACATTACAAAGACATGCATCTGGAGCATTTCTCCCCAGGCCTCCTCTGAAAATTGGCTTTGTCCCAAGTCGGACTTTCCCGGTTAACAAATGTTAAATAAAATAAAATAGAAATTTGGGCAATCCTAGACTATGAACAAGCATATGATAAGGCATTAAGAAAGCTAATCTGGGCAGTCCTGCAATGGCCTGAAGTTCTGGAAACCTTGGTAGAATTAGTGCAGACTATTTGCAAGGACCCAATGACACAAAAACAGTGTTTGGACTCACAGAGGGGATCCTGGTGGGAGTGGGTGGGAGTACATCAAGGTGCAGCTGTGACCCTACTACTGTTCATATCGATGAAGGACTGTTAGTAAATAGGTCGGTGGGGATGGGTCAACAGCATTGTGAGCAGACTCTGAATAGGAACTTCAACAAATGGCAGGGGAATGGAATCCAAAACTGAAAGCTCATGGGATGAAACTGAGTACAGACAAGATAGTTGTCATAGCAGTAAATGGGTGAAATTGGGAGAAGATGAAAACTGATATAGCAGGAAAAATAGTGGAACAGGTTAACAGCTTCATGGAGTTAGGAATGATGGCTGAAGAGAAGAGAAGCATGAATGAGAAAGTCAAAGCTAGAATTAGAGGTGCTGCAGCCCACTGACATAAAGTGTCAGGGGTATTGTTTGATAGAAGAATGCCATAGAAGCTTTAAAGTAAAGTGTACAAAACAGTGGTGCAAGCAGTCCTTCCCTGGCACTGAAAGCAGAGCAGTTCAAAAAGCTTGAGGTGATGGAGATACAGTGCCTAAAATTAGTGGTAGGATGCACACTGTGGGACAGATGACATTAGACCAGAATCCAAAATAGCTTTAGTTGCAGAGAAGGTCAACAAGAACATATTATGGTGGTTCTGGCACATGTGCTGGAAAGCAAAAGACAAACTGTTGAAGAAGAGCTGGAACAGAGAAAAAGAGAGGAAGAGATGCATGGATTGTGTGAAAGAAGACCTGCACCAGTCAGGCATAACTGCTGAAGAAGGTAGGAGAACTGCATCAAATCGAGGGAGAGAGATGGCAACAGTTGACACAACAACCTGACCCCATGCAGAAAATGGGAAAAGGGGGGTATGGTGAGTCCAGTGACACATGTCAGTGGAATACAGGATGCTAAGCAGTAGTTTGGTTTGAATGCAATCAACAAAAAGTACTAGGTAATGAATTAATCCAGGAAATGTTCACACTTTTACATGCCAAGAGAAGTAAACTGAGGAGGAGCGAAGGCAAAACGATTGGGCTGTTATAATACACCCTCCCCAGATGAATCATGTTGAATTTTATTAAATGGTAAATGATGGCTTAGGCCATCAAAATGATAAGATGTGTGGGCAAGTGGGATCATAAGACCCTAAGTTTACCCCTCCATTGTACTGGGATATGGTAGAGCCGTATTTGCAATACTAGAGCCACTTCTGGGACTCAAACACAGAAAGAGGATAATAGCTTGGCAGAAAGTATGCAAATGAAAACTACCAGCATGAAAGACTGGGACTGAATTAAAGGGCAAAATGCAAATGTTTGGCATTTACTTCAAGTGAATTAGAGAAGGTGGTGAGATTCAGAGGACTATAACAGAGGCTTGAATTATAAACAGGTTAAGTGCTCATGGCATGGATGACAAAAATTGCTGTTGAAGTGAATTTGTTGACATCTGTTTAGTGAACACATAACAACATGGTCACGCTCAGAGATCTGATCATAATCTTTTGTAAAGCATGAGTAGTTTTAGTTGCCCCTGTGTAATACTATCCTATAAATAAATACGTTGGTGTAGTAGTCAAGGTATGCAACAGCTTTTAAAACTGTTAATTAGAGATGAACTTTCTTCCATCCGCTATTTATGTGGCATTGTGAAGTGTGTTAACGCTTTTCAATGATGTTAGCTGTTTTCTGGTACTGTTGCCATGTGGCTGCCTTCTATATAACAGTGAGAAGTCACTGCCTTTTACAACACTAAATTTCATATGTAATAATATCTACAATAAGCTTGTCACAGCTAGATTCTTAGATATAAACCTAGCTGTACAAGCTTTATTTTTCTCATTTTCAGAGCATAAACAGAGTGTTGTTTGTATTACACACACATAAGGCATTGTTATAGACAATTTGATGGTCTTAAGTTCAGGTAAGAGGAACAGAAGAGCTGGTAACTGGAAAGGGAATGACTGTAAAATGAATTAAGAAAATATTGCTTAATGGAGAAGACAATAAGGCCATGGAATGCATTGCATGAGGAAATTCTGGAGTGTGAATCAGCGCAGATTAAGACTAACGGAAGAGACATAGAGGACTATGAGAAAGGAATGTCAGCTACATTGTGAACAGAAATTCTCAGGCTGATGTGACAGATTGTCAGCCTTCATCTAACAGGTCTACTTCAAAACATTGAATTGTCATAACACTGAAACTCAAAACACTGAGACCATAACATCAAAAACCCAAAACACTGAAAACCACGAAAACTCAGAACACTGAAAGTGTGCATCATAACGTAGAAAACTGCAACGCACGTGTAAATAACATCCTCTTTACCTACAACACCACCAAACTAAGAAACACACTTTTTACTATGTTTCTGCAGTGGGCAAGCCCCCCTGCACCTCCACAAATTAAATATATCAACTCCTAGATCGCACTACAGTGGAAAAAAGTTAATTTCCTAACCCCACTGTAACGTGATCACCATACAGAATGTAAACATGGATGCATCGCTTTCATGGAAGTTAAGTTAGTGTTCTGAGAAGTGCTGGGAGAAGTGAGTAGGGGAAAAGTGTTTATTTTGCCAATCTGTATGTGTTTTTAGGCCATACAGGTAGGTGATTTAGACATTGTTATAGGTGGAGGGGTTGTCATTTACATGTGCGTTGTAGTTTTCAGTCTTATGATGCAAAGTTTCAGTGTTCTGAGTTTTCGTTGTTTTGGGTTTTCAGTGTTTTGGGTTCTTGATTTTATGGTCTCTGTGTTTTGAGTTACAATGTTATGATAATTCAATGTTTTGAAGTAGACCCCATCTAACATATCTTCATACTTTTCTATTATAAACACCATTCCGTGTCAGTAAATAGTATCATTTGCTTGTCACAAACATTTAGTTATGGTAACTATGGTGTTCATTTTCTCACTATCTGAGCTATTCTGAAGTGTATGTTTTTTGTGTCCCAAGCATCTGAGTATTGTATTGTTTATGGTTTTAGGCTATAAAGCCATTGTCCTCAAAAGACAAGGATAATTTGGCAAAAAAGTAATGCCTGTCCTTTCTAAATAGAGTAAAAATCTGCGAATAACCATATTTTTGGCCTAGTCATTGGCACAGATAGGCCAAGAGCTAGGAGATATACCAAGTGAATGTGCAAATCTTTTTCAGTCTAGCATTGTACAGGAAACAATCAAAGGAGGGATGAAGGTGTGACCTCAGAGGAGGAAGAACTGTATTGTGGGAAAACAGTTGTGGTAAACCATTTGTTTTGCCATTATTTTGTATTGCGGGACACTGTATTACTCTTTGCACAAAAAACATTCAGCCATTTCTTGTATATACTTTTTGTACTATTTAACCTGTATTTTACACCTAGTATTTTGCAATACTACACCCATGTGGATACTGTACACTCTGGTTTATATAGATTAATTTGCTCTTGCTAGATGCCTCCTTGAAAAAAGACAGGTGATGAAAATTAAATAATTAAGAAGTATAAATATATTTGTACACAATTTCCAAAGAGGTTAGAAAAAATAAGGTGATGTGAAAATTATAAGCTTTTGTACTGGAAAACATAATTTATGTTTGAAACACTGGCCTTTAAACATCAAAAGCAAACATTTCAACATACATCATATACAGAATTTCTTCATATTCTAGTTTTTGGAATTACCTCCCTCCTAAACATATTAAGATATATTTGAACTGTTTCTGTTTATTTTATTTATTTGCTTTTGTTAAACTGGGACATTCAAGTTTCTGTCTAGGGGTATGCATTCAAGGTATTTTAACAAAAGACAAAAATATGCAATATTAAATTACTGAGAGGAAAACAAACATGAATAAATGTTTTTGTTAGACAGGACATTCTTGCACAAACATTGCATGTAATTCTTAAAGCCCATGAGGGATTATCTGGCTTCCTGTACCTTACCTTTTTGGCTGCAGTAGATATTTGTTGCTTATTATTTGTTTTTGCTGCTATTTATACGTCATTTCAACTGTTGTAAGTTAAGTAACCAGCTTTCTTTTATCTAGTTTCCATTACATTCAACATTTTTATTAAGTTTTGCTGAGATAATTGTGTATTATCTTTGTATTATCTGAGTGTATTACTGAGAGCCTGTTCATCTGGTGTGTGTATCTTGGGTATGTCTTACTTGTCACTACAAGGTGAATACAGCTTGTAATGATTGTTTATATAAATCTCTGGCTGGTGTTTTGACTTAATAGAACTGTACATAAACACAGCTTGTGAATAACAAACACATAAATGTCATAAAGGTAACATCTACTCTGCTGAGAAGTTAAAATTAATGCTGAGTCAGGATTGCTTTCATGATCCTTTATTTGTTTCAGCAATATTTTTATCTGTAGCATCTATAAGGGTATGTGCACACTACTGATGTTTACGATACACCTTTCAAAACATTGTGTCATTTGGTTTATAGTAATTACTTGTCCTTCACTATGTTATCACAGATTATAAATGGAATATTAAATCTTAATGTAATTCACTAATATTTTTTTCAAACTGTTTTGTGTTGTGATGATAGGTGATTGCTTTCAAATTTGGCTCAGGCTATTTTTGACAACATACATGTCTTGTAGTTTGACATATATGGAAAGTTTATTAATTTATTTAATTATATTTTTATTAACTTGGCAAACCTGGACACTGTTCCCACATGAACATATTCGGGCAAAATGAAGTGGGAATGATACGGCACAATAAATAAATAAAACCTTGCTTCCATGCATACTTGGGGATATCATTATAAACATTCTGAAATACAAAACAGATACATGATAATCTAGTAGTTTACATACTGTTTACATTTTAATGCAGCTGTATATAGCATTGAAATGAGCTGTCAGTGTCAGTTTGATATGGTAACATTAAGGACATGGCCAGCTGTGTGCAAGAGGGCAATCGCTAAAGTATATCATCTTCTAAACATGTCATTTTAAGACATTTAGCTGTTTTTAAGGCTTTCTACCAGAGGAATTATACCAATTAGCTGGCACAACCTGTTTTCATTTGGCCAATTCATCGGGATTACTACAGACACATCAAAGCCTATAGACATTCAAAGGACACTAAACAGTCTAACATTGCTGATACAGACTACATTTGCTGAGACAACAGCTATAAACTGACACAGAGAATGAATGTCAGGTTAGTATTGAAAGCCTTCAGGTTTTTGAAGATCAACTCAGAAAAGAATTTTAAGAACATAATCAGATTGTGAAGCACACTCCCCACTTTGTCAGTAGCACAGTGAAGCAGATAGATGCTTTTGTAGAAATAGTGGCTAATAATGAAATTATGTGCTATCATAATAATGCAAGGATTTGTTGGTTAACCAAGAAGGTGATTCTATCATGGACTTTATTTTCAGAGAACTTTTAAAATGGTTTAAAATTGATACATTACCCCTTACTGAGCATGTCTGTCAAAGAGGAATACAAGTCTTTTCAGAGAACTTTAAAAATGGATACATTACCCCTTATTAAGCATATCTGTCAAACAGGAGTACAAGTCCATGTGCCTCAGAGCATAGCCCATCTAAGATGTTTCACTGTGTGGTTGCCATGTCTTGCCTTCTATCCTGTCATTATCATCATCATCAGCCCCACTTTTTCCATTTTCTTCATGGGGTCAGGGTGTCATGTCAGCTGTCACCATCTCTCTCTGTTCAGTGCCACTCTCTTACCTTCTTCAATACTCATGCCTGACTGTCGCAGGTCTTCACTCACACAATCCATCCATCTCTTTGCTGGATGTCCTCATTTCCTCTTGCCTTCTTCCTGTCCGGCCCAAATCTTCTTCACCAGATTGTCTTCTATAATTGGTGCTACTTTGGCTTCTGCTGTTTTTTCCAGAGTTCTTTGTCTGTCCCACAGTGTGCACCCTACCACCCATCTCAGGCACTTCATCTCTGTCACCTCCAGCTTCCTCAACTATTCTACCTTCACTGCCCAGGTTTCTGTACCTTACAGTAGTACTGGTTGCACCACTGTTTTGTACACCTTAGTTTTTAGCTTCTTTGGCATTCTTCTGTCACACACTACCCCTGACATTCTGTGGTAGTTGGCTGCAGCCCCTCTGATTCTAGCTTTGACCTCCTCATTCAGACTTTACTTCCCCTCCATCACTTCTGGCAGATACTTGAAGCTGTGAACCTGTTCCACTGTTTTCCCTTCTATCTCAATTCTAATCTTCTTCTGAATTCTACCATTTGCTTCCATTACAGCTATATTATCTGTACTCAGTTTCATCTCATTTGCCTCCAGTTTTGCATTCCATTCCCCTATCCTTCGCTGAAGCTCTTGCTCAGAGTCCATCTATAATACCACATTATCTGCATACAGCAACTTTGTTGATCTGTCCTCTCTGACCTGTCTGCTAATGTAGCCCATCACCAGTTTGACCAACAGTGGACTTACAGCTGAACCCTGTGCACACCCTCTCCTACTGGGGACCCCTCTGTGAGACCGAACACTGTTAGTACTTGAGTTACTGGGTCCTTGTACATAGTATGCACTAATTCTAATAATGTTTCTGGGACTTTGAACCACCGCAGGACTGCCCAAATCAGCTTTCTTGGGAGCTTGTCATATGCTTTCTCCAAGTCTAGTTGGACTCTTTCCTCATCTCTAGCTTCTTCTCAACTATCTGTCCCACTGCAAACATCAGGTCAGTTGTACTGCATCCTGATCTGAATCCAGACTGCCTTCTGTCCTGCATTAACCATAATATTACTGAATAGCCATGCTGCTGAACATAGGATGATATTCATAAAGAGGATAAAGGCACTGTGTTTAACTGTTTATAATTCTGCACACAAGCCATACCTCACTGTATGTGTGTCTTACTATACACATACTGTATTTCAAAATATGAAAAGACCTGTAGCCAGTAACATGCCATTTAATTTACAGTTATGCTGTCAACTTCAAACACAGATAGCTAGGTTACATTCAGAATCAATCAAGTTTTTTTACATTAGAATTTAATATAGAAGTCTGTAGAACACCACCAATCACCAACAACTTTATCCATGCAGAGCACCAATCAGAGTAGTAGAAAACAGAATCTATGTTCTGACTATGGGGTGCTCTAACCTGTATCCATTTCCTAGTTACTATGACCAGCTGCAGGCTTGTGCTCATATCATTCTGAACCAGGAAGTGATCATATTAACTGGTTCTCCTCGCAGCAATAGCAACACTCCCCTTAAACCTTAAGGCCAGACACTTTGCATCACCTTCTGGATAGGACTGGCTTAGCTGAGTTTTTGCAAACTTGTGAAACTCTTCTGGGAGGTCAAAGTACATCAGCTGTTGGGCTGGCTGATTTTCATTTAGAGTGCAGTCAGATCTTTGCAGACTTGAGAATAGTACAAATATAACTGCTTGAGTACAGATAGATGAGATCCAGCTAAAGCATTGCTTGTTGAATATTGCCTGTACAGAAGTGCTTGATGTGCTCGTAATAAAGGTGAAAGGTGTGTGTGTGTGTGTGTGTGTGTGTGTGTGTGTGTGTGTGTGTGTGTGTGTGTGTGTGTGTGTGTGTGTGTGTGTGTGTGTTTCATAAAGATCAAGCTCAAAGTCATTAAGAGATTAAAGAAATATGTGTAACAATTGCAGTGTCCAAAGACATTCCTCACAAAAAGAATGCAGGGCATAAACAACATGTCCTCTGTGGACCATCTCAAAGACTTATTACTGTACTCTATCTCTTACAGCCTGCTGAGAGGAAATATATGCCTGGTCTACAAAACATGCTATGATGCCACTCTGATGGACCTGTTGCATCAAAATTACCTGATCTAGGGACCTAAACATCATCTGCAACATAAATAGGACATGTTTGTGGGACAGGTATGTAGGTTTCCCTTCCATGTGAAGCAGAGTTATTCTCTAACCCAATTCAAATATAACTTGCACCAGTGGATGTGGAACTGTAAATTTACTCATGCTTTGGCACCTGTATTTCTAGTAGAGAGCGGCAGCCTGTAAATGCCTGACCATCCATGCCCAAGCCTACAGATACCCCTTAAAATATCCCTGTGTATCAAAACTTGTCAAGTACATTTGGAAACATGCCTGTTTTTAAAAAGCCCCCCCCCCCTTTGGTCATTAACCTTGTAATCAGCTATGAACTTATAATTTCTAGAATTTGGAATTGACTTCCCCACAGCATATGGACTTCAAATAATATAACACAGTTTAAAGATCATTAAGAGCTGTTGGTAGCGAAAGAATGTTACAATCCTAAATTCTCTGAGTCATTTTTTAATGGCCTTTGGGCATAAAGCACTGATAATCACAAGTTATGAACATATGAACAGAAGTCTGCTCTCAGGTACTTTACTCTGTCTGCAATATTAACCAAAAAACCCCACTTACCAGCCTATCCATCAGTCAGTGACACTGAGGACCATCTCATTCTGACAAGCAAAATACCAGTAAAAAACCCTCACCTTTAATGACCAGCACACTCCATGGTGTGCATAAGGATGATGTGGTGTCTCAATGTAGTGCTCAGGATCTACTAGGCGCTGCAACAAACAAAATCTCTGGAAGATAAAACAGTGAAGCTCCTTCTAATGCTGGTGAAGCATTAGTAAAGAAGAAGAATTTACTTGCCCTGATCATCTTGACCAGTAACTCACATCTCGTACTAAGAGACCTGTGTGAGGAACATGACTTGATAGACAGTCACCATGACAAAGCTATCCTAGGGGGGACTTTCATAGAAGGAAACAGAATAATTTGATATGAGCCCAAAGTAGGCCACATCACTCGACTGTCCAGATTTTTGCAGAATGTCCAGAGTTTTGTCTCATATTTTTTGGTCCATTCTTCATAAAATTTGTGTTTGCTTTCTGGCAAATCATTGAGGATTGAAGTTAACAAATACTGACAGACGTTTGAGTTTTATACTTTATTTCCTTCAGAAAATGCATGCTAACACAAGACCTGCTATTTTAGCATCCTTCTAAGTTTATAAGAGAAATATTTAAAATTAGTCCAAAGAGAAAAAAGAGAATGGCGGGTACTCCACGACAATCGAAGCAAACCTCAAATAGTAGAAAATCAAACTCTTTATTGCACAAAGTAAGCACTTTCGTGTTTCCAACAATGCTTCCTCAGACTTTTAAATACAAAGACATTCCAATTCCATTTAAATAATGCATCACATCAAAAAGAACCAATAAAAAGCCAGTAAAAATTCTCTGTTAAAATACTTAAAGTAACCCTGCACATATATAACATATATTATATTATACTCCATTATACAGCATGTAATAAACTTCTCTGCATTAAAAATGCATCATAAAAACCCATATTAAAAATGTATACTATGGTATATGTATCAGGAAGCCATCAATGATATACAGAAGGATTTTATGGAGAGAGGTTATCATTCCTGTGACCTTAAAGTGATGAAAGAAGTTGAGCGTGACAGATCAGGATGACCCTATATTAGGAGAGGTAGCCAGATACACACACAGAACAAAGAGTTACTAATACTTCGAAGGTTGTTGTGTCTTTCGGCTTTTCCCAGTTAGGGGTCGCCACAGCAGAACTCCGGTCCGCTAATGATTGGTAGTTGATTTTTACGTGCCGAGTTACCAGCCCTGATGCACAACCTTCAACGAAGGTATGCCCATTCACGTATGTCTCCACGCAGAAGACACTCTAGCTGAGAATCGAACCAGACAGCATCTTACTGTGAGGCGACAACACTACCGCAGCACCCCCACCAGGTAAAAAGATTAATTATTCCTTATACTAATAATAACAATACCGTGATAGAGATAATTAAGAAGAACTGGGGTATATTATTATTGGATGAACATATTAAGGAAATAGTAGGAATACGTCCTAATTTTAGTTATAAGAACACTAAATCACTAAAACGGATTTTATGTTATGAGAATAATATCAGGAAGGAACCTCATTCCCTAAGGAAAGGAACTTTCTCATGTCGTAACTGTAATCAATGTAGCTTCATAGCTAACGTGAATTATTTTGTACATCCTGACACACATATTAAATATGAATTTTACCATTATACTGATTGCCATCAGAAGAGAAAATTAAGGAAATGCGATAGCTAAACATATTATCCAGAATGATATGACACATAGTTTTAAGTTTTTGGTTCTAGAATCTATATATCCCACAGAGAGGTTAGGTAACATAAGTAATTATACAGAGAAGGAAGAAGGGAAATGGATAATTAGGCTACAAGCAGACAGAGGACATGGTTTGAATGACAGGGATTCACTGAAACCATTCCTTATGGATCAAGCTTTAAAGCATTAATCCCGAGAGTTTTAAATATGTATACAATTTTTTTGTTGTTTCATCCTTGTGTCAGTGGGTTGAGAATACATATACCATAGTATACATTTTTAATATGGGTTTTTATGATGCATTTTTAAAGCAGAGAAGTTTATTACATGCTGTATAATGGAGTGTAATATAATATATGTTATATATGTGCAGGGTTACTTTAAGTATTTTAATAGTGAATTTTTACTGGTTTTTTATTGGTTCTTTTTGATGTGATGCATTATTTAAATGGAATTGGAATGTCTTTGTATTTAAAAGTCTGACGAAGCATTGTTGGAAACGCGAAAGCGCTTACTTTGTGCAATAAAGAGTTTGATTTTCTACTATTTGAGGTTTGCTTCGATTGTCGTGGAGTACCCGCCATTCTCTTTGGACTGTCTTTTTGCTTGGGGGTACCTTACCCTGGTGGTGTTTCTTCTTTTTTGTGTATTTAAAATTACTCCCTATTTTCAGGCCTCATTACCACCCCCCCCCCCCATTGTTTTAGGAGGCTTTTTTCCAATGTCTTGTGCTAAGAGGTTGAGAGGCATAGGCCACACTGTTTCACAATCACAGAAATAATTGATAGTACCAGCCTTAACTACACATTGGACTTTCTAGAATGTTTATAATTTTCTGTTTTGGGGATCTATTTTATAGATGATCTTATACCTCAGGTTCTCCTCTACCTTTGCCAGTCCCTGTGCAGTCCCTCAGGTTGAAATAATGCAGAGGAGTGGGTGAATGCATATGTAGTCAGCTGAGGTGATTCGACATTTCTGATGAAAGTTGGATGATACAATATTTGTGAACATAATTTAAACACAGGGAGGTTATCTGATTCAAATAATATGGTATAATGAAGGTAGATACGTTGGAAACAGCATGAATTTGATGCATTAACTAATGCCCTTGATATGAGTCTGTATGAGCTATGGCTACAGTTGCTAGTAAGCACTGATAGTAATAGAGAGATATTATGCCATAAGCCCTCTGAATTAAACAGCACAAGTACGTTATAATAAGCTTTATGTCTCTATGACATTCCAGGTTGAAATAATGTAGAGGAATGGGTGAATGCATATGTAGTCAGCTGATATGATTCAATATTTCTAATGAAAGTGGGGTGACATATTTGTGAACATAATTTAAACACAGGGAGGTTATCGGATTCAAATAATATGGGTAGATAAGTTGGAAACAGCCTGCAATTGATGCATTAACTAATGCCCTTGATATGAGTCTGTATGAGACATGGCTAGCAGTTGCTAGTAAGCACTGATAGTAATAGAAAGATATTATGCCATAATCCCTCTGAATTAAGCAGTATAAGTAGGTTATAATGAGTTAGTTAATAATATAAGTAATACTTCCTTTACAATGCTTAAGGGATTTAATAAAGTAATAGGGGAATGACAATACCATGGATTTATACAAAGATATGGAATGCACCTGATAAGACATTACATAGAATGGACATGTGTAAAATAAACTTCAAAGAATGTGGTTATTCGTTTGAAGCTGTCTTCCATGGTCCTGCTTGTATTGCCAATTGAAATTAAATGTTACTTCGAAACTGTTGATCTATAAGCATAGGGAATATCATGTTATGGATTGCGGAAGAGCAGTACAAAGTAGGACTTAAGGAGTGAGGTTATCATTCAAAGCTTTAACGCATAGCTACTTATATTGGTGGAGTAAATCAAATGTTTAGATTTGCTGATAAACAAGTGAGGAAACGTTATGCATCGTATATTGGCATAAACGTTAACAGTGAGTGTGTAGACATGTTTATTATTATGGAATGAAATGGAATAAAAATAGTTGTTGATGAGTTGTTAGATATAGACGCATATAAGTCTAATAAGATGAAGTTTTTAGAGACAGATCCATATATGAAAAATGCTTCAACCACAGATAGAATGATTTAATAAATAGATGGATACTATGTTTTTGATGTGCTATGAAATGTTATGCTCTCTACTACATGATGAATGGTATGAGTGTAAGTTTTTTTATATGAAAGAAATGCATTTTAATATGGAAAAGCATGCTATATGAGTATTGTGTCTTTAAATGAATTTGAGTGACGTTTTAAGCATTACTGAGCATGCGTTAGATACGAATGGGATGTATGGATGCATGATCACTGGTAACAGATGGAAATGATTAATTAAAAGTGAGTATAAGATTATTTAAATGTTTTTAAAAAAGTTGTTCTTTGTTAATGGTCTGAAGAAACCGGTTAGGTGGTGAAAGTGCTTACCGTTTGTTATCTTGTTTTAAATAAATAATGTACATTTGGTGACTTCATTATTTTTTATACATTTTCAACACAGCACCTATACAAATCAGTTTGATATACAAATGACATATAATTATTTACAGAATTCCAGCTAGCTGTGCTGGCATATGTTACACATCAGCTGCCCTGCTTCTCCTGACGTAGCTGGTAATACCTCGCATTGTCACAAAGAGATTGAGTTCAGTCTCTGATTCATTCAGTATAACAAGATTTAGTAACTTTTTAAAGCAAATCCTGTCATCTTCATTCAGCAACAATATAGCTACATGTGTCCTGTAGCATGCATACTTCTACTTGTTCCCAGTTTCATCAATGTCTCGATTATCTTGATTACCTTACTATCACTACTAGTTGTTATTTATCATAAACTTATTATCCTTCCCCTTTTTTGTAGCACCAAGAAAGCAACAATAACCACCTTTAGCCGGAAAGAATGTGTAACTGATTAATTTACCTTGTTTCACTAATCATATTCTCACATTTGGTCTTCATTTTCAGTTTCATTCATGATTTTTTTTCATCTGCATTTGCTTTCTTCTTAGGACATCGATTTCTTCACATGTTTTTGGTGGGATCTTCCTACACAAATAAATATAATTTCTTTACTTATACTTTTATTTAGTGTGTACTTCTTCAAACCAAATCCATTTCCTTCCTACAAAGTATTCCCTACACAAAAAGTACCCTGTATAGTACAGAGAAATCTATGAAATTAATATATTGAACTACTAAGACCTCTGAGTTTATCTGGTGCCCTAGTTGCAGTGTGAGACTTGACAGTGACAGCCTTGAAACTCAAAAATATTTAAGCATGATCTTGTAGGCAAAACACTGACATGCAAACCTAGCTGTTGTACATTAAAAAGCTTATTTTGCAGAAGGGAAAGCCCCCTGTTCTTCCTGATGTGAGGGGCTGCACCTTCACACTTCATTTCTTTTCACTGTACCTCAGGGAAAGGGGGAATTCTCTGATGTACAGCAGTGTCAGACGTAATATATATTTCCACCTCATCACACTTAATTCCCTAGTTTGGGGTCTCTCTCTATCTGGTCATAAACATAAAGCAGGACTTATTAGGTTACTTCTGGTCTTTTTAGTCCTTTTCATTATTATTTATTTCTTAATACTTCCACAGCAGCAATTAACACATTCTCATATGGAGTCTGCACTACCCTCTGCCTTTGGATCCATTGCTGATACCCAGAACACTAGTGCTGCAGTCTGGTATCTTTCTACAACACCAGTAGGCCTGGCCTAATTCATATTTTAATGCTTGTTTTTAGATTCATGTTTAGTGAAAGTAACATTTTTTTACAAACTTTTGCCTCATTCAGCAGGGCGGTCACTGGAGCTATTGAAGCAAAACTCATCACATATTTTTTGATGAAGATAAAACAAGAAAAAAACTATTTCAGTACAAGAAACCTGCTTCTCTTGTAGCACAACATGGGAAGTTACACATTTCCTGAGATGTAATGATATTGGTGTTGGTTATTTTGATTAAGTGGGTGTAGATGCTTAGCCCATTACATCAGGGTATGAGGTGGGTTCTGCTTCCACACATAAAAACATTGTTTTTAAGTGATATCTGAAGTTAGTCTTCTGTTAGAGTGTGACATCCCCACTCTGGGCTAGTAATCAAGAATCCTGAATCATCACCACTGGCACTGAAGAGGGACATTCACTTGGAACAAAAATGGATACTCCCAGTATTTCCAGATCCAGCAGCTCTCTGCATCAAGCATAATTACCTTTAAAAGCACACATGGAACACATTCAAGGGTCTGGATTTCTCTATCTGTGTCCCTAAAGGTCCCAAATAAGAGTCCCAATGGCACAGCTATAGAGTAGAGACCTCAGCCAAGTATCCAAGCCAAGATATCCACCACTCTGTCTGTTAAACCAGTGCTTTGTGTCCCTGCTCCAAGCAGCTGACACGCACACATTCTTTGTGATTTGACTTTCACACACACACACACACACACACACACACACACACACACACACACCTGGGAATGGCTGGCACAGATTTACTTGCAATGCTCCCTTCTGCCCAGATTATAAGGTAGTCACCACCAGACAATCAAAAGCCAGCTACTATAAGGCTCTTGCAAGGGTACCCAATTATACCGAGTGAAATTAATATTAATACAAATGGTAATGTTGACCAAACAAAAAGGCTTTCAGAAGTGGCCGCAGTGTCACCAAATAAATATAAGTACCCCCAAACATTAAAATATTCTGTAAAGGACCAGCCACAATGAAACATTTAAACATATTTAACAATAAAAGAACATGAAAAATACTAAATATCTATTTACAACAAACACCATAGTTTCAGTCACAGGAAATATTAAAATAACACAGATAAATAGATTCATATCGATACAGAAAAAATAGTACTTAACTAATCTCACTATATTTTCCTGACTGATCTAAAAGAATTATTATTCCCTGGTCACTTACTAAAGTAAGGCAAGATAAAGTAAATGAGTGGTCCTTCTCTGTCAAGTTCCAAAAAGAGACTGCAATGAAACTTTAGCATCATCTAGTATTAAAATATCATTTTATTGATGGATTACAGAATCACATCACATACATCTTGTCATCTGACTTCTGATTCCCATGCTATCCTCCCCATTGGCTAGAAGATATCAGGATTTAGCACATATGTGTCAATAATACACACACACACAGCCTTGCTAAGATCTGCTGCAGCTCCTGGAAGTCATAAAACAATTTAAAACCTCCACCCTTCCAGAGTAGCAATTAGTTCACCCCCAAAGACAATGCAGAAAGCTTCCTAGTACACACTTTTTGTCTCTGGCTGCAATGAGAACTGTAAAATACAATCTTTATGACCAAGTACAGTAATTTACTTTCAAACCATTTTCAAAGTTGGGTGGATTGAGATTAACCTCTTCTTTTCCAGTATCCTCTGCTAAAACATATACATTAAAACAGTTATAGTGATGCATGTATATTTCTTTTCTGTCCAGCAGGACCCACTGTTCATACATTTTTTAACACAAACAACTTTACAAATACATTTTCAACCTAGCACCTATACAAATCAGTTTGATATACAAATGACATATAATTATTTACAGAATTCCAGCTAGCTGTGCCGGCATATGTTACACATCAACTGTCCTACTTCTCCTGACATAGCTGGTGATACCTCACATTATCACAAAGAAACTGAGTTCAGTCTCTGATTCATTCAGTATAGTAAGATTCAATAATTTATTTAAAGCAAATCCTGTCAGCTTCATTCAGCAGCAATATAGCTATGTGTGTCCTGTAGCATACATATTTCTATTTGTTGCCAGTTTCATCAATATCTCGATTATCTTGATTATCTTACTATCAATAATAGTTGTTATTTATTATTAAGTTGTTATCCTTTCCCTTATTTTTGTAGTATCAGGAAAGCAACAATATCCTCCTTTAGCCAGAAGGAATCTGTAACTGATTAATTTACTTTGTTTTTCACTAATCACAATCTCACATTTGGTCTTCATTGTTTGTTTCTCTCGTAATTTTTTTCCTTCTGCATTTGTTTTCTTCCTAGGACATCAGTTCCTTCACACTTTTTGCTGGGATCCTTAGGAATGAACGAGCCACACAAATAATTAAAATTTCTTTACTTACACTTTTTAGTTTGTGCTTCTTCAAACCAAACCCATTTCCTTCCTACAAAGCATTCCCTGCACAAATGTACCCTGTATAGTGCAGGTAAGTCCCATGAAATTAATATATCGAGCTAGTAATTAGTGAGTTCATCTGGTGCCCTATTTGAAGTATGATATTCGACAGTGACAGCCTCAAAACTCAGAAATATTTAAACATGATCTTGCAGGTAAAATACTGACATGCAAACCTAGCTGTTATATATTAAATAGCTTATTTTGCCGGAGGGACTTCACCTTCACACTTATTTCTTTTCACTGTACCTCAGGGAGAGGGGGGATTCTCTGTTGTATGGAGTGTCAGACTTAGTATATATTTCACCCTTATCACACTTAATTCCTAAGTTTGGGGCCTCACACTATCTGGACTTAAACATAAAGCAGTACGTATTAGGATACTTCTGGTATTTTTAGCCTTTTTCATTATTATTTACTTCTTAAAGCTTTTGTGGATCAGTGTAGCTATCTTCCAACTACTACACACACACACACACACACACACACACACACACACACACACACACACACACTTTTTCTTTCTCCATTCTCTTTCAGTCTATCTCAAAATTTGAAAGTGTTACTGGGCAGACACTGCATCCAAGATAGTCAAAATACAGTTAATTTCACGGACAGGAAAGTAGCTTTTTGAAGAAGCATTATTTTATTTTCACTCTACAAATATAGCCCAGCTAGATATCCGGTTATACCCTGTCAAACATATTAAATGTATTTGCATTTCTGTTTGGTATTTAACCTTCATTCTTTTAAATTACCCCTCATGAAACTGAACATAAATTCAACAAACTTGATGTAAGAGAATAGTACATACTCTGATTTGGTAGATTTCTCTTATACCCCTTTACCTCTCTCTTTACAGACACATTTGTTGTGTGAATTAACTTTGTTGTTTTATTTCTGCAACTCTATAAACTGTCTCGTTACATCTGTATTCAGAACTACTTCCATCAGCTGAGAGAAGAAAGCTTCTAAGTACTTTTAAATCAGATTATTTTCCAAGAATCTTCAGATGAAGAAACACAGTTGGGGGCGTGGTCAAGATGCCAGCCTGATAGTAGCAGAAATCCATAGTGCTGCTTAGATTTTAATATCCTGACAGGAAATATACCTTATTTTTTAGAAAAATCTAACTAAAAGCATGCAAAATATATGTTAGCATAGACGCTTTATTATTTTCTAAAAAATTAATACATAGTCAAGAGAATTTTTTAATTATTCCTGTCAAGAAGTTTTCTACTGGAGATCTCAGCATGAGCAACTCGAAGAACCCACACCAGAAGAGTGCAGTGATGAAAGAATTACATCTTATAATAACAAACATTCAAGAACTGTCACTAAAAATGGACAAATTTGAAAACAAAATGGATATTATCAAACAAGAATGCAGTAAACAACTGGAATTTTTAAATGGAATAGTAAAAAAAAGCAATCTGAACAGATTCTTGCCTTAGAGGAATCAGTAACTGACCTGGATACTAGAGTGACAGAAAATGAACATCACAATGAATTTCTTTTGAAACAAAACACCAGGCTGATTGAGAAACTGGAAGACCTTGAAAGTAGATCAAGGAGGAATAACATAAGAATATATGGAATTCCTGAGAAAGAAGATGGTGCTAACATGATTCATTTCCTCAATAAGTGGTTTTCATCAGCACCAAACATGCCTGAATCCCTCTCTTTTGGAATTGAGAAGGCTCATCAGTCCCTGGCAAATCCAGCTTCGTCTCTGAGTTCATCTAACCCCAGGTCTATTATAGTTAGATTTCTTTCCTCACAAGACAAGGACTTAGTGGTGAAATCAGCTTGGACTAATTCCCCTATCAAGATGGGTGAAAAGGTTATTTGTTTTGACAATGACTACACATCTACAGTCATATCCAGAAGAAAGGAGTGTATTCCTCTGATTAAGTCCTTGAAAAAAGCCAATATTAAAGCTCAAATTCTTTTTCCTGCAAGAATAAAAATCACCTTGCCAGAAGGAGTAAAGATCTTTGATTCCCTACAAGAAGCAGTAGAATTTATCCAAAAGAAGAAAATACTGTCAAACATAGAAAAAATGGAATGGTCATCCCAGAGTTTGAAGAGACAGGCAACAAAAAATGGATGGTCTGTGAAGGAAGGAGCAAACAAAACTAAGAAACTAAAGGACAAATGAATAAACTCCTTCTAATTTTAAATGCTTTGTTTTATGAATCATAATATATTTGATTCTGAAAAATCTCTGTACTGTAAGGTAATGTGAATTATCTTTATTAACTTTCTCTTTTCCTTTCTATATCTACTTCTTCTAATTACATATAGTACTAAGTATTTAAAAAAACATTCTCTCTCTTCTTTCTTCCTATTCCTTTTTGTTACTAATGTTCCTTTTCTCTCTTTTCCTAACTATAAGTACTTTACATAATTTTCCCTTTTAAATAGCTATAAATTATATATGTCTTCTAATTCTTCCATAATAGTATAATTTGACTTAATACCAAAGTGCATTTTTTCTAGTGGGTCAGTGGTGGGGTAACAATATGTTTCTGATTAGTCTTTCTAACTAGATGTTTTAGACTCTGTTTAGACACATATAAACATTAATACAGTACATTAATTAATTTTATAGATGGCTAAATATAAGTTATATATATATATATATATATATATATATATATATATATATATAAACTATATATATAACTAACTATATATATATAACTAGCTATATATATATATATATATATATATATATAAAATATATATATTACTAAATAAATAAAAAAAAAATATATATATATATATATATATATATATATATATATATATATATAAATAATATATATATATATATATATATATATATATATATACATATATATATATATATATATATATATATACTACGTTATTTTTTTTTCTGGTCTGGTCAATTGTTGGGTAAATGATTGAAATGTTATAAAATGATTTCTGATTTGAGGCAGCTGTTGTTACTTCTAAATAGCTGTTTTTATATGAAAAGGTTAATTTTTTCATGATGTTGGAGATTCATGGCATGCATTGACAATGCAGTTTGGGTGGGTTTTTTTTTGTTTGTTTTTTTTTTTTGCTTTCTGTAAACTCTAAAAGCTTCAGGATTTGATTTCCCACCAGAAATGCTTTTTTCCTCACTAGGGACAACCTCTGCTGTGCATGAGCCTATTTAGATACTTTTTAACAAGTTTATGAAGCTGCAGCTTGAGGAAACAATAGTGATGACATCACTTGACCTTTTGAACTTGTTAAATGGCTGTATTTAGAATTCTTTTCTCTTGAAATTTGGTTATCCTTCACTTAGATACTTTAAATGGTAAATAACTAGTTCTGATAAAAGTGTTTAACTCCTTTGAAAATACCTGTATTCTTTTATAGATACATACATTCTGCAGATTCAGTGACACTTTTAGTAACTAAATGACATCAAATGAACTAGGAGCTGCATTAGAAAACACATTATGCATATTAACATTGGACTTATGTTGAATAACTAAACCTTTAGTAACTAAACACAGGGTTGTGAGGCTTTTTTTGTAATAAGTGTTTATATATATATATATATATATATATATATTCAACAGATCCTTACATGAAAAATGTTAAATAGATGACTGAAGAAATGGTTAAAACATCTGATGTTTCTTGAAAAGTCTTGGAAATATTGACAATCTTCTTAAACTTCAGCTTCTAATGTTTATACATATTTTGATCTGATGTGCATTTCTGACATATCTACTTATTATTAATTATGTTATTATTATATGTGACATATTCATATAGATTCAGTTATATTGGACACTCTCATTTTAATGTATATTTTATGGACTCAGATTTCTTTAGTTGCTTTAATAATGTTTTTATTTTTTGTTTTTATACTATATTCTAAGCAGAGAGGGATAATTTATGTCTATTGGTGGTGGATGGATGCTTTAGCTCATTTTTAACTAAACCAGAAACTTTATGTGTCATGTATGTGTTTGTAAATAGTTTTGGGTTTTTGAAAGTAGTGCTTAATACATGTTATACATCCATGATAAGTAAATTTTCAGTAAATCTCAAGTCAACATGGAAGGAAGGTCTTTCAGAAAGTACCAACATACACATTATAGTCAATGGCTTATAAATGTCAAAAGAGCTGGTTTGCTTAACTATATCAAAATGCATAAAGCCCAGATCATCTTTTTACAGTAAAACCATCTATTAAAAAAAGACCTACAAAAATACTCATTTAATGGCTATACCATTCTGGCTGATTCATGTTTTAAGACTAAGAGAAGGGGCACTCTTATTCTATGGAAAAATACTTATACTATGCCAAGAATTATAGATACGATTTCAGATAAAGATGGGATGCTAAGCATGGTTATTTTGGAAATCAATAGGAGTATTATACTTTGATTAATACATACTGGATACAGGACTAAGTACTAAATATGTTGACAAATATCTGGACCTGATTACTTTAAATGCAAAAGTGGAAATTATAGCAACAGTTGGTTTTAACTGCCTATTATCAAGTAATGATACTTCTAAAAATGGTAAAATAAAACTAACATCTTGAGCCTAATGATTTTACAAACCAGATGAACCTTAAAGATATACATGATCTAAGAAAACATTATTCCTTATTCTACACTCACTATTCATATTGGTCTGGTACACAAACAAACATTGATAAGGTCTTTGTATCAAATAATATATACTCAAAAATAAGTGACATATCTATAATGACTTGTCCACTTTCAGACCATATTGCTATAAACTTTATATTAACTATGCATACAGATGATTTAAGATTTCTACAGAGAATTCCTGCTTACATAACTAAGTTAAAAGACTTTAGGGAATAGATAATGAAAGAAATAGACATCTTTATGGAAACAAATGATAATGGTGAAGTGACTGATACTATACTATGGGACACCTTTAAAGTTTATATATATGGTAGAATAAAATCTTGGTACCTTAAAAAAATGAGAGAGTGGGACAAAGAACTTTTAGAGTTACAAAAAACATAGACAAGATAAAAATGGATGCAATACCAAATAACAAAGTAGCATATAATGAAATTACTAAGTTAAATCAAACATGCTTAGAGGTTCTGAATCATAAGGTAGCCATAAACCTGGAAAATTTGAAATTACAATCTTATGCTGTAAATCCTAAATATCTACATAAAACAGCAGTAAGATAAAAAAAAAAAAGAAAAACAATTAAAATCTTATTAATGAGATTAAATATAAAAGTGATGGTTCAGTTAAGAGTAAATCTAATTTAATGGTCATATTAGAAGTGTTCAAAAACTACTATAAAGATATAAATAATAATACACCAATTTTGGAGACAGATAATGTAATAAATATTTTATTCAAGAAAATATAACTACTAAGGTATCAATGCAACAAAATAACATATTAAAGAAACAAATAACACTAACAGAAGTGAAAGAGCAATTAAAAAATGTAAAAGATAATAAAGCACACACACACACACACACACACACACACACACACACACACACACATAAACAAACACACACACACACACACACACACACACGCATATATATTTATATCTTAGAAACTAAGCTAAGTACTGTATTAAATTTGAAAATAAATCCTACTGCACCACAGTTCAAGATACATATCAGAATATAACCCTAAACTATTTTTTGCATCAGTAAGCAATCTTTTAAACCTTCTCAAACAACCCAACCTACCCAATTCACACCAAATTAAAATGACAGGATTTATAGTCAAATTGCCTCTCATGATATACACACAGTACCCATATCCTAAAGATAATTTTCTTACTCCAAATCCTGCTGACATGTAACAGCTCATCTTAAGACTCATGTGAAATGTAAGTGCGCCATCTTAGAATGTAATGCTCAATCTTCACTTAGAACATATAGCATGATCTTCACTTAGAACATATAGCATGATCTTTACTTAGAACATATAGCATGACCTTCACTTAGAACACATAGAACGATCTTCACTTAGAACATATAGCATGATCTTCACTTAGAACATATAGCATGATCTTCACTTAGAACATATAGCATGAGCTTCACTTAAAACATATAGCATGAGCTTCACTTAGAACATATAGCATGAGCTTCACTAATGTACAATCTACATATCTCCTCTTTCACTTCTGCCTCTTCATCTCCACCACTCACAATGAGAATATCTGCTTACTGTTTAGGCTGCTAAATTTTATACCAGTCATGATTTTTCAAATATTGTATATAGAACTACTTTATCCAATGTTTGTATAATGCCTTGTATTTGCTTTAATTGCCACATTATAATTGCCACATTATGCCCTGCATTGTTTTGTAGTCCTGTGCAGAGACTGAATAAGGACCATAGGGATCAGTGCTCTACCCCAGTCAACATATTTAATTAAATAAAATAAATAGCAAAGATAACTCTAACCTGCAAATTCCATCTCAGACAAATAACCACCAACAGATCTTTTCTTTTGGAATGAGTTCCCACCATTACCACCAAAAAGCTTCTCCTTAAAAACCTACTACAACAACCCACTGACAATTTATCAGCTGAGTACCTCAAGCCTGCAACTGATGCACTAACATATCCTGTTTCTGTTTTGATAAATCACTTCATCATAAAAAACTACGTCCCACCACTATGGAAAAAAAAAACTTTCACCTTATCCTTACACGAAGGTGGGACAGACATTGATCTCTCATGCTAAAGGCCCATAGAAATATTATCTATACTGTCCACAATTCTAGAAAGACATATTCACTCACTGCTTCTCAAATATTTTCCTGAAAATAATCTCTATCAAACACATCTTAGTTTTTGCCCCAGTTATAGAGCTACTACTGCCCTGCTTTACTAGCCTAAATAACTGCAATAAAAATGCAGGTGACCTGGCTTCCACTCTTTTTATTGATTTCTCTATGGCTTTTGATACTGTCTGTCACCAAAAACTACTACAAAAGCTTTCTTCCTTATGTTCTGCAGACTTCACTAGTTTCATAGTTACCTATCAAACAGAAGAGGCTGTAAAACGGGAAAATAACTCTCTTCCTTTTTATTCCTCTATCAGTAGGCGTTCTTCAAGGATCAATAATCACTCCCTTACCATTTAATCTAGTCATCAATGATTTCTACACAGCTACCAAATATGCCACCATAGCACAATATGCAAATGATTTTACTATCATCTTCCCAGCCAAAAACTTACTCGGACTCAGATCTCCTTCAACAATCTTTTTCCACCACTGAAACTTGGTTTGATAGCTCCCATTTCCTCCTAACCCCAAATAAAACAGGATTAGTTCTACTGAATCCTAAATGACTATCCATTCAAAAAATTCTCTTTACAATAACTTTATTTAATAACACAAAAATAAAACTGGTAATGCATACAAAAGTATGTGTAATCATAGGTAACAAGATAAACTTTAACCATCATATAACAAGCAATAAAAAAAAATCAAACTTGGGCTTTCTGTACAGTGCAAAACTTTACCTCACTGAAAAGAAAGAAACATAACCACACCTTATCTACTTCTGTTACTCCTATGTGCTTTTCAATAAATTAGCAATGTGCAGGTTTTACAAGTTTTACAAAAATCTGAACAAATTTGTTACAACAAAACTGCAAAATTCACAGCAAACTATCACTACAAACCTCGCCACTGCCTAGAGCTCAGCTTAACTAGATTGAACTGCCACATTCATTAATATATTCTGAATTAGTCACAGCCCACATACTTATATCTACAAACCAGAAAACTGTCCTACTCTAAATAATATTATCGGTGGATAAATTACTACTTGCCATAAGTAAATCCAACGGCAATGCAACTATGTCTCAGAAACACAGAATTCTGTTAAATTACCTTTGAAACCGCGTTAAATAGTTCAAATCACAACTAAACCTGTACTTGATGAATGCAAGACTTTGCTCCCCTTTATCCCCAGGTTTATATCCCCTATGCCAAACAATTAATAATATCACAATTTTCTGGTTAGTTAATTCCTCCAACTCTAGATAACATTTCTTTTACTCTCTACCTTCCCATTAATCTTTTTTTCCCCTTAAGCTTTTGCATAGTTCTGTGGTGCCCCTCAATTTTTCTTCTTCCTCTATTTCATATCACTCCAGTTTCTCCGTTGTTTTTTCTTAATCTGTTTCTTTTTGTTACAAAACTCACTTTCTTTTCTATCACCATTTATGTCTCATTTCTATTTGACTCTTTTTCACTAACTGCACTCTGTATTTCAATTACCCAGTTACCTATTTAGGTAACCTGCTTTTACCTACACTCAACAATAGTCACTAAGACTACTAGGGGTCTAAAAATCATGTGTTTATTGTTGCAACTTACTAAATAATATCTGACACAATGTAATATATGAAGGCATATTCTGTAAACTATTTGAAATGCGTGCTTTGAAAATCCTATATTTATTTGCTTATTGATTTCTTGAGCTTATTAACTGTGTGAATTACTATTGTGCATGGTCTTGTTTTATTGTTTCAATATGTGCAAACAACTTTTATGCTCTGTATTGTTTATGTTTTCAGTATATTAGATGATTCTTTAGGTTTTCTCCCCAGACTTCTGTTGAAAATGTTTTCTGCCCAGTTGGACTTCCCTGGTAAACAAATGCAAATAAATAAATAAATAAATACATATATCTTTCTATGTTGTGATGTTGATCATCTGAGACTGGAAATACACACTTAAGTAACTACACAAGACTTTTTTATTTTCTGTTGCTAGAATCAGGGATCTAACTAAATTACTGTGTTTTCTCGTGATAGTATAAGCCTGAGACACACTCACTCCTCTTTGACTACATGATGTAATAAATAATGAGACAATTGCATGAAACAAATAATGTGAGATTTCACAAAACAAGCATCAACAGGTTCAGGCAGAAATTAATGGAATAGTTCTTAAATCATATCTTCTTTGCATGTGACACTCTGTATGCTGGATTAAATGGAAGGAGAAGTACTTTATGGTGAGGAAAAACTTTTACATTTGAGTAGAGTTATCCTTTAACTTGGGAGAAGGCCTTCTACAAATAAAGTAATACAAAACCAGTTTTTACACATAAAAAATCATGACTTTCTCACATAGCAAACACAGTGCTTCTATACTTTGGAGAGTTGCATAAATTGGCTCTGCAAGGTGTATTGGTCACATGTCACTGTGAGACTGCATGTTTGCTCAGTCAAACATAGGTTAGATAGTACACTGTTAGTTTATTTCACTTGTGACTAATCATCCATAGGCACTTACAACTGATACTTTAGCTAACTATATCAGATATTAAAATAAATAGTAAAACCTGAACTAGGTGCACTCAAAGGCTGGACTTTTACCTCTTGACCTCCTAACATCCTGTTAACTTAAAGTAAACTGTAAATCATGTTGTCTGCATTCACAGAAGAAAGTTACTATTTTACCAAAATGTGGAAAATTGTTTTCAATGATTAGATGAGTAACAACTCTTGTTAGAGCTGGGATATAAAGCTCAGTGAGAAGTCAAGTCAAAGGGCTGATAGAAACATGACCAGAACAAAATGGCACTGAATGATTCCTGAGCATGGGCCCATTTTATGGTAATACAGAATGCTCTCAGTGCTAAGAATCATGAAGAATGCAACACAAAATATTTGTTTTCTTTTTCCCCTCTTAATGACATTGTAAGACCCATCAACTACCTTATATTTCCTACATTTCCACTTACAAGTGAATTAACTTATCCAACACTCTCATACTATGAGGAAGAACATTTCTGACATGCCCTATGTAGAATTGTGCTTATTACTACTACTGTATCTCATCTCCACGGTTAGTGATTTAACCCCTGCCTCTGGATGATGTGTGGGCAAAGTTTAAATGTTCTCTCCATGTCTTCATAAGTTTTGTTTGGAGCTGTTTTCTTTCAACATCCCACAGACATATCACATAGTAGAAAAGTACAATAATAGATGGATGATGTGAGCGGGATAAAGCCCCAGCTATGACCCATGCAACATGGGTTCAGTTAGTAATCTGAACAATGGATGAGCCAACAAGGGAGATGGAGGAGTACTAGACAATATCTACTTGCTTCTGTTGGAGGGAGGACTTGGGTGTCCATGCCTGGAATGAACATCCTATTCTAGAATCCTTGGTGGAGACCAGGGATCACAAAGAAATGCCTGCTGCAAAGGGGGGAGGGGGACAAGGCATCTGAAAGTTATGTCAGTCATTGAAATGGGGGATACCTCTTAAAAATGTTCCATCACACTCCCTTCCCCCCTTGGGAATCTCGAGCACAGGACTCTAAGATAAAAGCCCTGTAGCTTTCACCCCAAAAGAGGAACAAATAAGTGATAGCAGCCACAGTAGTAGTTTGATGGTTAGCATCAGCAGGCAAGAAAATTAATAAATAAATACAATAAAACTAGGGTATGAGGGGATTTGCTTGATGAAAACAAATGTTTGTGGCTTACTGTGAGAATGTTATTTCAAAAGCTTGGTTTGCTCATAAAGAGTAAACAGCATTTGCTCAGTAATTGTGCATAAGATGTCCCATATCTAAATCCAGTCTCCGCTCATCAATGTTTTCAGTCATATAACATGCATTCCTTCTACTTACAAAAAATCAGCCGAGAGAAACAAAATTAATTCAGACAAGCAAAGGCAGAGAGCAAATTCTGATTTACTGAACAGATGGAAGCAATGTGATGAACTTTACAGCTGGAAACAAGATGTGCAACGTAGTACCTTCACTGAACATTGTGATAAAAAAAGCAAACACACACACACATATACACACACAAAGAAATGTGCTATAGCAATGAAGGGAATGGCTTTTCATTTATATGTCTGAAAATCATCATACTGAAACAGATGCCCTTTCTTTCAAAGTACCACCAGAGACAGCTGTGATCCTCAGTAAAGATGTCATGCATTGCTGTTACGGTTATAAACTATGTGGTATTCTGATGAAGGTATTACTTAAAAGTGCAAAGAATGGAGTGCATTCAATCTGCCTTTTTCAGGAAGTCAAATAAATCTTCAACTGAGCAGTGCATTTCAAGTCTTTTCAGATATATGTAGCTGAGCTATAAAACAGAGACCTTTAAAATGAGTAGTATTTAAGGAAACAGGAAATGGCTTTGAGTCTTCTTAAAAACAAATTACAAAACAGAAGGGACCATTATTTATCTATTGCATTCTTAGAAGTTTGAATTTTTGCCAACTTTTTAAATTGCTTTAGACGGCCTAAATTACATTTTTTTAACCTAAGAAAACAATAGGATTACGTTTTCTAATGCTATGCTGTAAAGAACAAAAGGAGAAGCATATTCTCAACTGCAAAATTAATTTTACAGTTTAATATGTGAGTTATCGGAAAACACTGACAAACCCGTACCGAAACATGCCTTTTCCTAGTGTAGGTCAAACAGCAGCATTTATCATTTTATGTGCAGCGTCAGTGGTTTAAATCCCTCTCAAAGGGAAACTCGTTCTGCACTTATGATACAGTTCTGATGTTAATGCTGATATTAGCTGAGAATGTATCCTGCTTGTAGTGGGTTGGTCTTTACAAGCAAAGATAATATATTATTGTTTACACTACTACCTGCTTTACATAACAAGCCATTTCCTCAACAATTTTTTTTGTCTATAACCAAGTATTTGGATGTAAACAAACTGTCTCTTAAATTCAAGAAAAAAATTCACAGACTAGAAAGTATCATGGAAAAGATTACCTCAAATTTTCATGAACATATTCCAAGTTGGACCCGTATCTTTGTGCAGGATTCAATAAAACCTACGCGGCTCGCTAAAACTGTGTTAGCATCATGGTGCAACACGCACACAATAGCATGCTGATTTCTATTCAGTTAGCGAATCTACACAATGTGTAGAGCTGCACAAACACAGAAAGCATTGTGGCATGCAAATTACAGCATAAGCAGCTGAATTGTATGCTAATCAACAAATTCAAGATGGAGGAACTATTCAACAAGCTATAACGCAATCATGTACACTTAGTGTAGCCTTCTGCCTTTTATTCCAAAACCTATTGGAATAGGGTCTATATTATATAATCGAATGCTTAAAAAAGCGAACGTTGATTGATCGACCTAATTTAAGCGAAAGCTTACAATCTCGAACTGTCAGATCAGCGATTTTTTCCCAGGGAAAAAAATCGCTGATCCAAAACACATACACACAACACAAGCACACCAAACAAACAGAAATCCACACACATACACCTAAAATCTGATACCTAACCCTACACTAAACTATGCACACACCACTAACTACCCACTTACCTTAACCCAAACCGTAACCCTAAGGTCCGTCACTATCGCACACTCACCTCACTCGCTTCCTAACCCTAACTCACTTAAATCTGCCCTAACCCTCATGTCCACTCAATCGCAGACACACCTAACCCGAGCCCTAACCCTAACTCACCTAAATCACCCTAACACTCCCATCCACACAATCGCACACTTACCTGAATCCGACTGGTAACTTTCTACCATAACACTGAAAATACCGAAGCAACAGAAACGGACAACCGAATTCTTTCCCTAGGAAAAAATTTGAGTTTCTGCTGCTTCGATATTTTGCAGTTTCGCGAAAATAAGTTTGATCAATCAGCATTCGCTTTTTTAAGCATTCGAAGATATAATATAGACCCTTGAAATACAGCCACAGAAACTACAGTAGAGGGGAAAGAATGTTAAGGGATGCTGCTGCTTTTCTGCATGTGTATTTGCAACAGGCTCATGTCTGTGCTGCTGCTGCTGCTAGATCTCAGGCAAGGAGAAGGGAATTTAGACCTCATTTACATTTTCATTGTCTGTATGAGGTGGAAATAGTAGAGTGCTAAACAGTGGATAGAGACATACTCCAAGAACTCTGCAATGTCTGTCATCCTCACCTGAGAATAAGAACAAGCCATGGTGAACCAATACCTGTGGTGACCTACGTGTAGCATTTAAAATATTAGGTACAGGAACCATTCAATGACCCACAGGGGACATGCTGGGGGTTTCACAAGCATCAGCATCCAGGATCCTACACCAATTCCTGAATGCTATGCTCCAACATTCCAGTGACTATATATATTTCCCCTCTACTGCTGAGGACAGATTTCTACCCCATAGCACACTTTCCTGAAGTCCTGGGAGCTATAGACTGCATGCACATTGAGATCAAAGCACCACCCAGGAAACAGGAAAAGGTCAACATCAGCAGAAAGGGGTTCCACTACATTAAATGCCAGGTTGTGGATAATGCTAAGGGAATCATCCTGAATGTGTATGCTGGCAATCCCGACAGTTACCATGACTCATACATCTGGCACACCTCACAGCTCTACCAGAGATTTTCCAGGGGTGATACCCCACAAGGCCATTTACTGGACGATGCAGGGTATGCACCTGAACTAATGCTGCTGACGTCAATCAGAAATGCACACACACCCACAGAGGAAGGCTATAATGAGGCACATGCTCAAATAAGAAATATCATAGAGCATGTGTTTTAGCTGTGGAAGTCACAGTTTTGGTGCCTAGATACACTGGGGGGGGGGGTTCACTGTGATCCTAGTACTTGTGCTGAAATTATCACAGTTTGTGCTATCCTACACAGTATCATCCTACAAAGACAGCTGCAACAGGAACATCAGGGACTACGAGCAAACGTTCCACCACCACTGGCAGGGTCACCACATCCTCATGCAGGTGAGGAATCATATGGGGAATCTCCAGCTGCTATGGGTGTAGGTAGATGTAGTTGTGCACAATATGCCCCTCCCTGGCCAAGAGACAACAGATTGCACACATGCTGACTACCTAAGGGGTGCACCTTTTTTTTAAACAAAAACACCTTTATTAAATTATCGTGTATGACATAGGCAATCCTGGATTTATATTAATGAAAATAAACTATGCTGTCACAATCTCAGTTGCAAACATTATGCATTACAAACCATGCCAACACAACTGTAGCTGCAAACACTATACATTACTTCTTTTAAACCTCATTCTTCCTCTGCATGTATGGATCCCACACTTCCCATTTTCCTATGTAATTTGCTCCTATCCTTTTCTAAAGATCCTAATTCCTGTTGTTTATTGCTGTTACTATCTTCACAGTAAAGTTGGTTTAGACTTAGATTTCTAATTTCCTAGTAATTGCTTCTTTGGCAGGCATCATAATTAGACTCAGCAAGGCCTTACTATATTTAGACAATTCTGATTCTGTATCGTAGCTCAAAAAATAATTTCCTTAGATACACCAATTTGCTCACCCAGCATCTCTGACAGAGCAGTCTGCAGGAAACCTTTAAAGTCTGCCAATTCATTACTCACCCAGAACATATGTTCCTACTTACCTCTTTCTTCCCCATCGCACATCCAATATTTGTTGTCTACCTGAGGAAAAATGCTTTGGAGTCTACTTGGGGTATACAAATACCTGTGTAAACACTTCTAAGCAAAGATCCTAAATCTTCTAGACTTTGTTGCATATTTGGGAGGCATACATATATCTCCCCATTGTTTCTTTGTGAAATGATTATCCAGTCTATCTTCACAATCCTTTCTAAACTCCTCGTATTGATTCTTATAACTAAAGTGCAATATTTTATATGCTTTACTAATTGTTCCTTTCTTAACGGCAACTTCTGTTTTAGATTCTACTAAAAATTCTTCCAGTGCTGATTTTTCCTTTAAGACCCCCCTATTTCTTTCTCTTTGCCTATACTCTAATATCAATCCTTGATAGGGAAGGCAATCTCTAACCCTGCAGTCCAAATAAGTTCCTGGCGTCTTCCCATTCTATTACATTTCCCTCTCTAGTTATCTGCTCCCAGTACCTTGGTTCCTTTGCCAGTTTTTTCCAATAAGGAGTACACCTTTCATCCTATGCGCATACATACAATAAAACTGATGCCATGCAATGCTTACAACCTTTACTTCCCCATGTAATGGCTGTGTACTGCTAGCATCAGATAGAGTCAGCCAGAATGACAACAGTTGTAATTGCAAGACTATTAAGGTAAATGTTGAAACTGTAATAGAAAAATAAATGTGTAAGAACATGATTTAATGGCAGATACCTGCTTGACTGTTACTTGTAAATGTAGCCAATTAGAATGTGTGTAAGTTGTTCGGCAATGTCCTGAATATCTAACATGACTGACATCCGTAACGTATAGAAAGTTTACCAAATAACCTAGCCCATGCAACTGAAATACTCACTATAGAAAAAGAATTCTAAAAAGTGTACTTATCCCTACACTCCCACAAGTGAAGTAAGTATAATTGACAACATCCTCCCCTTCCAGTTACCTTTTAGTGTAGATTCAGCCTTTTGAGCACCCAGAAGATGCAAATGAGGTGTGAACTCATTAGAATTGCTGAATACCAAACTTTATACTTTGTGTATCAGATGTCAACATAGTGTCGCCTCTACACCATTGTTAGTTGCTAATGCCTTGCAACTGTGAATTATTACTCTGACTGAAGCAAAACACAGTAATTCACAGACACCCTTTACTGAAGTGAGTGTGTCAGTGAGGATGCACTTACAAAGTGTTCAACTAACTGCAGTCAGCTTTTAAACAAAACCAAACACCCCACATATATTTCCTTGGCATAATAGCGCAGTTCCTGCCTTTGCTTAAAACTGGTGTTGACTGCCATATATTCGTATCACAACTTGAAAGAAAAATGAGTGAATATGCATTAGAGATTACATGTCTAATAGTAAAAATAACATAAAGGAATTACTTCCAGAATACAAAGAAAAGGAAGAGCTGAATTTTTGCAAACATATTCATAATGTATAATCACTCATTCCACTAAATATGTTATGTACACATTTACAGTCAACTAACAATGTCCAGCTGTATGAATTATGTATTACTGGGTAAGAAACCTTATTGCAAAGCTGTGTCCATGGCAAAGAGAGAACTCATTACAACAGTGTTGTATAAGAGTAGTAATTTTATGTCTAATTGTTAAACCTTTGTTTCTTTTTTTATTATTCTTATTTTTTTAACCATGTGCATGTGGCATAGCACAAACATGGTTAGCTACTTAAAAATGAACATTTAATTTCAGTTGCTTTACAAAGCACAAACGTGCTTAGCAGCATTGCATGACAGTCAGCAACATGGATCATAATGACTGCAGAAATTCCAGCTGTTATGTGACTGTCTGTGTGGCACAAGGCATAAGTACAAGTAAAGCAATGTTGGAGTCCTCCAGTAGTTATTTTTACTGAGTAAGGGTCATAATGAGTATTCATACAAGTAATATATGTTCACTATTGTTTTTTACATATGTGCATTGCTTAACTGTGCACAAACAGGATTCACCACATAAGGAAAAAAGTGAAAAATTTTATTTGGTTCAACTTCCTTCACTCAAACAGGTTCACTGGTGATGTGTGGCTATCAGCACTCTGGACAGTACTGAGTATGGAAAATACAGCTACTGCCTAGCTCTCCCTGTGCACCAGGTGTAACTGTACTGACTGTTTTATCAGAACACAGGTGAGCTGGGGTTCAAATCCAGCACGCTCCACTTTTTAGTAAAAGTGCCCCACTGTAATTTTTCACAAAACATTGATTATACAGGTAATACTGCATACTAAGAGCTATTTGTACAGGTTCATTTACAGAAAGATATTACTGCATGCATACACATACAGTACTTTTGTAGTTATCATATGTATTATGTGTGTAACTGGTTTAGCATGACAGTGATGATTATGCCATAAAAATTCAGTTGCATATCTCTAATGGACGTAATACTTCAATGACAATCATCTACACCCATCTCATAACTCAAGTATAACTCTAAAACAGAAAGTATTATGAGGTATGTATCATAACTTCAAACTCTGTTACTAAAGTCATGAAAGTTTATCCATTTTCAGTATATTGCCAAACAGTAGTCCTTCATCACACCTGAGAATGCATAAGTCAGGACCTTTAAATGTCACAGACATGCAGTCCTAATTGAAGTGTAGCACCAGTCACTATTTAAGCTATAAATCTGTAATGACCATGAATGACAAGCACATCTTCTGTGGCACTGAGGAATAATCACCTGTTTAGAACTATATGCATTCCCTTTTACATGGGTTTGAATCCCACATTGTACTAATTACTTTTAGCACAGTGCTGCAAGTCCCCACAAATATGTGCCAAGTCATCCCGTTGATCCCTCTAAAGTCCTGGCTTAAAAGCCAAGTCATTTAGCATTTCAGTGTTAACCAGTGGACAAAGTATGATCAGGTGTAGCAGCACACATGCCATAAATCAGTACCAAATGTCACATTATCCATGCTGTTTCATGAACTTCCTTCCTCTTTGTTTGGCAATGTTTCACTTTACTTAACATCACACAAACACGGTTGGCGTAGTTGTGTGTGTCTGTGTGCTGGTTGTAAAATGTGATATCACAAATTGGTGCAAAAACATTTCAATTGTTGCTGGAGGGACTTTGCAGGCATGGCAGGAGATGGGAAAGATGATGCCAAATTTAGGGCATAGAGGTCAGGTGTGGAGGAGTCAAAAATATTTGTTGCACTCCTCGTGAAGTGCTACAGCCATAGGCTGTTGCAGGGGGACTATACTGGGTCTCAATATAAAGCTGAGGCTTGGAAGAGCCTAGCCAAAGCTGTCTCCAGTACAACAGGCATACTACACACTGGGGAGCAGTGCAGGCACCATTACAGTGACCTGAAACTGAGGAAGCAGGCCCAACTTGACCAGTGGCTGGATGAGTTTAGAATTGCTGACATCCCATGGTATACAGATAAAGCAACTTAAAATGATGGTGTAGATGAACAAGACTGATATGCATAATGCTTTCATGTCTCTTTTTCTCTTACTGTTTATTTTACAGCTGCACAGGAAATCTCAGCAATCAGGGAGACACATGTTGTTAGGTTGGTGTGATTCAGAAAGGCAAGGGGGGTATGTGATTCCATACATCAGTATCAAGCATGCATATTTTAACTGTAACAGCAACCATGCATGCTGTCTGCTGTTAATCTTGGTAATTGTAGTAGGCAAGTGTAACAGTGTATTTAGATTATGTCGGCTCAATTCCCATAAGTAACTTACAGATTCATATCCAACAAGTATCATTTCTACACTTGACATGCTGCAATATTGGTTTTAATGCCATGCTGTTAAGTTAATCTGGAGAATCTTTTAAAGCATATATGGAATATTTGCATATTCTAAGGACTACTAGTAGCAAACTTTATTGTAATAAAGCATGAATGTGACATATGTTTCTAACCATCTTTTTTCTTTTCTGTCTCATACCACCCCACTCCTTATTTCATAGGTTCATAGGTGTGTACTAGACTAATGGCCCTAGAGCCTTTATAAGCCTAGCCCCTAGGATTACCCTGGCATTGTGCTACCCGACCTTAGTTCCTAGTGCATCTGTCGAGTAGAGCCACTGGAGTTATCCCCGTGGCAAATTTTCTATTTCCCATCCACTTATCAAGATTTCTCTTGAAGAGGGCCAGTGAGGTGCTCTGTTTGATGTGTATGGGAAGTCTATTCCATAGCATGGGCAGTCTCTGGGTTATGAACCTGGCCCTCCGGCATGTTCTGTTGATTGTGGTAATGAGGTTGTGGTCTCTGGAGTGTATGGTGTGGAGGGATTGGGATTTCTTTAGATGTAGCATTTCTAACAGAGTTGGGTCAGACGTGGCTTTGTAAGTAAAGCAGAGATCACCTCTAAGTTGGCGATATGAGACAGAGAATAGTTGGAGTTTTTTTATTCTGTCCATATAGGACAAGTGTTTAAGGCCTAGGATCCTCTTTGTGAGGTACTTTTGCGGCCTCTGCAGTTGTTGCAGGTGTCTAGTGAGGTACATGACAAATGGGGCATTGTACTCAATGATTGACCTAATGAGGGAAGAGTAGAGAGAGACAATGACCTCTTTCTTCCTGGATGCAAAACCCTTAGTAATGAGATGTGCCACATAGAAGGCCTTTCTGACCACAGTGGCAATGCGGTGGTCAAAAGAGAGGTTGCTGAAAACGTGTGTTTCCAGATCTCCTATAATGCCTTCTGTGTTCAGTGAACTACCATCAATGTGGTAATTAATGGGAACTGGGTTTTTCCCAAAGGGGATGACGACATATTTTTTGGCATTGAGCTTAAGGCCATGGTTCTGACATCAGTCATTGGTCTCAGTGAGGCCTTTCTGTAGGATGTCAGCATCATTTGGGGAGTTAATAATAGCTCCCAACTTGCAATCATCTGCATACTTTGTCAGACAGAGTCTCTTTGTGTTGGCCTGGACTTCAGAGAAGTAGATACCAAACAGGAGAGGACCCAGGACTAAACCTTGTGGGACTCCATTCGTGACTGGTCGGCAGTCTGACTTGGAGTCAGCTACTTTCACACTGTGGGTTCTATCTGTGACCCAGTTTGCAACCCACCTAGTGATATAGGGGTTGATGCCTAGCTTAGTGAGTTTTTCTATGATTCCTGAGTGGGAAATGGTATCAAAGGCCTTGGCCAGATGAAGGGAGGCTGTATGAACCACCTTGCCTTCATCCACAGCTCTGGTGACTGACTCAAAGAAGTTTACTAAGTTGAGTAGGCATGATCTACCTTTCACAAAACCAAACTGTGTGGGATTCAGAGTTTGGAGATTCCCTATATCCTTGTTTATTAGGTCCATGATGATGTGCTCCATAGCTTTGCATTTCAGACTCATCAGGCTAATGGAGTGATAGTTCCTAGGGTCTGTAGTCACTCCTCCTTTGTGGAGAAGGATGACTGTAGCAGTGCACCATTTTATAGGGACAAAGCCTGAAGTGAGGCTGTGATTGAACAGGGCACACAGGTGAAGTGCCATTTCACTCTGTAGTTCATGTAGAACACAGCCAGGGATATTGTCAGATCTCATAGAAGCTGTATTCCTGGCCCTGAATAGTGCTGTTTTAACCTGTGCAGCAGTAATACTGGTTGCCTGGGAATTGACTGGTATTGTTATTGGTCCTTTGGGGGGGGGGGGGTAAAGTTGGCACTGAATCTGTCGGCCAGTATATTGGCAATATCTGTTGGCTTGGTATAGGAGGCACCATTGTGCAGTAACTCAGAGCAAATCTGGGTATTGCTGTGGAGATTCTTTACATAACTATAGAAGGCCTTGTGGTAGGCTTTACTATCTGCTGCAATTCTGTTTTCATAGCTAGCTTTAGAGGATTTGATGAGGGATGTCAACTTTTTGTTGAAGCTGATAAGGGTCTTGGGACTTAACCTTATTCTGTATCAGTCTCCTCCTTCTGTTGTAGAGTTTATTTATGGCAGTGGACCACCATATTGGCTTGCTTTTTTTGGAGGAGAACATCTTGGTTCAGTTGGGTATGGCAAGATCCATGCATTTGTGTATGTGTTCGTACAGTGCATTGGTGTTTTCCATTTGCATAGGTGCCATGAAGTTATCCACCTCTGTTTTTAGAAGCCCAAAGTTAACTTTGGAGAAGTTTTTCATGGTGGTTATTTTTGAGGGGGGTGGGAGGGATGTGGATTTCCAAGGTGATTAGTTTGTGGTTGGATATAACCAGGGAGGAGTTGACTATTGATGTAGAGCAACAGTTGTCCATGTTAGTAATGACCAGGTCAGGGATATTCCTACATATAGTGGGGGTAAAAATGAGCTGGTCCAGGGCATTGGAATTAATGAATTCCAGGAAACGGGCAAGTGTATTGGTACATGAGTAGTTTTCCTAGTTAATGGAGGGGTAGTTGAAGTCACCCAGTATGAGAGTGTTAGGTTGGACCCTAATATTCTCCAGGGTGCTTAGGAACATGGAGTGTAAGTCTTGGGACATGGTTGGGGTCTACAACCTGAATCTCTGTCTTACCCAATGTTAGCTGCACCTGAAGTATCTCTGATGTGTTATGTTGGGCTACCAGTCTGGAAGTGTTCTCATCCTTTATGAATACGGAAACACCACCACCTTTGGAGGTTTGGTTCTGGGGCTGAAAGGTGTAGAATGAGTTTTAGTCTGGTAGTGCAGGGGTGCTTTCTGCTGCCTTGAACCACAGCACAAATGTCAATATTCTCCATCTTAAGGAGTGCTTCAAGTGAGTGCATTTTGAGATTTAGGCTTCTAGTATTGAGCAGCATGACCCTCAGATTGCATAGCTGTTATGGTGATAATGTGGTCTTTGGAACACTGCCTAAAAAGGCATTATAGGGGTGGCAAGAGCCTTGTTCAGTATCCGGAAGCCTAGGGTGACACATGCAGGCCATCTCTGACAAAGCATCGAGGTCTGTCAATCATGTCATCCCAGGCAGACAGACACTGGATCCCCTTAGAATGACACCAGAAACTTAGCCAATTGTTGAAATCAATCATTTTCTGCTTGTACTGTGGTATAATTCTGAGAGATGGTAGGATGATGCTCAGGGCTAGGGTCATACCCACCTTGGCTACATAATCCAAGAGCTCCTCCATGTCTCTTTTCATGTAGTCCAGGGAGGTATGTCTCAGGTCATTCACACCCACATGTACAATGACAGAGTCATATTTGTACCTGTTGTTGAGGGACCTGAGTGTGTGCGTTCTCTCTCTTTTTTTAATGTGCTAAATGGAAACACACTATTGTGATATCATACCTTCCTGCCAACAAACCAAATGCTTTTCAGCACAGAGAGGTAGGCCAACAACTGTTGCTCAGCCTGATGACCATTTACTGGCTACTAGACCAATACCCAGCATCTCTGGGTTGCATCCTAGCAATGCTGCCTCCATGGTCTCTGCATGACCTGGCTCATCCACATCAGGTAGTATTGCCCTGGCTGCTGGTCCTCTGGTACCCTTCAGGAGTATTGGTAGAGGTGGTGATTATTTCACCTGTCATGAGCTTCCAGGGATGGTGCATGATATCATAGAAAATGGCCTTGAAGCCTGCATCATCTGTCTAGAGAGGTTGCTTATTAAAATAGAAAAGAGACTCACATGACAAGCAGTCTCATAGGGAACTGAGGAAGGGGACAGTAATGACAGTTCTGAGGGTGAGGAATATATTCTCACTGTTCCACACTTGATGGGCATGTGCCTCCAATGTCCCCACTTATCTCCAGTCATGGTATCCCCAATTTTTTGTGTCCATCCCCATCCCTGTGTCTGTCTTTTATGTCTTGTTTGCACCTACTTCCTCACCTATTCTGCCTACCTGACCCACACATCCCTCTGTCCCAGCATTCCTCTCTTTTTGAAACAAAAAAGGGTACCTGTCCCACAAAAAATTGTCCCATACATAGCTCTCCACTTCACATGCATGTCTTCTTGACACAACTGATTTGGGCTAATTGGCTGTACAACATGATTGCATTGTTGTCACCCATCTGTGTTGTGACTGTCAAGATTCATCAAGTTTTCTCTACATGTGCACATTTACTGTATAGAAGTGGAGATCTATGGTTCTTTCTTAATTCCCTTCTGCAGATTCCTTTATTGCTTCCCCTTTGTTCTTCAACCTGCTTCCCCCATTTCATCACTGTTCTAGCTACCCCATTTTCACATCTTTAATCTGGTCAAACAAAGAATCATACACCACACCCATGGTCAGAAATGGCCCACAAAAAAGCTTTCACTTTTTGCTCTCTGCAATTGCTCAAAGATTTGCATTGTGCACCAATGCTGAGAAGTGGTAAATGGCTTTTCATGTCCAGTGGCAAAAACTGGTGAGTTTTTGCCATTGGCTGCAATAGTCTGGTTGTCTCTGTGCAATGGTGTTTAAACATGCTGCTCTATAAGAACACAGAATTAAAACAGAGTAAAGCCAGAAGTAGTCTGACAGTTCTGTAAACTACTGGAGTTTGCAAAGTGTAATCTCCTATGTGGAGTGTTGACATAAATCACTTGACTAAAAATTATTTGCCCATAGTATCAAGGGTTCAATTCAGACACCTCTCACATGATTTCTTGATGTAATGTTATATGTCTATGATATGTGTAATCATCCACATCTTAAAATTTGCCCCAGTTATGAGTTCTTATAGAGATATATTGGATACTGGCCAAAATAAATGATTTGCATTGACATCCATCTACACAAATAATGCATATTTATCCATCCTTGTTTTGCTTGTCATAAGCTTGTTTTCCCTGTCCTAACCCTTCTTTACTCCTACGTCAGTCACTTCATGCTGCAGAGCATGGCGACTTAATAATGAGAACAGACCAAAAACATGTCCATGAATATTACATTACACAAAACATTGCTACGTGTATGCCATCTCTCCTTGTATTCACCCTTTTGCTCCCACCCCTCTTTAAGTGAGTGTATCTATTAGACTGATAGATGTACAGGTCATCTCATGGTTTCCGCATACTGACATGACTGCTTATGGATAGTACAAGCATGTTGCTTAATTCAAAAGGTTATCAGTGCTTGTGTAGTGTGCAAGGTTTTAAAATCCGCTGTAGGATTCTCTTTCAGTCATGTTCAGGTGATGATGGATGAAATGTTCATCTAATGTGATGTGGAGACTGTCCTTACTGTTAAGAATCATATTGCATACACTTTTCAGGATAGCCATCCCTACACACATAGTTAGCATATCTACTGATTCATAATAATCATTTCAAAAGTTATACCACCCCTTGTCATTTCTGGAAAGCTGTACACACATTTACCTTGTGATTTGAGTGAAGCCTGCAAAACAGCTACTAGTTGTACAACTGTATTGAGGTAGGCATTACTGATACAATTTAGGTAAGACACATACTTTAGTGTAGTCATTGACAGTTATATCTGCAGTCCAGATCACATTTACCTAGCTAATGCCACCCTGACACCATTTGTAAAAAGAGAGAATCATCTAGATTTGAACCCTGACTCATCTATGTTCTGACCAGACGTTCACTCCTCTTACATATTGTGCCATAAACTAAGCTAGGCAGCAGCTATATTTTTCACACTCAGTACTGTCCAGAGTGCTAATGTCTATGCATCAACACTTAGCCCACTTGCTCAAAGGAAGGTGTACTTCATTAAGTTTTTCAATATTTTCCTTAAACAGTTTGCTCGACACTTAACATCATACAAATGGGGAAGGAGATGGCAACAGTTATTTATGTAATAAAACATAGGCCTCAACATTTCAAAGATAGACTACAGCATGACCATCATAGTAGCTGCCAACAGTTTCTCCCATAACATATCTTGTGAGCTACTTCATGAGTCCAAGTTGTATTCATAAAATGCAAATGATTCATGTGCTAATACTTTGAAATCATCTGCGCAAATCAGTTTCTTGGCGACGCACTTTGTGAAGAGGTTTTTAGTATATCTTGTTCTGTTTACTAGGCTGTTATCTTCCATTACATGAAATGTCATACATAAACATAAGAGAAAAGCAGTAAAGTTTGCTTGACTGAACACATACTTTCTGATATTCATGTATGCTCTAGAGCAATGCACTTGCAAGTGATATATCAGTACTTGGGCCATTGTCAAGCAGACTACAGAAATGCAGAGCATAGCTGCATTGTTACATTTGGTAGGGTTTTATACTGACACTGGACATTGGTCATCCATGATCATATCACATTGATATTGTAAGTAAATTCTATTAATGTGGACATCAATTCATCTGAATATGCAGATACATACCTCCACCCTTGTGGTACTTGTGTTTCCAAAGTGTGCGTGTATATGTGTGTAAGTGTGTGTGTGTGTGTGTGTGTGTGTGTGTGTGTGTGTGTGTGTGTGTGTGTGTGTGTGTGTGTGATCTAAGCAGCATCCTGAGAAACAGGTACATGTATGGCTTAGTTCTACAATATGCATTCATGTCAGCTTCTATCACTTAAGTTACCAGGATGTATTTAAATGTGCTTTTGCAAATAGGCCTCACACAATCATATCACAAGTCCTGGCTTTGCACACAAGTCTCATAACAGTATATGTTACCTGCAATACTATGATGATGTAATCCTCTATAAAGAGCACTGTGACAGGGTTAAAGTCAGACTTGTGCCATGACGACTCTAGCATTAAATATGTGTTCTCTTATTTGTGTAATCTAGTTAGGTAGGGGTGTGTGTGTGTGTGTGTGTGTGTGTGTGTGTGTGTGTGTGTGTGTGTGTGCGTGTGTGTGTGTGTGTGTGTGTGTGTGTGTGTGTGTGTGTGTGTGTGTGTGTGTGTGTGTGTGTGTGTGTGTGTGTATGTGTGTATGTAGGTATGTAGTCAGAAGAACATGACTCCAGGTCCTGCTGCCGTTACACAAACATCATTCAGGTAATACGTTTTCACTGGTACATGCTGTGACACTCCTGTCCTGGCCCAGTAATCAAGGAGTCTCAATCCTCACCACTAACACCAGTGAGGGATGTGCACATTGGGAGGATGACAAGTACACACACAGTAAAGCACATGTTCCCTTAAGAGCAAACAGAGATCACAGTCAGTCTGAAGCTGGTTTCTCCCTCTCTCTCTCCAGATCCCCAACAAGACTCTGCACTGGCACAGCTATAGGGTTAAGATCTCAGCTGAGTGGTCAAGCCAGACCTCCAGCACCCTCTCTGTCCAACCAGTGCTTCGTGTCCCTGCTCAAGTAGCTGACAAACACACACACACACACACACACACACACACACACACACACACACACACACACACACACACACACACACTTTGAGATTTGAGCTATATACAAACACATAGACACTCCTCAGGAAGGCTGGAACAGATTCACTAGCTATGCCTCCTTCTGCCCAGACTAAAATATAGTAATCACTGCTACCAACCACCACTTACTTATCAGTGACCATAAGGCCCTTCCCAAAGGGTGACCAATTCTGCTGTGCAATGTTACTGTTATCCAAATGTTAAGTGTGTCTGAGATGTTAAGACTATTGGAGTGGCCTATACAGTATCACCAAATACATGCAAGTACTCTCGGAGCTTAAATATCTCTAAATGAAACCAACCACAATTAATAGATTTAAATATATTTAATAATAAATAAAAGCACAAGACAATACTCATTAACTCAACACAGTGACAACAGAGTTCAGAATCACAGGAAATATTTTTAAAACAACATTGCAAGACAGTCTCACATAAATACAGAAAACATCTAGACTAATCTTGCTATATTCCTATCTATCTCTAAGAGAGATACTATGATCTAAGTCTTACTTACAGAGCCAGTCAAATACAGATAAGAAGTGCTGAAAGTGGAATGTTTACAGTTCCAAGACAAGATACAAAATGCACAGACTTTCTGTCTGAGATAGTTCTTAAATTAATAAACACATTATTGCTGGGTTAGCTAGATGACATCATTCTTGTCATCTCTGCCTTAGTTTCCAGGCAAACAAAAACTTAAAAGTTAGCACCTCAGTGTCAAGAATACTTCTCTCATAGAAGCTGACACTTATCTCTTAGAAGCTAGCCTGGAACTGGAAATCATAAAACTGTTAATTAAATACTTTTAACTTTGAGACCTATAATTATCTCTGACTCAAACAATAGAAAGAATTTTTGTCTGCAGATATTCTGTCTTCTATTTGTGGTAAACACACTTGTAAAACATTTTACTTATTTTCTCAGAGTTTGCACGTTAATTATGTATGTCCCATCTTCTACTATGAAAACATACATTTGCACAGGCATATATTCCATATACATTTATGCTCTTCTCCAGCAGAATGCAATGAGGTAACATTTTTGAAGCTCAGGACATAGCATATAGTTTAATCATAACATATAGTTCTCTTACATTTGAAAGACAAGTCTGTGGATCATATTAATATTTACAAATGTCAACTTTCACAACCCCACCCAAGAACATAAGCTAGTTTTTCAAGTGATCCTTGAGAAGCATTGCTTAAGAGGGTTGAGTCTATCTGGGAGTACCTTATCCCATTCCCTGTCATGAGAACCCATCTGTGTTAGCGTTGCTAACCCCACTGCGGTGCTGCAAGGTCATATCATATGATTGCAATCCTAGGCTCCACCTTAGTTACTTGGCATTTTGCTGGCTGGCTCAGTGTAGCCATGTTAAGGGATTGTGATCTGTAACTACAGTGAATTTTCTTCCATACAGATAAGGCTGAAGTTTCTTCAGTGCCCACACTATGGCTAGATATTCCTTTTCTACAGCTACATAGCATTCCTCCCTGGGTTAGAGCCTATGACTGAGATAAACCACTGGGTGCTCTTCTCCCTCTGAAGAAATCTGGCTAACTACAGCACCCATCCCATGGTTTGAAGCATCCACCTGCACAACAAATTATTTGCTGTAATCTGGACTGGCTAACACAGGGGGGTCCTTCCCAAAGCTCCTTTAAGCTTCTGGGATGCCTGCTCACATGCTGGGGTCCACACTAGCTTATCTGCCCTGTTTTTCCTTGTCAGGCCTGTGAGGGGAGCAGCTATGGTACTATAACTGGGGATGAACTTTCTGTAGTACCCTGCTGTCCCTAAAAATGCCCTCACCTGCTTTGTCATAACAGGTGCAGGCCAAGTCTGAATGGCTTCTACTATGGCAGGTTCTGGCCTGATCTTACTACTCTCCACTCTATGTCCTAGGTAGGAGACCTCTGCCATACTCACCTGACATTTCCTGGGCTCAGTGATCATCCCTGCCCTCTGTGGTCTGCCCAGCACCTACCTGACATGCTGAAAGTTCTCTTGCCAGGAATGGCTGTAGATGGCAATATCATCTCGGTAAGCAAGGGCAACATCTCCTGCTCCTGCTAGGATATGATCTACCAGCCTCTGTAAAGTCACTGGGGCATTTTTCATCCCAAAGGGCATCTTTGTGAACTCATACAAGCCAAAAGGAGTCACAAAGGGTGACCTCTCTCTAGAACTGGGAGTCAAGGGCACCTGCCAGTAACCCTTGGTAAGATCAATGGTGGTAAGATGCTTAGCCCCATCCAGCTGCTCTAAGGCTTCATCTGTCCTAGGCATGGGATAAGCATCTGACTCTGTGTGACTACTTAATTTCTTGTACTCCACACAGAACCTGGTGCTGCCATCCTTCTTTGATACCAGCACCACTGGGGAGGGCTAGGGACTGCTGGACTCCTGAATTACCCCTAGTTCCAACATCTCCTGTATCTCCTCCCTCAGAGTCTGTTTGACTATCTCAGACACCCTATAAGGGGCCTGCCTAATAGGCCTTTGGGGTCCTGTAGCCACATGATGCTGCACTGGGTGGGTGCACCCTGGTTTCCCAGTGAACATGCCCCCAAACCCCTGTAACACTGTCCAAATTTCTTGAACCTGGGTAGGAGATAGCTGCTGGGACATTGCTACCCCTTCCACTGAGGTGTCAGCCCAAGCCTCACTGAGGAGATCACTCACCAGATCTCCCTCAGACTCCTCCTGCAATCCACTGCAAATACTCAGCACAAGGGCCTCCCTATCATGGTAAGGTTTCATCATGTTAACATGGTACAATTTGTACCCCTGCCTCCTGCCTAGCAGTTCTACCATGTAGTTAATATCACTGACCTTCCTTGCCATCTTGTAGGGTCCCTCCCAAGCTGCCTGCAGCTTGTTGTGTCTGACAGGAATGAGAACCATTATCTGCGGTCCTACAGCATACTCTCTAGCTCAAGAATTCCTGTCATACCAGACATTTTTCTGCTGTTGGGCTTCTGCCAGGTTCTCCTGGGCCAAGCCCATGAATTCCCTGAGCCTTGTCCTGAGGTTTAGGACATATGCCACAGCAGACTCCTTGTGGGATTCACACTCACCCTCCCACTCATCTCAAAGTAATTCTAGAGGTCCCCTCACCCTATGCCCATACAGCAGCTCAAAGGGTGAAAAACCTGTGGATTCCTGGGGAACCTCTCTGTAAGCAAACAACAGATGGGGTAAATATTTGTCCCAATTCCTCTTAAACTGGTCTGCAAATGCCTGTAGCATGGTCCTGAGTGTAGAGTCTAACCTCTCAGCAAGACCATTAGTCTGGGGAGGGTAGGGGGTGGTCTTTAGGTGCTTCACTCCACAGTACTTCCACAAACAAGTCAGCAGGTCTGACATGAAATTGGCACCACTGTCAGTCAGTATTTCATTTGGGAAACCTACCCTGCTGAAAATCTCTAACAAAGCATTTGCACATTTTTGCCTCAATGGAGGACAGAGACATTGCCTCCAGGTATCTCATAGCATAATCTACTACCACTAGGATATACTTTTTCCCTGTGGAACTTGGGGTACTAAGAGGCCTCACAATAGCCATAGCTATTCTCTCAAATGGCTCCTCACTTACAGCCAAAGGTATCAAAGGAGCCTTCACCTTGTCTCCTGCCTTGCCTACATTTTGGCACTGCTCACAGGTCCTGCAGTACCCTGTTACATCTCTGCAAATCCCAGGCCAATAGAAGTTTTTCACAATGCGTCTCTTTGTATATTTTATGCCCCTATGACCTGCAAAGAGAATATCATGGGCTATGGCTAGAAGTGCCAGATGGTAGGCTCTGGGCACTACCAACTGCTATATTCTTTCACCCTCTAGCCCTCCCTCAGGGGTCCACTCTTTGTCCAATTATACAGATTCCCTCTTCCCATGGGAATCAGGTGCCTCACTAGCTAGCTCTCTCAGGCCCTGTAATGTAGGATCTGAAAGCTGACCCTGTCTCAACTCTCTCTTTGTAATCCTTCCCAGCTCCCCTTCCACAGGAAGTCTGGTATCCTCTGACAGTGGTGCCTGACTGACAGCCTGGGTACTGCTACTTCCCTCTGCCCTTGCAGTCACTCTGTCCAAGGGAACATCATTACCCACAAGCAGCTGTGGTTCACCTTCAGTCTCACTGCTACAGGGTAGCTCCCTCCCTGAAGTAACCACCTCACCAGTCCTGGCTGCAAGTGTGCAGTCTGTCTGGGTCTCCCCCAAGCTACCAGACCTACATGCTTGTCTCCAAGCCTGACTGCATGTAACTGCATCCACACATGGTACTGCATTATCAAAACCCTTCCCTATCAGGACATCTGCAGGATGGTAGTTTGGTACCTTTGTTCTCTCACGACAACCTACTGTTGGCATTTTGTCATTTCCAATTACTGACTCTCTCACCTTTTATTCCCCACCTTGCCTCTTTGGACATCTATATGAACTCTGACAATATTAAACTCAGATGTTGTCTTCGCAAATGCATTAAGTATTTTGTGTTCTCTAGCTAGGTAGGTATTCTAGTTTCATAGCAGTCAACTTGCATGTGTTCATTCAGCTATCAGTCTAGAGACAATTTTGCACCAGGATGTAAGTACACATCTATGTTACACAATCCTCCCAACATATTCTCCTTGATGTCATCCACTATGAAGTGCATTGTGACAGTAATAAACTCAGAAGTCTGTGTTGGCCCAAGTTATTGTGATCTCTAGCTTGTGTAACCTAGATAGGTAGGGGTTCTAGTCTCACAGCAATCAATGTGTGTGTGTTCATTCATGTATCAGTCTGGAGATAGTTTTACATCAGAATGTGAGCCCACATCTATGTCGCCCATCCTCACAGCATCTTAGCATACACTGATGATGTTATCCTCTATAAAGTGCACTGTGATAGTATTTTTATTTATTTAGCATTTGTTTACCAGGAGAGTCCAACTGAGACAGAGCCCATTTTCAGCGGATGCCCAGGTAGAAATGCTCCAGATGCATGTCTTTGGATATGGGAAGAAACCAAAGCACCCAGAGGAAACCCACGCGAATGTAGGGAGGACATGCTGACTCCATACAGAAGGCACCCCAGCCAAGAAATGAACCGGAGAACCTCTTGCTGTGAGGTGATAATGCTAACCGCTGCACTACTGCGCCACCCACATTAAAGTATTAAACTCAGACATCTGTGGTGGTGCTAATCTTATGTTGTATGGAATCCATCGTGTATACCTTCACAGGTGTTGTGTTCAAATCTGACCTCAATCAGCTGGTGTGTGTGTGCTTGGTGGTATATTATGGCCAATGTATGATGTTTTGAATCTCTTTTCATTTAACTTCCACCCAGGAAAACATTTTACATACACCAGTAAATCTGGAACAAAGTTCCCTCTGTACACATAACATCCTTTCTGTGGAACACTGAGGATGCCATCTCAAAGATGTGTACACACATCGTGAAGCAGAGCCCCTACATTACCCTGTGCAAGCCATCTGCAGACCACTGGATGAGTGATTGCTAATTCTGTCATGGGGTGGTGCACATGTAACATATGGACAGAAGCAGTCTGTAATAAAATCAAACACATACACACATATGCACAGACCCTTATCATCTACCATTTCACAGATATAGGAGTTTGGGTTTCAATGGTACAATAATGGCTAGGATATTATGTGCTCTTGACCATTACTCTACTAATGCCTCAAGACCCCCTGAACATTGCACATATCAATGTTGTTATCCACATGTGCAATGCTGAGGTGTAGATGTACTGTAACCCTACAACAGTATATGTCAGTCTGTGATTTGAGCTACTGTATTGATGGGCATTGCTGCCATTTGGTTACATGTGCCTTCCATAATAGCTGTAGTAATATGCCTCTTGAGGGCTGTTGGCATGAGATGATTATATATATATATATATATATGTATTGTTGCCTTACTAAGGCACGTGTTCTTGTAGTGGAGTATATTAACATTCTACACAGTTCTCATTCAACCTTCACAGTGACAACTGCAGTATGGCACAGGTGTGCGTGCGTATAACTATCATCTGGAAATGTTATCTGACATATAGTAATATTACATCATACTGATTACATAGGCACATACACCTGCTGGGATCATCCAACTGTTGTAATGTTGTTATACACACAAACATATGACATGTTTAGATTCACTTGCAACCATGAATAATTAATTATATGCACAATTATATTGTTATTTACAAGGATTATTCAGGTGCTCCACAGAAGCATTGTGAGACTGTCAGCATTTGTGTCATTAAAGGTTCTGCATAAACCACATCTACATCATTTGTAATGTGTCCATATATGGTGTCAGGGCCCTCACCCACACATTTCCATTGATAAACATATAGGCATATGATGTACAACTGATGCAATAACATGAAATAGGCTGAGCTGTACGACTGCGTAAACAGTTCACTGTGTTGCATGTGGTTCATACCTAATGTTGTATTTGGATGTGATGTCACAAAGCATTTTGTAACTACATTTGAAATTTTAAGGGGAATACCCAACTATGCACAGAGCTGGCTATATATGGCACCACTCATACTCAACAACAAGAAATAGACAACCTGCTAGCTGGCAGATTTAGATCAAACTTCAACCCCCTGTCTCCATTAGTCATCACCAAAAGTATGCCTGCCACATTCCTCAGCCTATTATCTCAAGAGAGCAGGTCATCTCTGCACTCTCTAAGGCTAAAAACATGGCATCAATGGGCCCTGACAACATCCCAGGTTGCCTTTTAAATAACTTCAAACCTGACCTAGCAGACCCACTTGGTTCCCTATTTAACCACAGCCTCCAGATAGGCTATGTTCTGACAGAAGGGTAGGACAGCAACAGTCATCCCTCTGCACCAGAAGGAACCATCAACATATCCAGGGAATTAAAGACAAATAAGCCTGAATAGCCTCATCTGTAAGGCTATAGAAGTAATCATCATGGACCTTATCAACAAGGACATAGATAATCTCCCGACTCTTGAACCAGCCCAGTTCAGATTTGTGAAGGCTAGAGCATAACTATTAAATCTGGTTGACTTCACCGAGAGTGTCACCAAAGCCGTGTATGAGGAAAAGACTGTACATCCTGCCTAACATGACCTGGCCAAGGCATTTGGCATAATTCCCCACTCCGGTATTATAGTATCTGAACTTCAACCGCCCTATGTCCACAGTGGTGAGACAGTCCTTCTATGTGGCACAATTCATAAGTAAGGGCATGGCATCTATCTCAAAGGACATTATGATTCCATTGTACTCAACCCTCATCACACCAGTAAATGAGTACAATTCACCTTTTCACATACTTCATCAGACATCTGCAACAGCTGGAACAAACCCAGAGTTTTCTTACCAGGAAGATACAGGTCATAAAAAACAAGTGTCATGCTGAAAGATAGAAGATCCTATCACTGTATTCTGTCTCCTACAGACTAATGGGCAGTCTGTGTCTGGCTTACATGCCAGTGTCCAATCAGGCCCTGAGGGAAATGTTACACTTTTATAAATCAAACTGCACAAGGGTCACTCTTCCAAGGATCTTATCCTATCCACTGACATAAATAAATGATGTTGGAGAGATAGATCCATCTCTCAGAGACTACCTGTTTTCTGGAACAAGCTTCCCATTCACATAAAGCAAAGCCCTTCCCTGATCCTCTTCAAGTGCAACCTAGATCAATGGATGTGTAATCATAAATGTACTCCTGTGTGGTGCCCATGTCACTCATGGACACAGGCAGTTGGCATTACATACCATAGCATAGGCTACCTCTGTGAACTTCATTCACCTAACTATTGAAAATTGCTAAATTTGTGTTAAATCTGTCTAGGCTTGTATGGGCTCATTGAACCTATGAACCTATTAAGTGAAACTGCAGCCTAGGTGCAGCTATAGTGTGACTGTACCATTATAGATGTACTGGTACATCACATCAGTTTTGATAGTTTGCATGAACACATATAGATGTACGTCATGATTTCATGCCAGTATAACATTTTGACTGGCAATGTCAGAGGGACAGTGATCATGTGGCACATGTGCTGAGTGTTGACATGTGCTTATAGAGGGTGCTCCATGTATCATTTGGCATGTATACAATATCACAGTGACAGCTTCTTCACTCATTGACACTTAACTTTGCACTGCTGTACTTTCTATGCACATGGACATAGTTGATGCATTACCATCAGTCTCACATATTGCTGTACCATTCATTATAACAGATCACTTCATAATTCACACATCAATTGCAGATGTTTCAGACAATATCCATTGGTATTACACATGTCAGATGCATGCAGTACTCAGCTGTGTGTAGGGAATCCACTCATAACAGTGTGGTGTTTGTATGTGCTGTTATCCATATGGCCAATACCTTTGTCAGCCAGGAATGCTTTAGTCAAGCGTATCACATTTGTACACTGAGCACCGACACATCTGGTAGGCCATACAGAACTATTCTTTGGGATGTATACCCATTAGGATTTGATAGTGCAGACTTCCCTTCAAGGTGTTCTACTAGAGACTTGTGTGAAACATCTTTCTTTGTTGCACCCAGTAAATACACAGCTCAGTGACAACACTGATGACACTGGTTTAATTCCTGCAAGTGGTAATTGTGGCTTATGTGTCATGCAAGCCTACCAAACGCCTACGACTGACCCTGATTTCAACTCCACTTTTAACAACATCTCTCTTAAACCCTCAAAAATTGGGGGAAGGGGTGGTGATTTCCACTTATAGAATACTGACAATCATTACAGTTGTAGACATCTGTTCCTGAAGAACATGTACAATAAGTTACACACATATTCTGTCACAGATTAATGGTCATAATATTGTAAAGTGTCCATTATTGTGACTGTTTCTATGGACAGTCTTTGTTTAACTGGTGCCCTAGGCAAAGGAGTCCAGAGGGGCCCCCATCCTAATCTACCTACATCATCCATATTACTTTTTTTCCTTTTTCTCAGTTTGTCTTATTCTTCAGTTTTTCCTGTACTCATTCAACATATTAAAAAAAATAGTTTCTTTACTACAAAAAATAAAATAAATACTGGAAAAGTGTCCCTGCCAGAATAGCATTCTAGGTGGCCACCTAGTTGGTCTATGCCTACGGCCAGCTATGCCTGTTTCTGTCTACATTTGTCAAGGAGTCTGTTGCTATGTGTCCCTGATTGGTTGAAAGTTATGGTTACATGCCAGTCACATTCAAGCAAGTAATTTTGCAGATCTTAAGGGTATACCCCTAATTTATATACTCTCCTTGTTAAATCTTCTCTCCAGTCAGCATGTCAGTGTAGGCTGACTGATAGGCTATCTCTAGCAGGGTTCATATAGCCTCACTAGTGTGTGTTTGCTTTCACATTTATAAGCCTATAGTTGAGCCTCTGTATAGTAGGTTGTGTTTTTGATTAGGTTACTGTTAGGTATTTTCCTGTACTCACCCAGTAATGCGTGGGACACAGAAGACAGAGGTGTGTCATGCGTGGATCATCTCCCATCCACAGGGGTACTAATTCTCGATTCCAGGGTCTCTGAGGGTCTCTGGATTATTGATTTTGGGTTTTTGGGTGAGGGAGCCTCTGGATCTTGGAATATCCCCTCCAGCCTGAGCATGTCCCTGTGTCCTGTGGTTGTCCTCAAGTCCCTGAGGCCAGTAGGTAGGGAGTTGGATTTTGAGGTGAAGTATGTCCATGTTGATTAATGCTGGTTCATCAGATGTCAGACACAGACACAGAAGTGAGTAGGCAGTGCGCAACTGAGTAGGATGGAGTGAGTTTTTTAGCTGAACTGCTGAACTGCATCTTTTGAGCCTTCATCATCTCCTTGGGCCTTTACTTTTGGGGTCTTTTTGGTCCAGGCAGGTGTGAGGGTACGGTAAGGTACATCCAAAATGGGGCATTGCATTCAATTTGATAAATGATGAGATGAGGGGGCACAATGACCTCTCTTGATCTAGATGTGAACCTTTTCGTGATAAGGTGGGCTATATAGAAGGTCTTTCTAACCACTTTGGCAATGTGATTGTCAACGGAGAGATTGCTATCTACTTGGGTCCCCAAGTCCCTAATTACTTCTTCCGTACTTAATGGATTACCACCTATGTGGTAATTTGTGGGTACTTTGTTTTCCCAAAGGGGATGACTATGCACTTTTTGGCATTTAACTTTAGGCAATGGCTCTGGCACCAGTTATCCATCTCTGTGAGACCCTTTTGGAGGATGCTTGTGTCATCCGGAGAGTCGATTACGGCACCCAGTTTGCAGTCATCTGCAAACTTGGTCAGCCATAGTCTACCCGTGTTAGCCTGTACCTCGGAGAAATATATACTGAACAAGAGAGGTCCCGGAACTGAGCCTTGTGGGACGCCACTTGTTACTGGTTTAGTGTCTGACATGGCACCTGTTATTCTGACCATGTGGGTTCTATCCCTGAGCCAGTTTGCAACCCATCTTGTGACATAGGGGTTGATATTTAAGCTGGTGAGCTTATTTATGATGCCCGAGTGGAGTATTGTGTTGAAGGCTTTTGAGAGGTCCAGATAGGCTGTGTGGACTACCTTCCCTTCATCTATGGCTTTGGCAACTGTTTCAAAGAAGTCGACCAGGTTTAAGAGGCAAGATCTGCCCTTAACAAAGCCAAATTGGGTAGGATCCAGTGTCTGGAGGTTCCCAATGTCTTTGTTTATGATTTCCATGATGATACGCTTCATAGCTTTGCAGACCAGGCTAGTCAGGCTTATAGGGCGATAGTTTCCGGGGTCTGTTGTGGTACCACCTTTGTGGAGTGGGAACACTGTTGCTGTACGCCATTCCTTGGGCACATATCCTGTAGTAAGGCTGAGATTGAACAGTGACTTTATATGAGGGTGTAGTTCTTCTTGGAGCTCGTGTAAGATGCAGCCCGGGACACCATCTGGTCCCATTGATGCTGTGTTATTTGCTTTGGAGTGGGCAGCTCTCACCTGTGCATCTGTGATCTCAGGAAGGCTACACACTGTTGGGATAGACATTTGCTTTTTTGGGGGGGTAGGGGGGGGAGAAGTTTGCACTGAACCTTTCTGCCAGGATGTTGGCAATGTCTGTGGGTTCAGTGTATTTTTTGTCATTTTGCACTAACTCAGAGCATATCCGGGAGTTGCCTCCCAGGTTTCTGACATAACTAAAGAAGGCCTTGTGATTATCTTTAGTGTCTTGTGCAATTTTTCTTTCAAAGCTGGCCTTAGATGATTTTATGAGGGATCGTAGTTTCTTGCTAGTACTGATCAGTGACGCCTTCCCTTGTTGGGATTTTGCTCTATCATGTAGTAGCTTTTTCCTTCTGTTGTATAGCTTATTTATGGCCGGGGTCCACCAGACAGGTTTCTGCCTTTGGAGGAGTGAGTCTTGGTTTTATTTGGGATAGCATGCTCTATGCATTCCTGTAGGTGTCCATAGAATGCTTTTGTAAAGGATTCTGCATTTTGGGCTGTATTTTCCACTGGCCCGGGGGCTTTGAAGGATTCCACCTCGGTTTTGAGAAGAGTGAAGTTTTTCTTTTGAGAAGTTCTTCACTGTGGTTTCCTTGGCTAGGGGTTGGGACGGAATATGGATGTCCAGTGAGATTAGTTTATGGTCTGATCTTACCAATGAGGGTTATACCTCTGGTGTGGAACATAGAGACCCCATGTTGGTGATGACCAGATCCAATATGTTTTCCCCTCTTGTGGGAGTGGTGACCAGTTGTTCCATAGCATTTGAGTTTATAAATTCTAGGAACCATTGGGCGAGGGTGTTTGGGCTTGAGTAGTTTTCCCAATCAATGTTTGGGCAGTTGAAGTCACCCAATATAATGGTGTTTGGAGAGACCTTCATATTCTCCAGTGTTCTCAGGAAAGCCGAGTGAGGTTCCTGTGTTTGGGAGGGTGGTCTGTAGCAGGCTACAAACTGAAAGGCTGTTTTGCCCACTGTTTTGCAAGGCTCAAACCCAGAACCCTGCACACCATAGCCAAAGTGATTTACCACTAAGCCATGTCAGATAAATTATATCACAACCATTCACCTCCACTGACATGTGACCTTATGTGACCAACACATATATGCTATAATGAGTGTTTATGTCATAATTTACTTGCTCAGGAGGTGTAAACAGCAGTACGTGCTGTGCTATCTACATATGTGCTTAACGTTGTGCTACTGACTTTTGCTAGAAGTGTACATACATTGACATGTCCTATTTTGGGGACATTGCCAGATTTATCATGCCCTCTTCCTCTTTACTTATCATTCATGCCTCTGCCCATTTTCATTAGCACATTTTCCTTTCCCAGTGTACATTTCCTTGTATTTGTCCTACCCATTTACCCCCCCTTCGTTATTATTTGTCCTACCCATTTAACTTCCCCTCCATTATTTCATTCTTCAAATATTTTTTAGTGTACATTGCATTGAGTACACTTTTCTTTACTGTGTTATTACTGGTGGTATTGCAGTATTTTCACCCTTGGTAGTCATCGTGGCTATTCGTGCCGTCCCGATGAGCAAGTTTGTTCATGTATGTGTGAGGAGCAGCATGAATATGCAATTAGCACTGCTGCTCATCACGCTTACATGAGAACTCCATGTAGATTTTACACAAAGCCAGCACGGAGTTTATTGAGTCCCTGGGATCATATTAAATCCAGTCAATGTATTTGAGGAACTTGTTGCTTTCTATTTTAAATACTCTGCAAACTGTTTATTTTGTTTTCTCAGTTAACCAGTATTACTTTTCCTTGTGCATTTTAGCAATATTGTGAGCCAGTTGTATGTTTCTAGTTTAATTATTTATTTATTTATTGTTACACACTGAAAAATTTAATACAAAAAATAAAATTTAATGTTATAAAATTTCTCAATTGTAAGATTCTTACTTTGACCATGCTCAGGTTACAACTACATAAAGTCAATAATGATGCAGGATCTTCATATAAATAAAGAGAATAAATACAATATTAAGAATTAATATCCTGTAAGTATAATAGCTTTCTCTCTACAGCTAAAGAGAGGTAATTTTTACCAGAAAGGCTCATCCAGACTCTGGTACACTTTGCTGTGAAGGAAAGGTTAGTTTGCTGTTATTTTTTGTATTACTGTATTGCCTTTCTATATTTTGAATACTGTAGTTTGTTTTCTTTACCTTGTGTTTTGCTTGCATTCTGTTTTAACAGCATACTAAAACTTCAAAAGAGACCACAGCTCTCTCTGTTCTGAGTCAGGCAGAATTATTCCTGCCCTCCCACCCATTTAAGTTGTCTTGTTAAATACCACTGTCTTTCTAGTTGCCCGCCTCTTATGTTAATCTGACCATATATCTCATTTCTCTCTACTTTCACTGGCTTATGTGAGTAATCACAAAATCATCATTTTTGAAATCCCACCCCTTCAATTATTTAAATTTATTGGCCATCCTACAGTATTTCATAGTACCAAAATACAAAAGTGACCACCCCTTTCAATCCATCTTGCTGTTTTAAAAATAGTAACTCTCCACTAAACCTTAACTTTTAAACAGGTAAAACTCAAGTTACCTACTTTCACATCTAACTTCTCTAGTGCACACTGCAGTAATTCTTTTCAATCTTACCTTTAAGCATCCCTGTGACTAGCACTTTCTCTAATACCTGCTGGAAAGCACTAGGAAGCCTTAAACTCATACAAACACTGAACTCTTCTTGTTAACAAGGATAAATTAATAGTAGGCACTAAACAGCCTATAATTGCAAAGTACCTTGCTAAGGAAACAGCTCCTATACTTTACAAAGAAAAAAAAAGCCCCAAACCAGGCATGTCCAAGGGTCAGCTTCCGGTGATTTCTCCTGTCCACCTGGTGAATCTGGGCATACTGGGGCAATGCAGCAATTGCCTCATGTACACAGACAACCCTCTCCTCCTACCACCCAACACTACAACCTGTGAGAGATGCACTTACATAGCCAAAATGGAAGCAAAGCTCTCTCCACCCAAGATTGTGCTAAACACTCAAGAGGAGAAGGTTAACACCCACACTACACCTCAAGCAACACATAGCCCTTCTAAACCCGCACCACCAACACCCACATATAGCAACACTAAATCCACATATGCAGAGGCCCTTAACTGTAACCTGCCCAAGCAACAAAGACCTCTGAAGCTGGAACGCAAACAAACACCAATCACAACCAATGTGTCACATAGTTCACAACACCAGTGTGCCACCCAGCAACAGCCCCTAAGGCAAGACAATGTACCTAACACTTTAGTCATAGGTGACTCTATAGTCTGGCACACTGATGTCCCTCTCACCAGGTTGAATAAGGAGAAAATTACAGTCAGCTGCCTGTCGGGTGCCAGGATCCGCCACATAACGCATGCACTCAAGTCACTCCACAACAAGTACAAATATGACTCTGTCATTGTCCATGTTGGAGTGAATGACTTGAGACGTACTTCCCTGGACTACATGAAAAGAGACATGGAAGAGCTCTCGGATCATGTGGCCCAGGCAGGTATGACCCTATCCCTGAGTAGCATCCTGCCTTCGCCCAGAATGATACCACAATATAAGGATAAAATGATTGACTTCAACAATTGGCTAAGCTTATGGTGTCATTCAAAGGGGATCCAGTATCTGTCTGCCTGGGACGACATGATTGACAGACCACGATGCTTTGCCAGAGATGGTCTGCACATGTCGCCCCTGGGATTCAGGTTACTGGCTAAGGCTCTTGCCACCCCTATAGTGCCTTTTTTAGGAAAACTTCAAAGGACAAAACCACCACCGTAACAGGTACAAGCATGCAAAATCTGAAGGTAATGCTACTCAATGCTAGAAGTCTAAACCTCAAAATGCACTCTCTCTTGAGGCACTCCTAAAAATGGAGAACATCGATATCTGTGCAGTAACTGAGACCTGGTTCAAGGCTCCAGAGAGCACCCCCCTGCAATACCAGGCTACAATTCTTACCACACTTTTCGGCCACCAAACCAGGACCGAAACACTAAAGGTGGAGGAGTGTCAATATTCACCAAGGATATTCACACCACCACGCTAGTTGGCCAACACAATGTGTCTGAAATTCTCCAAGTGCAACTTACACTAGGTAAGACTGCAATCCAAATTGTAGCTTGCTACAGATCCCCCACCATACCCCAAAATTCTCCCTACACCTTTCTAAACATACTGGAAAATATTAAGATAGAATCAAACACCCTAATACTGGGTGATTTTAACTACCCTGCCATTAACTGGGAAAACTACTCATGTCCCAACACCTTTGCGCAACGGTTCTTGGAATTCATAAATTGCAACGCCCTGGATCAACTAATCCATAGTCCCACCAGGGGCTCCAATATCCTAGACCTGGTCATTGCCAACATGGGAAATCAATGCTCCATACCTATGGTCACCCCTTCGTTAGTCAGGTCTGACCATAAGCTAATCACCCTTAACATCCACATCCCACCCCACCCCCAGTAAAGAAACCACCATAAAACCTTCTCCAAAGCCAACTTCATGCTACTCAAGTCAGAAGTGACAAACTTCATGACACCCATGCAGACGGGAACTGAAAGTTCAACTGCTGAATCCTACACTAAGGCACTGTACGAGCACATCCACTCATGCATGAATCGTGCCATCCCAAATAGAACCAAAATGCTCTCATCCAAAAAGGAAGCCAATCTGGTGGTCCCCTGCCATAAACAAACTTTACAACAAAAGGAAGAAACTTTGCAGAAAAGAGGAAAATCCCAGGATGCAAAACTCCCTTACTAGCCTCAGTAAGAAACTGAGATGCCTCATAAAATCCTCCAAAGCTAGTTATGAAAATAAAATTGCCAAAGATTCCAAAGACAACCACAAAGCATTCTATAACTATGTCAAGAATCTAAATGGCAATGCTCAGATCTGCTCTGAGCTAAAACAGAATGGCATTAAATATACTGATCTGAAGGATATTGCCAATATCCTGGCAGATCGATTCAGTGCCAACTTCACCCCCCTCTAACCCCCTAAATTGCCCATCTCAATACCAGAAGATTGCCAAATTCCAGTAATAATGGCCACACAGGTACAAAACGCACACTCTAAAGCCAAGAATACAGCATCCATGGGACCAGATGACATCCTGGGCTGTGTACTACATGAACTACAATATGAACTGGCACCTCACCTAAGTGTCATGTTTAATCATAGCCTCACCTCAGGTTTCGTGCCCACTGAGTGGTGCAGAGCTACAGTTATCCCAATCCACAAGGGGGGATCCACCTTGGATCCCAGAAACTACCGTCCCATCAGTCTGACAAGCCTTATCTGCAAGGCCATGGAGCGTATTATCATGGAACTTATAAACAAAGACATTAGCAACCTTCAAACACTGGACCCCACCCAGTTTGGGTTTGTGAAGGGATCTTGTCTCCTGAACCTGATTGACTTCTTTGAATCAGTCTCCAGAGCCATGGACAAGGGTAAGGTGGTCCACACAGCCTATCTAGACCTTGCCAAGGCCTTTGACACCATCCCTCACTCTGGAATCATAGATAAACTTACTAAGTTGGGCATTAATCCCTATGTCACCCAATGGGTTGCTAAATGGCTTACTGATAGAACCCACACTGTAAAAGTAGCCGACTCCAAATCCAGCTCCAGACAAGTGACAACTGGAGTACCTCAGGGTTCAGTCCTGGGGCCGCTCTTGTTTGGCATCTACTTCTCTGAAGTACAGGTCAACACTAAGGGACTCTGGCTAACAAAGTTTACAGATGACTGCAAACTGGGAGCCATTATTGAATCCCCAAATTATGTGGATACTCTACAAAAGGGCCTTACAGAAACAGATGCTTGGTGCCAGAGCCATGGGCTCAAGCTCAATGCCAATAAATGTATTGTTATCCCCTTTGGGAAAAAACATGTATCTATGAATTACCATATAGGTGGAAGTACACTAAACACAGAAAGTGTGATAAGAGACTTAGGGACACAGGTGGACAGTGGTCTCACCTTCGATAACCACATCGCCACAACAGTCAGGAAATCCTTCTATGTGGCACACCTCATCACGAAGGGCTTTTCATCCAGAAAAAAGGAGGTCATTGTCCCACTGTACTCATCCCTCATTGTCCCACTGTACTCATCCCTCATTAGACCCATTATAGAATACAATGCCCCATTTGGTATGTACCTCTCAAGACATCTGCAACAACTGGAAAGGCCTCAGAAATACCTCACTAAAAGAATCACAGGCCGAAAGCAGATGCCCTACGCTGACCGCCTTAAAAAACTCCAGCTATACTCTGTTGCATATCGTCTACTCAGAGGCGATCTCTGCTTAACATACAAGGCCATGTCAAACCCAGAGCTGTTGGACATGCTACACTTAAAGAAATCCCAATCCCTCAGAGCTACACGCTCCAGGGATCTAAACCTTGCCATCACAATAAACATGCTGGAGGGATAGGTTCCTGACCCAGAGACTCCCCAGACTCTGGAATAGATTGCCCATACATGTCAAGCAGAGTGCCTCTTTGGACCTCTTCAAGAGGAACCTTGACGATTGGATGGGAGAAAGGAAATTCACCCCAGGGATCACGTCAGTCACCCTGCTAGACAGGGGTCCAGGAAAGTAAATAATGTGGGAAGAAATAGCCAGGGAATTGTTATGGCTAGGCTTGTATAGGCCCTAGGGCTGATAGCCTAGTAACAACCTATGAACCTATGAACCTATGTGAATAGAATAGTTCCTAGGACTGAGAAAAATGAAAGGTCTTATGTGACACATTTTCTCTTAGGATAAATCTTTCTTCATAACCTGCCAGATGTTTATAAGAATATGAGTGAGAACTTATGTGCAACAGTCCATGTTATATCATGTATATAGATCTTAGTGAAACATTTAAAATATTTCATTAAACACATTTTAAAGGTTAAATATTTACCACATTGTGAGCAGCTAGGTGACTATTGAAACACTTGCAGTTAAGAGTTCAAGGATTCTTCTCAAAAGTAAATTTTACGTGTCATACCAGAAAAAAAAAACATTTATTGTGCACTCAGTATATAGCTGAAAGAGATAAAGTAAGCTTTCTTAAATTGTATAGTTTACTACATATCAGACAGTATTAAACCAGAAGTAAGTATGTGAAATATTTCCCAAAAATGAGCAGTTCATACAGAATATAAGAATATAGTAAACAGAATAAGGTAGGTGAATATAGGGATATCAATTGTAACATAGTATGACATTTATTAAGGCAGATTTAGAACATGCTGGAACAATGCTCTGCTACACTCCATTGTAGTCTTGATGGAAAACAATGAAACAATATTTTGGAGGAGGAGACAGGGGAAGCAAGAATCACTGTAGGGGCAGCATAGTGAAAGGTGGCTGGAATAGTATGCCCAACTGCCCCCATATGATGTCAGTGATGTACAAATCTTGAACAGATAAAAGGAGGGATAAACTGGGTGTCTGGCACAATGTACTTGCAGTGGTATGGCAGAATAGGGTAAATGAGGGACCAGAGTGGTGATTAAAAGGTGGGAGGGTATCATGGAATGTGAAGGGTAGACCAGTCACTGACAGGATGAATAAAGAGTTGAACACACTTCCCAGAATACAATGGGAAGGGCATCACTGTAGTCAACTACATGTTTAACTGACAAGGCACAAGGGGTGGAAGGCATGGGCTATGCTCACCAACTGGTTTGAGGGGTAGAAACATCTAGCAGACTGATTGCTACCATCTGCAAGAACTCAGGAAGAAATGTATGTACACACACATGCATACATATGCAGACTAGCTATTGATAAGAGCAGCCAAAGTTTCCAGTTAATGACACAGTAAAGTGAGAGATGAGCTGAGGGCACCAATCATTGATAGATGGAGGTATGAGAGTGGCACCAGCCATTGTTGGGTCAGTGTAGGGAGGCTAAGGTGGCAACCATTTATCTCCATTGTAGATTTGGGTTAAGGAGTTTTTATGAACTGGGAAGCTGCTGAGAGTTGACCAACAAGATGTACTCTGGTATTTCCTGGATTATCCTGCAATGGGAAAGGGAGGCTTCATGAATTGTAAGCTGCCATTTTGTTTCCTTACACTTGAGAAAGCTTAGAGTAAAAATCTACACAAAGTTTAAATGATTCACTAATCCTGTAGAAAAGTGTTACATATACACAAAAATCAATAATTCTCACTGGTAACTTTTTGTTGAAGGGAACTCTACTAACTTGAAAACTGAGAGATGCAATTACCTTGCAAAGGATGTTGGCATTTGGATTGGCAACAATTTAAATTTTAAGAGATGCATTATGAAAGGGCAATTGCAGAGGTAAACAGTTTAAAATGTATCTTCCATTTATTTTTGTTATATGAAAATTAAATAGGTATCCTGTTTATATTTCATAAATGGGATGTAGTTTAAACTCTACTAAGCAGATATGGCCTCTCTTATTTAAATATATTTTGCAGATTAAAGTCAGTCTGAAGAAACTGGCTAAGGTTTAGAAAAAAAGAACTGATTCATGATCATCTGCATATCTTACAGGTGTAGTTATTACTTGCAGAAAACAGGGCTGATTTACTCATGATTTATAAAACCTTTACATTTCTGGGATGTTACCACTTCTACATTTCTTTCTGACTAGAAAGGCTCAGAATCATATAAAATGTTACTGAATGGCAGATTATTCCCAGTTTGAATGCTAAGATTCATATTATGCATGACCAGAGCCATGCTAAGAATACATACTTCTCAATTGTCCAGATTTTTACCTCATATTTTTGTTCTGTTTTTCATAAAATATGTGGTTTTCTTGCAAATCATTGTGGATTGATGACTAATGACAGACATTTGAGTTTCAGACTTTGTATCCTTCAGCAAATGCATGCTAATGCAACACATTCTATTCTAGCAACTTTCTAAGTTTCTCAGAAACATTTGTCCCTATTTTTGGGCCTTTATGTTTGTCTTTGTCCAGATTTCTTGTGCTAAGAGGTTGAGTAGTATGTAGGAATAGCAGCATCAGTGACCCAGCAGTAGCTAGTGCTGACATAGTATGTAGGAATAGCAGCATCAGTAACCCAGCAGTAGCGAGTGCTGACATAGTATGTAGGAATAGCAGCATCAGTAACCCAGCAGTAGCTAGTATTGACAGAGTATGTAGGAACAGCAGCATCAGTAACCCAGCAGTAGCTAGTGCTGACATAGTATGTAGGAATAGCAGCATCAGTAACCCAGCAGTAGCTAATGCTGACATAATATGTAGGAATAGCAGCATCAGTAACCCAGCAGTAGCTAGTGCTGACATAGTATGTAAGAACAGCAGCATCAGTAACCCAGCAGTAGCTAGTGCTGACATAGTATGTAAGAACAGCAGCATCAGTAACCCAGCAGTAGCTAGTGCTGACATAGTATGTAAGAACAGCAGCATCAGTAACCCAGCAGTAGCTAGTGCTGACATAGTATGTAAGAATAGCAGTATCAGTAACCCAGCAGTAGCTAGTGCTGACATAGTATGTAGGAACAGCAGTATCAGTAACTCAGCAGTAGCTAGTGCTAACATAGTATGTAGGAACAGCAGCATCAGTAACCCAGCAGTAGCTAGTGCTGACATAGTATGTAGGAACAGCAGTATCAGTAACCCAGCAGTAGCTAGTGCTAACATAGTATGTAAGAACAGCAGCATCAGTAACCCAGCAGTAGCTAGTGCTGACATAGTATGTAGGAACAGCAGCATCAGTAACCCAGCAGTAGCTAGTGCTGACAGTGTTTCAAGTCAAGTTCATCTGAGCCAACAGAGGAGGTACAGACAGCACCTGAAATACCACCACCAAACAGACCAAAAAAATGTGGACGGTTTGCAAGTGGACAGGGATACTGTAAAATACCTAGTCTAACTATATTGCCCACAAGTAAACTTGAAGATGATGTGTGGTATGTCCATTCTTGTAGACGCAAGCATATCTGTAGCAATAACCATCTTAGCTGCAAATTCTTTCCAGTCATAGAAAAGCATACCTTTTTGAGTTGGCATTTAATTTCTCTATATACTTTGCCATTTGGGTACAGTAAGTGCTCATTACTGACAACTGAACTGGTCTATAGTGATTCATCTACTTGTGAGCAGCACATTTTTACCATATTTTATATGTGCCTATATGGTCATTTTTATCCATTTACATGTTTTATTTGTTTTATCATATTTTACATTTTTGTTGTTCATTGTTATTTTATTACTGAATTACTTGATTTGTACAGTTCTTGAAACAAGCACTTAAAATTGAAACTGACCTATTGAGAGGCCTGTTAGGGATATTATAGGCACCAGTCTTGGGAATCCTAAACCACTTTCTCAACATTCTGTTACAACATGTGGATGAACATATCTGATTCCCCAAGATAACAGAGGAGAGATGCAATGCCAAGCTGGCTTCAGTTCCCTGAGGTTTTGGGAAGTGTGGATTGTTCCCATGTTGCTATCAAAGTCCCACCATATCCAGGGGTTCTGTGAACATTAATAGGAAGGGCTTCCACTTCTTGAATTACCAGATAGTCTGTAATGTGCAGGGCATTACTCATAGCATATTTTTGTGCCACACAGGCAATTCAAATTATTCATATGTTTGGCACATATCCAACATATACTGGTTCCTGTGAGAAAATTTCCAACAAAGTTACTTGCTTAATAGGTGCATGCACATGCCAGACAGACAGGCCTACACACACAAGTGCAGGACATATATTACATGTTGTTTGTTGTGTACTGTAGCCCACAGGTGGAGACACAGTGACATATGAATGCAGCATTATAATGTGGGGGTAGGGTCATGGGTGGCAACATGAGCCACATATTTTGGCAGGTTGTGAGGAGTCAAGGATCACATCCTCCAATGCTGGGATCATGCTGTCATAACAAAACCTTTGTCAGTGTACACTGTATTGACTTACTTTGTCATGGCTTGATCCATTCCATAGCAGGGGAGGGGTAGAAGTATAGCACTGTGAGCATGTACACTTTCATGAGAACCCCCACATATTGAGACTGAGGAATAATGTTGCCCATAACTGGAAGTGTCAGGTCATGTATCCCAGGTAACAGGAAGAAGTAGATCTATCGGACCATGTGTGTGCACCCTGATGAGACATCCTTGTTGGCACAGACCTAGATGATGTTCACAGCTGTGGGTGGCAGGCCATGTACTCACAAATGAGACTAATGCCTTCTCACCAGTAGTTTATTCACTTTGGCTATGGATGTCCTGTGTTCAACCACCACACATCTAGACCCTCCAACAGCCATAGACTGTATATGTGAAGGTGGACTGAATTGTAGATGCAATGTGTTTTATGGATACACCTGTGCAGGCGAGATTTGACACCACTGATCTCAGCAACAATGTGTGTTTCCTACCTCTGTACACCTTAACAATGTGTAGTGGGTGCTTGTGTAACTGACCTGCATATCTTCTGATTAATTCCAAGTGTCATAGCCATATCATGGACAGTCCTGGAGTCATGGCGACACTGCACCCCAAGTGTTCCTTCCATATGGTGGCAGTGGATATATCAGATGCTTTGTGGTTGGGGACATGGGTAGAGCCTGTGAATGACTTTCAGATACAGGATGTTTGTCATGCACTGTTGAGATTATATGTTCAGTTTGTGCCTCTGCAAGGGCCTCTTTGATTGTGGAAGAAGTGGATGATTCCAAAAACCAAACAGACTAAAACTGTTCCAAAGAAGGCAACAAAGAGCTTTTATTAACCAAGCACTTTTCGAGAGACTCCTATCTCTCCTTCCTCAGACAAAAATGAAACAACCAGTTGTAGTATCAAACTTTCTTTAAAAAGGGTGTTGTTAGTTAATTAACCAATTAGAAAACAAATTACCAATTACCAATTCAACGTTTAAAATCATACAGAACCAGCAGCTAAAATGTTAGAAACAAAACAAACAAAACTTCACTTTAAAATAGGATTATTTAGCCATGCCATTTAAAACACAAAACTTCCAGCCTTTTCTATCATAAAGGAATATACACTGTTCTTATGTTGTGTAAAAGTGTATACACAAATACGTAAATTATAAATTACGTAATACATTTAAATTTAAATTTAAATTTAACTCATAGTGCTAACATTTAAATGATTGTTAGCATGGAACTACAAAACTCTCATGAGTAGCTTTCCAAATATTAACACCTATAAGTTTAAAGTTTTGAAATTTAAAATTTTAAAACAAAAACTTCTATACATTTTCAAATGTCCTGTTGTTATAAATATGCTCTAAGAAGAACCAATTATTAGTTTTAGTGTTTAATTTTTATAATACCTGCAGCTTATAATTGAGCGAATATGTGTAAACCTAATGTGTTTCAATATTTTAATAAGTTTTGTGGTTTGTTAAAAATGGATACAAACCACTATGTCCATGTGGCATTGTGTTGTTCTCTTAAATGCGATACATGCGTTAAATAGTTGATCAATGTAGAATCCTACATAGGTCAACTCAACACTTCATTTCGTAAAGTCCCCTATGCATTTGTGTTAGACGCTAGATACAGTTTTACCGGACTGTGGATTTTACTTTATCATCTGTTTTCCTTACGCTTAGCAGCTTGTTCCCTCGAATTTTTGTTCTGAAGAAGTGGATGATCCCTCCTCCTACAATGTTTCAGATGGTGTCACTTTACCATCAGACTGCGCCACTTGTATAGTGCTGTCATCATCATCATTATCATCTTCTGACACAGAGGTCTTGCTTATGTTAGCTGTCTATTGTCCTGCTGTGCTGGTGGTCCATCAGTGGAACCTGTGAGAGAATGAACACACGTAACACTGTTATTAGTCCACACATGTATGCTTTAATAATCCCCTATAGCATGCATAGTGCTACACATGAACTTACCAATATAGAGTAAGTTGGCAGATGAACTATATTATACAGGTTGTTACATTTGCAGACCCAAGATACTCAGAAGGACAGATATACAGACTGGTCTTGGTCAACCTCTCACTATTATCATGTGGTAGTGTGCACTTGAGCATATTTTAATGGACATTACTTACTTGGTTCTTCTCCTACTGGTGCAAAAGGGCTTGGTGCCAGCTGCCAAATGCAAGCTGACCCCAGTTATGATGACCATTCCCCCCTGGCCTGCAAGTGACACTAAATCTCCTTGACCTCAGTGACCCACTTCTGTGTTGGTTAACCTCTCAGTCACAATATCTTATGCCATTTTGTTTTTACAATTGAGTATCATATCAATAAACTTTCAATGTACCTGTTGTAGAGATCTATTATGGCTGCTCACAGCATTCACATCCCATACCAGTCCCTTCCAGCTCTGGTTCCAACAATACCTGTCTACATCACTTTTGTTCAGAAAGTGCATGCCACCTAGAGGGCCTACTGAATCTTGAACTTTACAGGATTTGTCTCCTTCCAATAGTGATGTCAGTCCATACATGTCTAGAGGTAAAACCTGTCTGGCAGTGGGTGTATATGCTACCCCATGGTATGCAAATTAGTATGACCACAGCCTCCACCAATGCACCTGGTTAACAATTGTAGTTACTTCTATGCACGTCATCAGTTCCCCCTCCCCTTTACATACTGTTCTCATGACTCTACATATGGCCCAGTAGCCTCACACCCATTGTAGCATGTAATCCACTATAGTTTCCTACATTCACCACTAGAATCCTTGCACACACACACACACACACACACACACACACACACACACACACACACACACACACACACACACACATCACACACATGCACACTCAGCAGTACCTGTCATGGGGTCCCACTTACACATATGCCATGACATCTGCCTCAGTCTCCCTGACATGGATCACAAGGCTTGTAGTTGTTGTTGATGGACTCTACCAGGCAGGACTTCTCCCTTAACTCTGTGAAGCTCCAAATATATCCAGAAATAAGTATAAGTGAGTCAAACCACCACAGTCCAGTCAAATAAATGTCCAGAAGATATGTAAAACAGCAAACAGTTTATTGGAAAAAGGTTAGCACTTTTGCGGTTACCGCTTCTTCAGACCAAATACAAAATGAAAATAAAAACCACTTTTATATTTGGTCTGATGAAGCGGTAACCCCGTGAAAGCACTAACCTTGTTCCAATAAACTGTTTGCTGTTTTACATATCTTCTGGACATTTATTTGGCTGGATCATGGTGGTTTGACCTGCTTTGTTTTAGTAGTTGGGATAGCATATATATATATATATATATATATATATATATATATATATATATATATATGTGTGTATATATATATATATATATATATATATATATATATATATATATATATATATATATATATATAATATATATATAATTAAGAGCTCCAAATATACACAGGCTTTACTCAAATCCTCCTATATTGTACCTACATGGTTACAAGCAATGTTGCATGAAATGGTGCTGATACATTATATCACACTGACAGGAGCACCTCTCCACCTCTTCATGCAAGAAATCTGGACCTAGCCTAAAATAATGGGGGTCAAGGGCTCAGAAATAGGGACAGATTGTAAAATATTGCTGTTATGAACTTAGAAAGTTGCTAGAATAATAGGAGTTGTGTTAACATGCATTTTCTAAAGGAAATGAAGTATAAAACTCAAACGTATGTCATTACTTAGTGAATTCAATCCAAAGTGATTTGCCTAGAAACCACAAAGTTTATGAGGAACAGACCAAAAATATGAAGCAAAAATCTGGACATTCTGAGAAAATTTGGACAGTTAAGAGGTATGCTGACAGGGGGCAGTTAGTGCAGGAGTTGTGCTAATGAAGGCACAAAGTACCTCTGTCTGTGAATCCCAGCTTTTGCTCAGTGTGCTACCCAGACATGTCAGCAAGAGCTGTGCACACCACAGTGAGCATGAAGAATGTCACCTAAATGCATAGGTATACAGCATGTCATTGCACTTCAAAGAGTTTGCATACATGCCTCAGTGAGCACAGGTCCGCCAAGGGCTGTGCACACCACAGTGAGCATGAAGAATGTCACCTAAATGCATATGTATACAGCATGTCATTGCACTGCAAAGAGTTCGCAAACATGCCTCAGTAAGCATAGGTCTGCCAAGAGCTGTGCACACCACACTGAGCATGAAGAATGTCACTTAAATGCGTAGGTATACAGCATGTCATTGCACTGCAAAGAGTTCGCAAACATGCCTCAGTAAGCACAGGTTCGCCAAGGGCTGTGCACACCACAGTGAGCATGAAGAATGTCACCTAAATGCGTAGGTATACAGCATGTCATTGCACTACAAAGAGTTCGCAAACATGCCTCAGTGAGCACAGGTCTGCCAAGAGCTGTGCACACCACAGTGAACATGAAGAATGTCATCTAAATGCTTAGGTATACAGCATGTCATTGCACTGCAAAGAGTTCGCAAACATGCCTCAGTGAGCACAGGATTACCAAGGGCTGTGCACACCACAGTGAGCATGAAGAATGTCACCTAAATGCGTAGGTATACAGCATGTCATTGCACTGCAAAGAGTTCGCAAACATGCCTCAGTGAGCAGAGGTCTGCCAAGAGCTGTGCACACCACAGTGAGCATGAAGAATGTCACCTAAATGCATAGGTATACAGCATGTCACTGCACTGCAAAGAGTTTGCAAACATGCCTCAGTGAGCACAGGTCTGCCAAGGGCTGTGCACACCACAGTGAGCATGAAGAATGTCACCTAAATGCGTAGGTATACAGCATGTCATTGCACTGCAAAGAGTTCACAAACATGCCTCAGTGAGCACAGGTCTGCCAAGGGCTATGCACACCACAGTGAGCATGAAGAATGTCACCTAAATGCTTAAGTATACAACATGTCATTGCACTGCAAAGAGTTCGCAAACATGCCTCAGTGAGCACAGGTCTGCCATGTTGTTCCTCAAATGGGCCTACCTAGTGGTCATGGCTGCCTCAAGAACTGGAAAAAGTAGGGACTGAATCACTGTTATTTCTTTATTTATCAACTAAATATGCCAACCTATGTGTATTTTCTTAAAATACCACTCAGTCTAGTGAATTTGATAGATGGACGTTGCTATGTCTGTAGGTATCAACTAAACATTCAATATGAACCAACTAACTGTAAATTGGTTTGCAGGATTGGGGTTTTCTTTATGTACCAAAACCTCCTGTCTCTACAAACCTATCAAATCTGCTGGGCATTGTCTGTACTTGTACAAGATTACTAAGGCCTGTAACTCCTTACCTCTATCCATCCCTTCCATCTTTCAAAACCACTCTGAAAGACTTCCTATCTAAAATCTGGCTCTGTTCTTGCCCAAAACCAGGATAAACTATATCCCTAAATATGAACAAATACCTTTTCATTCCTTATAACTCTTTACTCTTCCTTCTTCACTTACTTCCTTACTTCAAATTATCTTCCCTAACCTTATCTCTAAATATACCGTAAGTCTGTTTTCCTTCACTTCATATTGCAATTCCTGTTTGTATTAGACTAACTTACCTTTAATTTCTCTACAAACTGTCTAAAATTTCTCTAAATATTAAATGATTGTCATATATCTTGTAGCAATTCTTAACCATTTTTTTATATTATATCTAATTCATTATAATTATTTAAACTGCAGATATTTTTATTTTATGTTTGAAGATTGTAAAATTATTGTTTTTAAAATGTTTTGTAATAATTTGGAACTTCACCCCAGGACTCCACTGAAAATGGACTTCTAAATAGTTAGACTTTCCTGGTAATCAAATGTCAATAAATAAATGCATGTTCTTTTGTCTACTTGCACGCAGTGCTGGCTCCTGGTCTCTATTCTTGCCAGAACACAATACAGGCACAGTAGCTAGATGCTGGGGCATGTAGAACATGTAAAAAAAAACACAGCAGAATAATTGGGCATTATGCCCCAATCACCAAAGATGGAAAAAAACAGACCAGGCTAAGAAGTATACAGGTTGGCTGACAAAGAGACTGAAAGAACAGTCACTAGGGCAAAGAACAAGACATCAGAGAAACTCTTACCGACTTCTGGAAAGTGACTTAGCAGATAGCATGAAAAAAATTCTGTCAAGCTGCAAGACAAAGACAGAAAGATAAAGAATATATTCAACAGTAGCAATTCATAAAGGATGTCGGCAACAATCTGCACACTAGTTCAGAGGGCATCGATGGCAGATGAAAGGAATACATCCAGAAACTTCTGAATGATGAAAACCTCACAGAAGCTGTATTGCTATGTACGTGCAGCCTACAATGAAATAGGAATGACAACCTACCCTAGAAGAGGTATGAAAACACTAAGGAAAATGAAGTTAGGGAAAGTAGCAGGTTCAGATGAAGTCATGGCAGGTATAATCAAAATGTTGGGTGCATTAGGGGAGACATAGCCTCTGAGGATACTCACCACAGTACGGATAGAGAGACATGTATCCTAGATGACTCAAAAATAGGCATTGTAGCACCATTGTACACGAACTGGTACAGACTATGATAATGGTACACTGTTTGGACTCACAGAAGAGTTTCTACTGAGACTGGTCTGAGCCCACTGCTGTTCATACTGGTACTGGCCCATATTAGCAAACAGGTCAAAAGGTACAGACCAACTAAGCCACTGTATGTAGGTGATATGCCACTACAAGTAGACTCTAAATGGGACTGCCGCAAATGACAGGGGATTTGAATGCAAAACTAAGGCATATGTGATGAAACTGACTCCATACAGGATAGTTGTCACGGTAGTAAATGGAGGAAATATGAAGAGCTGAACACTGAGGTAGAATAGAAAATAGTGCAACAGGTTAAAGGGTCAAGTATCTGGGAGGTACAGCTGAGGAGAAGGGAAGTCTGAATGAAGGGGTCAAAGACAAAATCAGAAGTACTGCATCCAAATGGCACAAAGTGTCAGAGGTAGCACATGTCAAATAAACATTGAAAAAGCTAAAATGTAAGGGTGTACAAAACAGTGAAGTGACCAGTGCCTCTGGGTGGTATAGAAACCTGGAAAGTGAAGGCAGAGCAGCTGGGGAAGCTTGACATGATGATGAGGAAGTGTCTCATTTGGGTATGATGATGCACACTGTGGGGCAGATGAAGAAATGATGAGATCAGAGCAAAAGCCAAAGCAGCCCCAGTTCCAGAGAATGAAACCACAAAGGTGAGCCCTTTAAAGGCATGTAACCGAGGTGCTACATTAAGGTATTTTCAGGTCCACCTATTTGTGGTGCCCTTATTTTTATTATTTTTCTGTTTGTCATGGTTCATGTATCCAATAACAGAGAAGGTCAAAGAGAACAGGTGCTGATTGTTCAGTCACAAGTGCAGGAAAGCAAGATGGAATTTAATAAAGCAGATTTGGGAAAGACAGGTAGAAGACAAGAGGAGATGAGGACACACAGACAAGTGATGGACTGTGTGAGGAAAGATCTGCTATGGATGGCATAACTGCTGAAGACGGTAGGAGAGTGGCTCTGAATTGAGAGCAGTGGTGACAGTTGATGCAGCACCCTGACCCCCATGCAAAATGGAAAAAGGGGGGTGATGATGATGATGTCTTGACATGTTGGCAGTAATAGAAACATGATAGCATAACCTGATATACCACTATAATTTCTCAGTGCCTCCAGTTACCCTTCTACGTAGCTCCCTGCCTTCATCTCTTTCTCTCTTTCTTTCTCTCTCTCTTTCACTTTCTGCCTCTACAGACATTTAGACAGTTTTCTGTTCATATTTAGCTAGCTGTTTTGCAATGGTGACTGTCTTATACAGTGATGGAAATATCATATGACCTTTGGTACATCACTTCTGAATCTGAGATTTATTTATTTAGCATCCCACACATTCAATCTGTTCATTGTAAAAGTGGATGGAAATAAAGACCCTGTGCAAATCATAATCTACACTTGTATCTCAGCTGTATTATATGCCCTGCTAGTAAAGCAAATGCAAATTGTCATATTATGAGCAAAGAAACCTGTTGTTGCAGTGTGAATTGTGAGTATTACAGTTCTGTATGCCAGTGAATACAAAATGTGGTATTTCTTGACTTAGATAAATGTGAGAAAGGAAATGGAGAACTAAAGCTGCATGTAGCTGCAACAAACTGTACAGTTTGTTCTTACTGTTCATCCCATTTTACCATGTAATGATTCTTGCACAAGACTCTGCAAATACCTTCAGAGAGCTATGCACCCTAGTGAAACATGACTAATTCTCTGGCATGTCTTAACTCACTTTAAAATCCAGGCAAGCCATTTCAAGGGACTATTACTGTACCAAAACAAAGCATACAATTCCACTGACTTTTGGCATGGTACATTTATCCAAAATATACAGTTCCACTGACTATTACTGTACCAAAACAAAGTATACCGTTCCACTGACTTCTGGCGTGGTACTTTTATCAACAGACATATCATATTTTCATGAATTTAACAAAACATTTTCATAATTTTTTTTATGCTCAATGAGTAGGGTCACTAAAAGATCATAGTAATTACTAAATTACAGTAATCTCACTCACGGAAGCATGCCTCTCAACCTCTCAATGCAAGAAATCTGGACAAAGCCATAAATAATAAGGAAAAAGGCCCCAAATCAGGGACAGATTTTAAATATTGCTCCTATAAATTTAGAAAGTCGTTAGAATGACAGATTTTGCATTGTAATACATGTTTTCTGAAGGATATGAAGTCTGAAACTGAAAACTCTATCGTTATTTAGTATTATTTACTGACTTCAATCCTCAGTGATTTAACAGAAAACCACAAATTTTATAAGGAACACGTGAAAAATAAGAGGGGAGAATCTGGACAGTCTGTGAAAATCTGGACAGAGAGCTTTGCACTGGAGGAATCTGCAGAGAAATAATGAAAATTAAACAAGAGATTCATGCAGAGGAAATAAATATTTACAAGCTGGGGAGATGAAAAAGCAAAACAAAATTAAAGAAACTACAGCTAAACAGAGCACTGTATCTCTGAATGTTCAAGTCACACGTGCTGGCCAAGTACCAAATGCTGTACCAAAACAAGCAACATTTGATGGCCAGCATGGCAATAACAGCTAGGCTAGGTCTAGCATTCTTAAGTCAAGTAAATAACTATTCAGATTTTGCTAACTGAAGAAAATAAATCTTGTTCTGTGCCAAACCAGGAGTCACTAACCCTCCAGTCATCTCTCGTCACATAAATATCACATAATCCTTGTGAAAGATGTATAATTGACAACCTTTTTAAGCTACCAGTGAGCCAATGTAAGTTAAGCATTGTGCGTCTGGAGAAGTGTAGTCCACTCTGTCATTTTGACTATTGTTATAAAACCTTCAGAGCCCTGGAGCACGACTGCAATTTCCAGATGCATTGTACTTGCTTAAGAAACTTTGGAGCTTGTAATTTCTCTCAAACACAAAACAAATGCAAAACCTGTGGCTCAGGCACCAAGGCCACGGCCATTTAAGAGTACTCGATGTGTCATAATTTGCCCTATTGCTTCTAAAGAAACAGATAAAAAAAGAGATGCTTTTTCATTATTGTGGCTTGCTCTTCCAGGTGCTGCGTCACTTAAAAGGGCACATAATTTCACAGCCTGGATGTGTGCCCCTGTTTTACCAATGAAATGTAAGTGTCCTTTTGGGCTTTTTTATTCTGTATATGTATTAAATGATTTTTAAATATGCATTTGTGACCTGGGGCCCTCTATGTATTAGCTAATTCTAAACATGCATTGGTGGCTTCCTCCCTGGATAACCTCTGAAAATGGACCTGTTCCCAGGCAGAGCAACCTGTCAAACAGTATAAATAAAATGAGGGTTTCAGTCTATTGGTGCAAGATAGACCTTTGTATGTGACCTTAACCAGGTCAAAGGGGATCGTAGATGTCCACTGAAGATATCATTAACAAGCAGTGATCATGCCATTGTTGAATTGCGGGGGGGGGGGGGTAATAACATAAAGACAAAGGTATGGGAACAATACTAGACTTAGTGAATATATTAAGAGAAATAAAATAATGGGTAGTGGGATCTTTGAAAAGTGCAGGAGCAAATTACATAGAAAAAATGGGAATTGTGGAAAGCATGCATGCATAATAATGTTTTGGAGAAGGAATGAGGTTTAAGAGAAGACAGTAATTAAATGAGCTATATAATGTCTGATTGACAATGACCATGTAGAAGATTACAAGTGATGTATAATGCTTGCAACTGAAAATATGTCAGTATGGTTTATTTTTATTGATATAAATGTACGATTGCCTATGTCATAAGTGATAATTCAATAAAGATGTTTCTTGTTAAAAAAGACAAAGGTACGGGCATTTTAGGGAACTGATTTATGTTGAGCTTGAGAGTGGGTCAAAAGTGACTTGAGGGACTGGGAGGCAAACTGGAGGTGTAAATAAGCTGTGGGAATGAGCCAGGGTTGGAGTACACAGGGATATGGACAATAGTTTGAGGAAGAATAGATAAAAATAGAAGAAGGCCAATGTTGCCACATAAAAATGTGAGTCTAGCAAATGGGACAAAATATAAGGCCTACATGAGATGAAAAGAAGGGGGGTAGGGAGGTGGATGAGAGACAATACTAGGAGGCAAGCAGAAGGGCATTAAAAGAGATGACAGAAGCAAAGATGCAGACTGAAAGAGAGTTGGGGGTTAGAGGGGAAACAGTAGCTTCTTTCAGTGTATAGCAGGAAGAAGGAAGTGAGATACGGACTCTGCTAAGTTAAGCAGAGATGGAAGGGAGACCAATGAAGTCTGGAGGATAAAATCACAAGCACTGAATGAATCTTAGTATCATAGGAGGTTACAAGGCTATCGACCCAGAGGTCATTTCAAGCCTAGCCATTTCATCCCAATGTAATACCATACTCTAGCCAATACCCAGGATTGTATTTATTAATGACTGCCCATGTTCAGGAGGGTTGTGGGTGCTATCTCTAGTAAGAATTTAAAGTGCCGCATCCACTCATCCAGGTTCCTTTTGAACGGTGTCAAAGAGGTGCTCTGCTTCAGATGAATTGGCAGCCTATTCCAAAGACACAACAGTCACTGGGAAAAAAATCTGTCCCTCTAGTATGTATTTAATTTGCAGGCCAACTGTACAAACTTCTTAACCACCCACGACTCATAGGGTCATCCTTGAAAGAAAATACTGTTTTGAGAAGTGTCATGAAAGGACATCACACCAAAGATGTAATGCATGTGAAATATACCATCCAAAATGCAGAGGTGTCACAACACACAAAACATGAAAAATGTGTAGGGATTTACTGATTTACAGATTAACATTTGAGTAGGACTGAAATAGATGGCATTTAATGGCTAAGTAAAGTCGGAGAAGAAAACAATAGCTGGGCTTGCATATAGAAAAAAGAAGAAATCATAGGCATATGGTTGTAAATAACAAGTCTGTTGTACAGAAAGAGCTGTTACCACAACTGATCGATAAGGTGTAACACACTGGCAACAAGGTTGTATGAGTATAGTCCCCATAACCATAAATGTTTCCATGCGATCACTGCTGCATTATGACTCTTACGAGTAATAATACTGCAGGGAGATGTCTGACCATCCAGCCTGACTTACAGGGCTTGTGAATGCCCCTGGACATAGTAACCCTTTCCAACATAAAGTCAACAGTAGAACATATGGTACAAAGGGGAAAAATGCCATGTTATTTTCTTTTTTTCTTTTTGATTTTTTTTTTGATTACTGACAAGTCTGCTGGAAAGTCTGTCCTGCACTCAGGAGAATGCTGATGCATCTATTTTCAGTTGCAAGCATACATCACTTGTCATCTCCTACACGGTCATTATCAGTCAGACATTACATAGCTCATTCAATTCCTGTCTTCTCTTAAACCTCATTCCTTCTCCAAAACATTCTTACGCATGCATTTTTCCCACAATTCCCATTTTTTTCTATTTGCTACTACACTTTTCAAAGAATAAACAGGGGGATTGAGGCTGAAAGCCTACCCTCCAGCTACAATCTTACTTGAGTATCTCGTCCAACAACTGTACTATATTTGTCTTAAGGATTACTGTTGTAGTATAAATTATAACAAATGCAAAGAGTTCTAAAGTAGAAAAGGAGCACACAAGTGTTGCAGATTTGCTGCTTTGTCCTACGTCTGAATAGGAGATCCAGTTTGTTGCATTTAGAAAACGTGTGTACAGGCATCCACATTTCTGCCTCGTGAATATGTTGAGAGATTCCTAAAAAAGACTGCAATAGTACAAGCTGCCCTTGTCAGCAGTGCTCTGATCTGATCTTGTAAAAGTCTTCTATGGTACTGACACCCACCCCCCCCCCAATCATACAACAGGTTTGGCATACAAAAAAGGTCTGCCTTTCTTGCCTGGTATGTTGATTGCAAAGAGGTAGAAAGCACACCTGAAATCATTTGTCCTGTCCAAGTAAAACATTGACTATATACATCCAAAAGGTACATTTTTCCATTTGTTTTCTGGGTTTAGGAAGAACACTGGAAACTAAAAGGCCTGTTGTTTTCAAGACCACATTTGGTATAAATGAAGTGTATGCAATAAGGATAGATCATGTAAGGTGCTCTACAACTAAGGGCCTGTAATTCTGAGATCTTCCTAAGTCTTCCTAATGAAAGGAAGATTAAAAAAATGAATTTTCCAAGAAAGGAGTTTCACAGGGACAAAACTGTTCTTTCAAAGGAGGCAGAGGTCAGCATTTCAAAAACGAAATTCAAATACAAAACAGGAGGTACTAGCTTTCTTGATGGCCAGATGTTCCACAGCTGTTGAACTGCTTCAATGTGGGCATGTCTGCTAATGGGGGTTCTAAGAGCAGCAGGCTGAAATGGCTGACAGCTGCATCTTAACAGAGACTGAAATGGCTGACAGCTGCATCTTAACAGAGACTGAAATGGCTGACAGCTGCACCTCACGTGACGTGTAAGAAAGGCCCTTGCCAAATTAAATAAGACAGGTACAGGAAAGCTTGATGAACCAAAGCTGTACTTGACTGAATACCATTAGTTCTGCATGAACTTGAGAATCTGTTCCACTTTTCCAGGTGGGATATTCCAAGTTCTAGGCTTACTAACCTTCTTAATGATTTTTGATGTAAGATCAATATTCTGTCTTCCAACCTGCAAGTCATAGATTGCTCAGGTTTAAGTACACCAGGATCCCTTGCTATTGCACAAAAGAAGGACAACCCCTGAATGTTGTCTGCTTAGCCCCTTGGACAGAGAAAAGAAGTAGTGACTTTGTCACAGGGGTGTAACCAGGATCAAGTGCATCCTGTCCTGCATAGCCATCCTCAGTACCTTGCTAAGGCCGTCTTGCAGGGACAACTGGAGAAGAAGTCTGGGGTCTGGTGTTTCTGTGGGAAGACAAACAGGTCTATCACCAGTGTCCCACAAAAGAGGAAGTTCATGATAGACCTTTAGAGTCAACTTCCCTTCAATAGCTTTGCTTTTTACAAAAGAAATCAAGGGAAAGGTGCTGTGCTGGTGGGAGGTAGGCAGGGTAGAATGGGTAGAACAGTAAACATAACACAGAGGGCATTGAAAGGGAACTGATTTCCCTAAGGGAGAATAATGTAATGGACCAGATAGCCTGACTCCCAGCATCCTTAGGAAACTGATTTCCCTAAGGGAGGATATTGTACTGGGACCAGATGGGCTGACTCCCAGAGTCCTCAGAAATTTGACCAGTATGCTGGCAGATTCCTTGATGGACATTTTCACTAGAGCACTGTCCACTGGAAAAGTGCTAAGGATTGAAGGACAGCTGATTCATTCATAGGATTCATAGGAGTTTCAAGGAAGTTTAGTCTTGTGACTTTCTATGCCTTGCCAATACCCATTCTCAGGCTGTAACCCCTTTCTCAAGGAGGGCTAGCCCAGTTATTCTAAAAGTAAATTTGAGGGTGCCCATTCAATCACCCAGGTTCTGTCTGAAGAATGATAATGTATCACACTGCTTAAACTGCAGAGGCAACTTATTCCAGAGATAGCGGAGCCACTGCATAATGAATCTGTCTCCTCATCATATTCCATTTGTCTGCTAGTGATGATTTAGGTCTTTGGTTCTCATCTTTGAAAACTATTAGATTTGCAGAGATATAAGAGATGTCTGCTAGTGACGATTTAGGTCCTTGGTTCTGGTCTTTGCTAAACTATTAGCTTTACGGAGATATAGGAGAGGAAGGACACAGGGTATCTAATGGCATGGTAAGTGAGGCACTGATCACCCCTCAAGAGTATATAAGATACTGAATAAAGGGATTGATCTTCTAGCTTCTCTTAGTAGCTCAGGATCTTTAAGCTTAAAAATATTCTTATTTATGAACCTCTGGGGATGCTCTAGTTGTCTGAAATGTCAAATTAGGTACATCTCATAAGGGGACATTGTACTCTGTAACTGGTCTAATCAGAGCTAAATATAAGGGAATGATGACATCTTTAGATCAGGTTGATATACCTTGTCTATTAGTTGTGCCAGGTAGAAGGATCTTCTGACTACAGTTGTCACATTATGATAAAAGGAGAGGGAGTTGTCGGGCTTCGTGTTCATGTTCCTAACTATGATTTTGTTTAACAGTGGAGTATTTCCTATAATATTTGTTCAGGGTAGGAACTGTTTTCCAAATGAAATGGCACTACACTTTCACATTTAATCTGAGCCAGTTTTCAGTACACCCGGTATTAAGTAGAGGACTTTCTTCCTGATCGGTACAGGTGATAGAGGAGATCCTCACAATAACATCCAGTTTGCAATCACTTGCAAACTTAGTTAAGCAGCAGTCCTGGAGAACAGGAAAGTAAATGTCAAACAGGACAGGTCCTAGTATCTTCATAAATTCAGATGAGGAGCTTGCCACATGAACTATGTTGTTTCTGTCCTGTAGCCAGTTTGCTATCCATCTTACCACATAAGTATCTATATTTAAAACATTTAGCTTACTTACAATGCTTGTACGGGGTATGATGTCAAAACCTTTGGCTAGGTCAATATGTGTGGTATGAACAGCATGACCACTGCCAATAGCCTATGTGACCCTATCAAAGAAGTTAACTAGATTTAATAGGCAGCATCTCTGTTTGATGGAGCTGCACTCCTGAGGGTCTAGCCTAATTAGGTTTTTGATATCATAATTGCTGACATCAGTTCAGATATGCTGCATAGTTCTGCAGATCAGGCCCCTAAGGCTGATGAGTCTATAATTACTGAGGTCCATGGTAAGGCTACCCTTTGGGGTCACTGGTAGGGTAACCCATGTAAAGGGGCATCACTATTGCAAAGTGCCATAATTCAGAAACAGATTCTGTGACTAAGCTTAGGTTAAACAGTTTTCAGGAGGGATTCAGCAAGGGCATGTTTGGTACTATTTATTAAACAGCCAGGTATGTTGTCAGGACCCATGGAGGAAGTATTATGGTTGTAATAATTTAAAATGTCAGGATTCACAAACCCAAGTCTCGAAATATGAAGACTGAATGACCTAAAATCCAGACTTGTGTATACCAAGTCCAAGATTGCTGTTTCTTAGAATATTCCCTTTTCTGCCAATGCTGGGGAGTTCAGAGGATCTTACCCCCACATGGGAGGTGGGGGTGGGGGTGGGCCCTCCTGGGTGGGGCCCTCCCTGCATAAACAGGGTGGGACCCTCCCTGCATAAACAGGTTTAAAGCAGAACCTAAGTTCATGAGTTGCTTTACCAATTCTTTTTTTTTTTTTTTTTTTAAGAAATTTTTGATTGATTTAACATATTTACAATATTGCTTTAAAAATTCTAATAGTATTTTCAGTTCCCTGGTAATTTTTTTATACTCTCCTTTTGATGAGGTACTTCAGATTTGTTGTAAAATTTAAGGACTGTGTTTCTCTTGTAAAGTTTATTTATACTGGTAGACCACCAGGGTCATTCGTGCTTGAACATCTCACTGTATTTTACTCCAGTTGATTCTGCTTATTCTGTGCGTTTATCTAAGTGGGTGTAAAACTTCATTATGAAGCTGACTGCTGTGTCAGCATCAGAGCTGGTGCGGTCCTAGGTGAATTTTGAGATTTCACCATATACTTGTATGGGGTTTTCCTGTTTTTATTAAATTCAGAGATGTTGGTTTCAAGGGCATTGTTGATCATGAAGGCAAATGTCACAAATTTATAGTCCAACTTAACTGAGAAACTGAGACCAGAGTAATAGTATATCTAGAGGCTACATTTGTGAGGATCGGATCTGGACTGTTATGTCCTTTGGTGGTTTTACTATCTGTTCCAGGAAATTTTTGTTAATTAAGTCCAAGAACTCTGGGCATTCCCTGTGCAGGAGGAAGAAGTGCTCCAGTTAAGTGGAGGGTTCTTAAAATCTCCCAAAATGCTTTTGTTGATAAAATCCACTGCAGAGATTTTACAACTCTGCTGTGGCAAGGTTGTGGGAGTGGGTATAACCTGGACGGAAATGCTGAAGGCCCTAAACATTGTTGGAGTACGATAGTATGCCTTTACGTTTTGAGATGAAGGAAGAAAAACATACTTCTAGGGTTGGCAAACTGAGTGATTCTACATTTTCAGAAAGAAAGACAGGGCAGCATGTTTAAGTTATAGTGGAATCATGTAATTATTTATTTATTGATTGATTGATTGACGTTTGATTGAATCACACTCTTCAGCTTCACTCGGAAAGCCTATGTCAAAGTGCAGAAAAAAGGCATCATCCGATTCAGAAAGAGCAACGTTTATTCCATCCTGGCTGTGGAACACTGGATTAACTTGTTGACCTTTCACAGATATTAGTCGGGTTGTCGGAGTTTTTCCGTTCTGTGTACATCTGCTTTGTGGACCTTCAAGAAGCATATGACCTCATACCCTATTGTATGTTGTAGAAGATGCTACAACAGTATGGCATCCCGGTGTTAGTACTGTGCGGCATATAGTCTCTGTATTTGAGGCGCAGCAGTTGTTCCTATATTCTCAGTGATAAATCAAATTCATTCTAAGCAGATGGTCAGCTCCATAAAAGTGTGTCCTGTTTCCCATCTTGTTTAGTTTTCATGGACAGGATATCAAGGTACAGCCAAGGACTGGAGACTGGAGACCATCCAGTTTAGAGACATGAAGGTTACATCTTTGTTGCATTGCAGATGATGTTCTTATGTGAGACTTATGTGACTGTGATGTCCAGCATGCACTGAATACGTTTTCTAATTTTCTGCAAAGTGTAAAACATGTCTCTCAACTTCTTTGCTCAAGAATTTTGGCCAAAGGCAACAACAGTGGTGGTGTTGGGCAGGGGGGTCAAAGGCCCCACCAAATCAGAGACATTTTTAAATAATTTTCTGTTCCACTTAAAAGGGTTACTAGAACAATTTGTTTTGTATTGACCTGATTTTTTGAGCAATAAGTAAGAAACATAAAACTTTTTAACAACTGGCATTATCGACTGCCTATAATCTTTGGTGATTTACCAGAAAATCAAACATTTTATGAGGGAGAAGACACAAACATGAAACAAAATCAGAGATCAGTTGAGAGATATAGTGTAAAACAAACTGGAATGAAAATTAACACTTCTAAATCAGAGATCATGGTTCCTAGAAAATAATGGCTTGTTGTCTGTAAGTGGGGACAGTTATTGCAAATGGAGAAGTTTACATTTGTTGGATTCTTGTTTATGAGTGACAGTAGCGAGGACTGGGAAACTGACTCGTGGCAGAGTGCAACAATGACAGTAATACTGCAGGTATTGTGAATGACACTGTTGGTGAAACCAGAACTGAGTTATTAAATGATGCTCTCATTTACCCAGCAATGTCCTCATCCTCTGCTATTGTCACAAGCTTTGAGAAGTGACTGAAAAGACTGGATCACAGATAAAAGTGGTAGAAATGAGGTTCCTCTCCAGGGTATCTCATCTAGATTTGCTTGACAGAGTGAGGAGCTCAACGATCAATGAAGATGTCAAAGTAGGGCTGCTGTTCCTTTGAGATGAGACAATCCCAGTGAGGTAATTAGCCAATCCTAGTGAGGTAATTAGCCACCAGTTGTGGAACTCCCAGATCACCTTCCAAGAAAACACTAAGAGGCACAGCCCACTGGTAAGAGGTCTTGAGGCAGAAACAAAACATGCTGGATACATGATCTGTCTCAGCTTATTGGAAAATGATCGCAGACCTTGTAGGATGTTCTGGAAAATGTTGCAGTACAGGGGGTTTAATAATGAATAGTTGGAGTGGCTGGGAGACCCAGATCCACGTATCTTTTCTGTACATGGTGCACAATAAGGCACTGCAATATGTGCCTGGGGCAATCTTGATACATGAGGTAAATAAATAAGTGAACTCAAATCTTGTAGAAATGTATTAGAACTGTCTAACAGACATCTATCATGTACTCTATTAAGTTACTGAAATGGATTAAGGTAAATATTTAAGACTTTGTCACCATACTGCGCAACCTGTCAAGAAATCTGGACAAAACCATAAATAATGGGGGGACAAAAGCCAAAAAATAGGGACACTTTTTTAAAAATTTGCTCTTGCAAACTTAGAAAGTTGATAGAATAACAGGTTTTGCATTTAGCATTAATTTTCTGAAGGGTATGGAGTCTGAAACTGAAATATCTGTCATTACCTGACTTCAACCCCCCAAAGATTTTCCAGCAATTGCCATTAAACCATAATTTTATGAGAAGTCTTTGAAAAATATGAGGCAAAAATCTGTACAGTTGTGGTATCTTTGCTACCAGGTAGGTGAACTGGTCTTGGGACACTTTCTAGTCATTAATCATGTGTAATAACACCAAGAGTTACAAAGTAATTATGTTATGCATCAAAACCAAACATCTTTCAGTGAAGAGCATTCCAAATCTCTGTATCACAAGGTGTGCATTGCAAAATGCTAACGGGGCATCAACCAATAAGACTGCTTGTCTTACAGAGTGCAGTAACGTTCCACAGTATGTTTTCTCTTGGTATCCTAATATGTAATTTGCTCATCCAAACTCATGTAACTCCATTGTGTGTGTCTTTGCTAGTCTCTTTTCTATGACTCATTAACTTAACAGTTTCACAATCTGCTTTATCATGACAAATAGAAACAAAGGAACTGTCATACCAATAATGACTGCAGATAAAGATCAGCAGAGCCAAGCAGTGTTAACCACTTCCTTACTTGTTGCTAAGATACACAGATTTGATGTTATCTTTATATGCATATCCATATTTCCATTAACTGAAATTTTATGCCCCCTCATGCATTTTAACTTTCTTTCAGAATTATTGCTGTGCTGTCCATGTTGAAAAAACTTCTAAACACATTGACCCAGTGTTTGTAACGATTTTGCGTTATGTTGCAGCTTGCCGTATGTTCCTTTGTAATCACCATCACCATGTTATTCATCCTCATATATTAATGTCTTATTTGCTGATGCATTTGACATATCTAGACTTTTTCATGTTTTCTTTGTCCTTCAGCTGTGTATATCAATTTATTCACTTGTTTACATGATACACTCACACACACACACACACACACACACACACACACACACACACACACACACACACACACACCTCTATCTATAGCTCTCTTTATATATATATATATATATATATATATATATATATATATATATATATATATATAGACAGTTCATATGATCAACTGTTTATTTGGTCGACAGTTCATTTGATCGACAAGCATTTGCCCCCTTCCCCAATGTTGTGTGACCCTGGAGTTGATATATATAGTTAGGGGGTGTGGGGGAAGCCCCCACCTAAAATGCTTGTCGATCAAATGAACTGTCGACCAAATAAACAGTCGATCATATGAACTGTCGACCAAGTCATATAGACCCATATATATATATATATATATATATATATATATATATATATATATATATATATATATATACACACATATACATATATATATATATATATATATATATATATATATATATATATATAGATAGATTTCCTTAATCCGCTGTGGTACAGCGGTAGCGTTGTTACCTCACAGCAAAAGATTCTCCTGTTCGATTCTCGGCTAGAGTGCCTTCTGTGTGGAGTCTGCATGTCCTACCTGCGGTCGAGTAGCCTCCAAAAAATATGTGTGAATGGGCCTGCCTTCGCTGAAGGTTGGGCGTCGGGCTGGCAACTCTGCACCATAAAAATTGACTGCCAATCATTAGTGGACCGGAGTTCCACTCTGGCGACCCCTAACAGGGAAAAGCTGAAAAGACAAAGACAGCTGTTGAAATGTGTTTAGAAGTTTATTCAACCTCTTTTGGTAGGGTCTCTCCAACTGCTTGATATGTTCATTAAGAAACTTCCCAAAGGAGGTGTATTCAGTGCTATAGCTGATCGTTACAAAATATAGAGGTATATGGACTTCTTTGGAAATATTGGAAATTCGCTTTGTGATCAGCTGTACCAAATAGAAAGGTTTCCTGACCACTGTTATAACCTAACAATAAAAAAAAACAGAGAGTAGTCTACCCATGCTCCAAGGTCTCTTACAACATCTTTGTTTTGGAGTGGGGTATTTTCTGTACTTTAAGCTGATTACAGGGCTTGTTTGCCAAATGTAACAATATTGCATTTTTTAGCATGTAGTTTGAACCCATTTTCAGTGTGCCATCTATTAAAATGTCCAAGATGACTTTGTAGATTCTGCATATCAGAAGGGAATCTCAGTATAACACCCAGTTTACAATCACCTGCAGCCTTGGTTAATCAGAGTTCCTCATCTTTGCTTTGGAGATCAGAGTAGTATATGGTGAACAGCAAAGGCCCAGCACCCTGTGATACAGACTGTTTACTTTCATACTCTCTGAGGACATGCCTACCACCCTCACAATTCGGGCTGTGTCCCTCAGCCAATTCGCCATCTACCTAACTGCATGGGAATTAATTTGTAGCGCATGTAGCTTCTTAATAATGTTGGCATGTGGTTTACTATCAAATGCCTTGCAGAGGTCAAGGTTTTCTGTATGGACAGGATGACCACTGTCCACAACTTGTATTACACTTTCAAAATAAATTCAACATATTCATTGCACATGATCTACTCTTAACAAAGTCAAACTGCTGTGGGTCAAGTCTTATCATTTTTTTATGCTGTAATTTATCAAGTCTGTTGTGACTCATAATATTATTATCAAAATATTTTGTCACCCAGACAAGGTAACTTCCCTTAACTCCTGTTGCTTTCAGACTTTAGGGATACCTTCAAGCGTTCAAAATTTAGGGATACCTTCCCACAGCTTCCTCAAGACTCTTCTTCGATATTCTCAAATTGTCCAAGATCTAGGAATCTAATTTTTTCCCCAAAACCAGTTTCCCTCATGTAGTCCCGGAGGTATCTCCTCTCTATTAGCTATCACAGGGGCCTGTATTTTGCTACGCATTGCTTGATAAAGGCAACATAAACAATAAGTACTGTACCACCATATGTAGTGTAATTTATAGGCTCTGCCAACATAAAAAAAAAAAATATATATATATATATATATATATACATATATATATATATATATATATATATATTAAGATCTCAGTGTCCTGCTTATTGCCTTGAACAGAGATGTAACTGAACAGGCCATGTGTTTGTAAATGTGCTAATGAGTTCTGAGCAGTGACAGATGCAGCAGTATCATCAAATCCTTTTTGGCATGTGGCACCCTTTTAGGTGCAACCTTGTATCCTGTGGCACAGTGGTTTGTTGGTTTTAGTTTGCCTCCTATAATTGCCCATCATAGGGTCCATTCCTGCGTATAACCATCAGTATATCCTATCTTACTATGCAGCTCTTCTCTGGCTTCTTTCATTCAGTGTGTTTGTGTCACTTTGTATATATTTCACAATTATTAACAGTTATCTGCAACCTGCGGTGGTGGTGCTGGGGTAGCGTTGTCGCCTCACAGTAAGACGCTGTCCGGTTCAATTCTTAGCTAGAGCGTCTTCTGTGTGGAGACATGCATGAATGGGCGTACCTTCGTTGAAGGTTGTGCATCAGGGCTGGTAACTCGGCACATAAAAATCAACTACCAATCATTAGCGGACCAGAGTTCCGCTGTGGCGACCCCTAACCGGGAAAAGCTGAAAGATGCAAATTAACAGTTATCTGCATCTAATGCATGTTTATGTCTTACATAAGGAGGTATATTTTCCTAACTCTATGTATTCCCAGCCTATGGAATAAATTACCACTATAGGCCAAAGTACTGCTTTGGTTACTTGTAAGGCTACTTTTGATGACTGGCTGGGCAGACACAAAACTACACCAGCATTGTTATGTACATCCCTGGAAGGTAAGCACTATTAACAGCTTGAAAAGGGTAGCCAAAACTTTTAAGTGCACCTTAAAAGTTTCTGACAGATTCTGCTCACATTTTGAATGTCACTTAATGAAAAGATAACTAAAACATTCAAGATTCATAGCTCACTCCCTGTGATCAACAAATACATAGGCACCTTTACTTCCCAAAGCTCTTTTTAACTGAATACTGGGTAAAGTTCCTTTATAAAAATTGCTCCTGTGACTTACAATTACTTTCCTTGGGATATCAGCAGCATGAATAAATGCCCAACATTTTAAGAAAATAAAGAAACGAACCAAAGGCAGTCTGGAAAATAAAGGAGCGAACACAAATCCTTTGCGCTTTCGTTCAAATTTACTCTTCATGAACTTCTTCAGAAAATGTTAACCTCCCAAAACACATTCCTTAAATACACTTGAATCATCACATGACAAAAGTTTTGCGTCTTTGTTACAGGCATAAAAGCATACCATAAAAGATGTCACAATATAAGTAAATGTACACATACTTTTAAAATTATACATATGTATATAATGCAGATATAGTGACACAAATGCACATCTTATCTAAATGTTGTTCAAATTAAAATTATCTAAGTGCTAAAAAGCACTTAATATTAATACTCTCATTCAAACCAGGAGCTCTGTTAGCTGCCAAACTAATTTGCCACAGAGACACCTTAAATTCCAAAATCAACTTAGTTTTCCCTATAAAATCCATCTGGGGAACAAAATCTATTACTGAAAAGGTAAACTTCTTGAAATTTGTACATTGGCTAGCATGTTTGGCTAAGGCATTTATGAAATCTTTCTTCCTAATGGCTAGTGTATGTTCATATATCCTACGTTTTAAACATCTAATTATACAACGACCCCCCCCCCATTAATATTCAAAAACGTGCATGCTGATTGGTCAGCGTGCACGTTGTAAATCAGAGTTATAGTAATGGAAAAAGGTCTGGTCGCCCGGACCTTTTCCATTACTATAACTCTTTTTTACAGCAATGGAGAACGCAAGATCTCTGTTGCTTCACACTGTCTTGCTTTCTCCATTGCTTTTTTCAAAACTGTCTCTCTCTGTGTTAAATAGGTTTAACATAGCAAGACAGCTTTAAAAAAAGCAACGGAGATTCTCCATTGATTTTTTTTAAAGCTGTCTTGCTATGTTAAACCCATTTAACATACCGAAACGGTTTGTAAAAAGCAACGGAGATCTTGCTTTCTCCATTGCTTTTGCCCACAGCTCTGATGTACTGCGTAGGCATACGCATGCGCAGTACATCAGAACTGCCGCAGAATACCAGACAGCTGTGGAAGGGCAGCAAGGAGGCATTATACAATGCCATTCTTTAAGAAAAGTAATTATTTTTTTTCTTAAATAATGTCATTGTATAATAGCAATAACCCACATCTGGGCATGGGTAATGCTGGATTTACCCACGGTTGGCTTTGTTTGGCCACTCGGGCTTCGCCCTCGTGACCAAACCACACTAACCGTGGGTAAATCCAGCATTACCCACACCCAGGCATGGGTTATTGCTATATTGTTTTCCTAATATAATAACAAAAACAGGAATTACATATAGCCACATATACTGTGTTGGAACACTCACAGTTAAAGTGATTACTCACCCAACTGGTTCTGTTCAAATGTCTAAAATGTTTGCAAGAAGTGTTACTAATGTACCTACATTGTTTGCACTTCATACAAGAGAAAGTCCCTTTGACACTATTGTCATTAACCAATGCGTATTTGTTGTCTACTGGATATTCCAAAATGGTCTTTATATTCTTAGTTTTCTTATACGTAAACCTAGGTTGTGTACCAATAATCTGTATAAGCTCTCTATTGCCCATCAGGACTTTCCAGTTATCCTCTATAATGTGTTTAATGACAACCATCTCATTCACAATGGGTATAGGGAATGAAATGGTGAAGGTGGTCTTATCTTTTTCTCTCCTCATACATCTTAAATCAACTACCCCACTGATGATCTGTTTAGCAACAGACTTTCTTAAGATGTTAACTTCATTCTGTATACATGTAAGCCAAGCCTGACTATACCCTCTTTGTTTGAAAAAATGTTTCAGGTTGATCATTTCCTGAAAAAAAGCTTGATCATCTGATGTAAGTCTGCTGACCCTTGATTACCCCATTTCTTCATGTGTCTAGGGTTTAAGCTATCTCTATGTAAATATTGATTGACAAATACATCTTTCCTGAAAATTTTACTAACAAAAGTGTTGGTAGATACATCAAAGACCAAATGAATATCTAGAAAGTTAATAGTTTTTCCATAACTTCCCAAAGTGAATTTTAAGAATTCAGTGGTCTGGTTTAGATCTTTTACAAAAGACTCAAATTCTTTCTCTTCACCAGTCCATAAAAAATCAAATCATCTGTGTATCTCTGGTACTAGATGATGTGAGACCACTGTGGATGTGAATAGAGATACTTCTCTTCCCACATGGCCATAACAAGGTAGGCAGAGGCTGGAGCAACTCTAGCCCCCATAGCCACCCCTGATGTCTGTTTATAATATTGCTGGTTAAATTCAAAAAACGTATTGCCCAAAACTATACCCATAAGTTTGCAAATCATCTCAACCTTAACGTGTGTGAAATCAGAAAATTCACTGATGTAGTCTCTCAAATATTCCAAGCCTATATCCTGGTTAATGCACGTGTACAATGAATCTACATCCAAAGATGCAAAACAGAAATCACCATTTTATTTATTTTTATTTTACATTTGTTGACCGGGCTAGTCCAGCTGGATATATGCCCATTTTCAGTGGAGGCCCGGGGAGAAAAGCTCCACAAATTACAACAACATAAAAGGTCAAGACAAAGACAATAACAGTATAATTTGGTACATAAGTTTTAACAATTATAGTACAAACCTAAGATTATATATTTTATATTTCAGTAGGAAAAAGGAAAAATTTATCTAAGAATAGATGAATAAGACTAATACATTTGTATTAGAAATGGTGTAGTACAAATCTTTATAACATATTACAAAATTAGATACACCTAGTAATTTATGATAAGAGATACTAAGGTCTCACAAAAACCTAAGAAAGAAAAACACTAGAGATCAATAGATAGAGTATAGAAGAACAGCAAACAAGGATGGATTTCTAGTGTTATTTAACACATAGGTTGTGATACTATATGAAGGTGTTTGATCATTCCACAGTATATACTTATTTACATGAGAAAAAATCCTAAGGAAGGTTAAGCTCACTAAAAATTAGTGAGACAACACAAGATCATGATAGGCTAGGAATTATGGGAGTCTAGTTAATAGTTGGGTACTTAGTCTGGGTTAACACAGGTGCATAGCCAGTGTGATTTGAGGTAAGGTTTAAGCTTGCTTTTAAATAAGCTGACAGAGGATATTGAGGTTAGCTGGCTTGGGAGGATGTTCCAGGCTTTACCTACTGTATTGGAGAACAAGGCGTCACCGGCTAAGTTGTTGGATTTTGATATTTGTACAAGTAGGTTATTAGCTGAGCGTAAGGTCTTGAGGTTATTATAGGGGATGACTAGGGATGTAAGTATGGGTGTATTTTGAGGTAAATACAGGATCTTATGGGCTACTATTAATTGACTGAAAAGTATTAAATTTGGCAGCTCTAACCATCCTAACTGATTCAGATTGATACAGTGATGAGTTCTATAGGAGGACCCAGCTGCAAATCTGGCAATATTGTTGTAGGAGGATGTAAGTTTACTCAGATTACTTCTACATATTTTGGTATAGATAGGGGAGGCATAGAGCAAGGTAGAGATGAGGTGGGTACAAGCAATAGTAACCCTGGCTGGAGGTGTAAGAAAGGGTTTTATTCTGTAGAGGGAACCTAGTTTCTTGTTTACTATTTTTATGGTGTTATTAATGTGAGGTTCAAAGGACAAGTTGTTATCTATTAGTACCCAGTAGTTTGGTGGTTGGTTCGGAGATATTATAGTTCCATCATTTGAAGTAATAGTAAAGTTAAGTGGGGAGGTTCTGGGTGGGGGTAAATAGTAGCATTTTTGTTTTTGGGGTTAAGGATAAGACGTCTTTGTAGGAGCCAGTTTTCAACTGTACTAAAGGTCATTTGGGTTAGTGACTGAAGTTCTGATTGAGAAGCAGCAGCGCATATGAGTGTGGAGTCGTCAGCGTATTGGATACAGTCAGCTTGAGGAATTACAGAATGAAGGTCATTTGTAAAGATGGAGAAGAGTAATGGGTCTAATATAGATCCTTGTGGGACCCCTAGAGTGACTGGGACGTGGGAAGATAAAGTATTTTCCCATAGTACAGCCTGTTGCCTGTTATGTAGGTATGAATGGAACCACTGTATAGTATGGTTGTCCAATGACAGGTTTTGAGTGTGTCTATAAGGAGGTGGTGATTCACCATGTCAAATGCTTTGGACAGATCAATAAAAACAGCTGAGGATAGAGTATCAATATTACGATTGCTGTTAATATGGTTAGTGAAGGATAAGAGAGCAGAGGTGGTGCTATGAAATGGTCTAAAGCCATGTTGACAGGGTGCTAATAAATTGTGATCGAGTAGGTAGGTTAACAGTTGTGTGTGTATACATTTCTCCATTATTTTTGCCAAAGGAGATAGAATAGCTATGGGCCTATAATTGGACAACTCTTTGAAGTTACCTCCCTTATGCAGGGGAATTATGTGAGAGACTTTCCAGATTAGGGGAATAGATCCTTCAGAAATAGTTCTGTTAATGAGGATGGATATGGGGTAGGCTATGACTTTAGCAGCGGTTTGCAGGTATTCTGCAGGTAATTTATCAGCAGAGAGAGTAGTGGGTTTAAGTTTCTGTATGAGGTTACAGATAAGTGAAGTGGGCACTGGCTGAAAATGAAATTGATGAGAATTATTGGTAAAGGTTGTGGCAGAGCCTGGGATGCTAGGGGATAGCTGGTTGGCTAGGGATTGTATGGTTTCAGTGAAAAAAGTATTAAATGAGTCAGCTATTTGGATGGGATTGTTGTGATCAGAGCCAGAGGGAGAGGGAGTACTTGAGCATCCAGGGTGTAGGAGGTTATTGATACCTCGCCAGAATTTTTGGGGATTATTTTGGTTGGTTTGTTGTAGTTGGTAGTAGTAGTTTCTTTTATCGGCAATATGGCTTTTTTTGTTTCATTTCTAAACTTTCTGAATTGCAGGTGGACTGAGGAGCTTTTTGTTGAGCGCCATTTGGCCCATTGTTTATTTCTTTGGAGGATTTTTTGTTTGGTCGTTCTGGTGAGCCATGGTGCCGGTTTGCTTCTAATTCTAACTTTGCGTAATGGGGCATGGCTGTCTAAAATGGTTAGAAATTTAGAGTTAAAGTATTTCACGGCATTATCTATTGGGAGGTATTTCAGGGGTGACCAGTCACAGGTGACTAGTTCAGCTTGAAAGTGGGCAGGGTTAAAATTTTTGGTAGTGCGAATAGTTCTACAGATGGCAGAATTTAGGATGACAGTTTTTGTTCTGATTAAATAGGTAAGCAAGTGATCACTTATGTCCTCAGGGAGGGTGCCTGTTTTATAGTTTAGTTGGGGGGTATTAGTGAGTATCCAGTCAAGGGTACTAGTTTTGTTGTTAGTTTTATTGGTGCGGGTTGGGGATGTTATAGTTTGGGTAAAACCATATAAGTTGATATGAGTAGAAGGCTGCTCAGATATACAGGAGTTCAGTTAATGTTAAAATCTCCAAGTATAATGGTTTCTTGGGGGTAGTTACTTGAGAGCCAGCTGAGGATAGCCTCTAATGTGTTGATGTTATTGCCTGGGGGAAGATAGACACATGATAGATATATGGCTTTGCTTTTGTTAAGCTGAACCTTAGTTAGAAGAATTTCTGCATTGTTGCAAAGTGGAGGTTTGGAGTCTAACAAGGTAACTTGTAATCCATTCTTATAAAGTATGGCTACGCCTCCTCCTTTTTTAGTGTTACGGTCATGTCTTATGATATTATAGCCAGGGGTAGAACTGCACTGTCTTGTATTGATGGATTAAGCCATGTTTCAGACAGACAGAGGATGTCAAAGGAATAAACATCAATAAGGGCATGCAGGTGAGCTATTTTGTTGTTGATGCTACGAATATTAAGATGAGCTATCAGGAGAGAGTTGGGGGGCTTGGTAAGTGTCTGTGTGATTGAATTTGTTGGTGTATCAGGCTGTGTAGCTGTGATAGTGGTAGGACCTGGGTTAGGGTGTATATCACCATCTAACAGGGAGTGGACCTGAACTTTTAGGATGAGTTGTAGAAGTTTAAAAATTAGGTTCTTATTTTTTCTAGCTAGTGGGTTACATTGAGAGATGTGATGGAGTCTATGAAATATGGCTGCTGAGTACTTAGCTGAGCTGGGGAGGTTGCTAACACTATGAGTGGAGCTGGGGGTAAGGACAGAGGTGTGTGTGATGTGGGTATGCAGTCCTAGGAATCTATGGTGTTCGTAGAGAGTAAGTAGATAGGGAATGATAAGTATAATTAGGAGTAGTAATAAAGGTAAGGGTGTACAGGATCCTTGAGCCATTTGTTTAGGTTAAGGTGGTTAAATGTAGGGATATTTGTGGATAGAGTGGTAGGGTAATGGATAAAGGTAAATGAGTGATGGTTCTTTAAGGGGGAGGAGATAGGGGTAAAGTGAGAATATAATAGAGGTAGTAGCACTTTAAGGGGAGGAGTTAGAGGTTGGTCCTAATGCATAGGGGTGTGGCAGTTAGAGTATAAGTTTAGGACCACTGGGGGCGGGTGGAATTTGGGGCAGGGTAGGGGAGCGGAGTGAGCCCGCAGGGCGAACAGAGCGGGATGAGCCACAGAGGAGTTCACCCTAGGAAAACAATCAGAGGAGCAGTAAGCAAAGGTAAGTAAAGCAGAAGAGGGTAAGGTGACACAATGCCTTGATAATAGAATATGCAGAGAGGGTTGGCAGTGAAGAATATTAGAAGAAAGAAAGAATAGAGTGGGAGTATTAGCTCTTCCAGAATATTAGAATCCAAGAGCCTGTAAGTTACTTAAAATTGGAGTCAGAATGGTGGTCTAAAGGAAACTATTGCCCTCTAGTGGACAAAAGCTGTATAGCAGAGGCAATATATACTGAGAAAAGAGTGCAGGGCAGTAAGTATGCTATAGAGGATTGAAGAAGAAGAACAGTAAAAATACTTGTAGTCTAAGAAGGGGGAAGGGGTGACAGGTATGGGAGCAGATAGTAAAGGCTGCCGGCTGTCCTGGCTGGTGAAAGTAAACTTACAACCTAGGATATCTCACACTAATTGTCTTAAGACTTTGGTTTAAAGTACGTACTTTACTTATAATTAAATTCCCTTGGGGACTGTAGCAGAGGGGAGGAAAGGTTCAGTTCCTTAGTTGGGGAAACCGCAGTGTGTTGAGGAGAATAGTTGTTTTCAGCACGCAGGGCAAGTTCTCCTTAATACTGGGAAACCAGGTTGAGCAGCTGGGAATATAAAGGGAAAAGAGAGACAGTAGTAAGACACACAGAGAGATAAAAAATAGACAGTTACACAGGCTTATTAAGTAGTAACTTGAGCATAGAACAGAGATTAACTTGCATAGTAAAACAGTCTTAACTGCACATATTACAATGTCTCTATCAGTGATAATATTCAAGCAAGACACTTATAAAAGCAATATAGTTCAGGAGCAATAAAGGTTAAACTCTTCTATGACTCAGTCAAAGATTACATTCAGCAAGACACTTGTTAAAACAGCATATCTCTGAAACAATTTCGTCTTATAACTCTCTATCATGTTTGCATTTGTTATTTGTATAAATAGATAGATATTTTTGTTTTAGAAAGGTAGGCTTCTAATTAGTCCTCCTTATTTGCACACATCATTGTTAATTAGGCTAGTCAGTATAAGGTGCTTGGGCAGAGGATGCTGTGATTTCTGTCGTATGTATAGTAATAGTATGCAACAGGAAATACTGCTCTGTATAACTATACAGTGGTAAACAATAGCTCTGCACATCCATATGATGGTGAAAAGCAGAAACATAAACTCTATACAGCAACCTTAGCTGTCTTTATAGGTCTGAAACAACACTAGAATGCTTGTAGTCATTAGCGTTGTTAGCGTACAAAGAACGCCATGATTCCAGTCTAATATATAAATATATTATGTAACAAGAGCGGTTTATAGTTTTAGTATTCGACAAGAGGTTAGTTCTTATAAATCATACATTGTCCAAACACAGAGTCTATAGCTCTATGTAGTGACTATAGTAGTCGTAAAAGGTCCAAAGCAACACTTAAATGTTATTAGTTGATGGCGTAGTTAGCATACCACAAAAGCATACAGTCTATCCGGTGCTACAAAGTTCCTGAAAACTACTCTACCAGATCAACTAAAAAGGCTACATAAAAGGCTACACAGTAAACACGCTATCATTTAGGTTGCATGTTAAGATAATCCATTTAGCATATAACCAGAGCTGTAGAATATTCTAACCGTGACTTTGTTCAAACCTGAACTCCATGTGCAGAAGCACGCCAAAACAGCTGGGGATAGTACACATGTGTAGGATTAATGTCTCTCAGGATTTCCAAAAGATGCCAAGAATCCCTTAAATAGAATTTCACATATTGCACAATTGGATTAAGCAAATGATCCAACCACAGAGAAATATTCTCTGTTTTAGACTTCTTGGCTGAAATAATTGGCCTGAAAGGTGGATTTACTTGTGATTTGTGTACCTTGGGTATACCAAAGAAATGTCCCATACATGGATGTTCAACCAATAAAAATTCATAGGTGTTGTGATCTATACTACCTTGGCAAAACATGTCAAAAAGATCTGTGTTTACTATCAAAAAACTGTTGTTAATCACGTTGTTATCCACAGACATATAAGTTGTATCATTCATTAACATCTTTTCAATATTTTTGACATATTTTTCAGTACACATAATCACTACCATTCCACCTTTATCAGCTCTCGTTACTCTGAGGTTTTTATTCTTACTTAAAGTACATAATGCCTGATATTCTTCCACTGTCAAATTATACATATGAGTGTCTTTTATAATATGCCTCATATCTAATTCACACGTCACCAAACACTTGCAAGGTGTTACACAATGGAGGATTGTATGTACTATTTCTTTTGAATTTGTTATAGTTGTTACAAACATCATGTCTATCAACATTTACATCATGCAAGATAACAAAGGTTCAGTTTTCTCAAAAAGAACTTAAAGTCAACTATCAATTTAGTAATGTTGACCGAACAACTAGGTATATAAGAAAAACATTTTTTCAATACTGAAATCACATCTTTAGATAAAACACTGTCAGACAAATTTAGAATACAAATTTCAAAATCAGAAATAGTTCTTCTTCCTGTTGTTTCTTCCCCTTGTTTTTGTTTTGTTCTGAGCCTGATTCGATCACTTGGGAGTCTGTTTGTTGTCACCCTGGTCCATCATAAAATAACCCGACCCTCGAGAGTTTCCCGAGGTGGAGGCAACTTTAGCATATGATGCATTGTTATTTTCAGAATTTGTTGAAACTTGCTGAACAGCAGCATTGTTGTGGGCAATGTTGCTTGTTGGAACATTATTTCCAACTGCATTGTTATCCTGGTTGTTGTTAGCCTGGATAACGTTGTTATCATTAGCAGTTGTATTTTTCTCCTGAAATACCCACCCACTTTGCAATGGGTAGGCCTCTTTGTTAGCATAGGCTAATAAGTCTCTCTGTAATTTAGATTGCTTTCTTGTGACAACAGATTCTCTATTTCTATTAGCTTTTACCCCTATACTGCTGTATAAATCAGAAAGTACATTAAAACAGCAATGTCCTTTGATTTTATTGTCCAAAGTTGCCATATTTCCCTTTAACCGTGTCAGTCTCTTTCATATAATGTGTAACCAACATCTGCATCATGTTAATACCCATTTCATTAAATAAATTGACTAACTCAATGTAAATTGGGTCACCAGCATTCACACAGTTTGGAACTTTTCATAGTCTAAGCCCCTGTGGAACACATTTACATTTAATACATTCATTAAGGTATAAAACCTCCACCTCCAATGAGACAAAATGGACCGTAAGTTTTTCCAGTTCGAAATTTCCCTCCTACAACTGTCAACATCATCGTAGTTGTTTGAAAAGTTATTATTTGAAACAATACTTACATTTTCACCATAAGTAATGTCCAAGAAAGGATTATTTGCTTCCTTGAAAACATAATCCAAAACGCTACCATCAAAATGAACAATTCTGTTCCCACTCGGACAGGTCCCATTACACTCGCTTGTGTTGATGGCATTGTTACCATCCTGTTGTTGCTCGCAGTTATTCACAGAGGTCAAATGCAACTGAGAAAAAGAGGCCATCATAACTGGAAACTGTTGTTGAGACCCACATAGTTTCAAAAAAAATCTTGTATAGCTCCAGTCACAGTCCTTGCAAGTTGCAGAAGTGGGAAATTTTCCCATTACACACTGTGCGGAGATAGCGCTTCCCCATGGTCGGCTTTTTAAAAGTTGATCATATGGTCTCGGCCATATGAAAGTTGACTTTATGAAAAGCTGACCATGTGAAGGGGACCCATATATATATATATATATATATATATATATATATATATATATATATATATATATATATATATATAACATGCCTCTTCACGCCTCTCCGATATATATATATATATATATATATATATATATTTATATATATATATTTATATATATATATATATAGAGAGAGAGAGAGCATGCCTCTTCACTCCTCTCCCCTAACCCCCAAAGAAAGACACCTGTATACATGCCTGAAGTGTGGTTGTGAGGAAAGTGAAAAAAAGAATAATGATGACAGTAATGTATCCCACTTAGTTGCTCCTAGACACCACACTTTCCCTACCCAAGCTATAATAACTTTGTTTGTACACCTCTGGAGTCTGTGAAAAAAAGTAAAAGAAACAATGACTATCCTGTCCCCAGCCTAAACACAAACTATAAGGGCATAAAAATATATAATATCCAAAACGGACAAAAAAAGCCGGTTACACCACAACACAATAGTAGATATAAAAACAAAGGAGACCAGCTAACATAACCAAAAGTAATAAAAAACAGTTTAATATATGGTAAGCTCTTTCATGGCCAATAGGTGCTTCATTGGGCCATGTAAAACAGCAATAAACCAATACATTTAAATACTTAACTAATGATGCAAACCACATGATTTAAGTATAGGTCTTAAAGGTACAGTCTCATTTAATCCTGAACCTTTATCAACCTGTAATTCTAAAAGTTCTTGCTTTTATATTTGCAACACCAATCGTTCTTTTAAAGAATGTATTTTAGAACATTTATGTGTTATTAAGAAAAGGAAGACATCTAATGCACTAGCTAAACAAACGTGTACTGTGGGTAGAGGGGATTCTTATACTTTTTTTTGTTCGTCAGTCACTGAATCTTAAGTTGAGAGGGGGTGATCTTTCTAATAAAACAAAATGTATAGAGTTAAAATGGATTTTAGAATATATATATATATATATATATATATATATATATATATATATATATATATACACACACACACACACACACACACATATATATATTTTACAAAAAAACTTCCAGCACACCAGTGAAGTAGAACTCATGGAATTTATTCATGCGATAAAAACAGACTGGTTTGACCAAGAAGGCATCTTTAGCATTTTCACTTGGAGAAACTGGTATGCTTTTTTTTCAAGATATCCAAAGCAAAGACAGATATGTATATACAGTACCATAATGCTCATGTAAAACACTCCACATATTTAGCATATCTATGACGTAGCTCAAAATGCAAAATTCATTCCAGTAATATACCACTGATGCTGAACACTGTGCTTCTCCTGTCAGTAGTCATGCTCACACAGGATACTGATAATTCACATTACAAATACAGTCCTGTGGTATAACCACTTTCATACCGTGCATAACAACCTCAGAAACCTTTGCCTGTGAACACACATATAGGCACATAATATGGTCAATAACAGCAAGCCAGACTAATTCGTGTTGAAAAAGAATTGTACGCAGAGCATTAACTTGCATTACAAAGTATCATTTAAAACATATTATACTACACAAGGGTTTTGTGCTTAACTGCTCATTTGTCAGATATGTGAAGCATAACTATAGCTAGGGCAGTAGCAGAAAGTCTTACTTGGTAATACTATACAATCTTGTGCATGCTTTAGAATGTGCTGTCCTTTATCTGCAGTGGAAACATATGACATATTACATCTTGCATTATTCATGAGTTTAATTAGCTCTGTATGTTCTAGATTCAGGTTAAATCCTGTTGGAACAAATGTACCATTCAAGCGCAGAAAGGCTCTTTGTTAGTAGCATTATTTGTGCTTGGTGGCATGTAAGTGAATTGCATACATTGAAGCATCACCATTTTATACTGCAGTGACAATGAAGATGGAGGGATGACATCCTAACCCTGTGGTGTGTTCCATCTCCTCACATGGGACAAAATGAGATCATAATCCGCCAGGGTCCCCCACATAACCCACGTGCTCAGGTCACTCCAAAACAAGTACAAATACGGCTCTGTCATTGTCCATGTTGGTGTGAGTGATCTGAGCAGTACCTCCCTGGACTACATGAAAAGAGACATGGAGGAGCTCTCTGATCACATAGCCCAAGCCGGTATGACCCTCACCCTGAGTAGCATTCTGCCGTCACCAAGAATGATACCATGGTATAAAGAAAAAATTATTAATTTCAACAATTGGCTAAGCCTCTGGTCTCATTCAAAGGGGATCCAGTGTCTGTCAGCCTGGGATGACATGCTCGACAAGCCACGCTGCTTCTCTAGAGATGGCTTGCACCTGTCACCCTTAGGCTTTGGAATACTGGCCAAGGCTGTTGGCACCCCTGTAGTGCCTTTTTTAGGCAAGGCTCAAAAGACAAACGCACCACCATAAATAGCACAAGTAACAAAAAACTGAAGGTAATGCTACTCAATGCCAGAAGTCTAAACCTCAAAAGGCACACACTCGAGGCACTCCTCAGTATGGAGAAAATCGATATATGTGCAGTAACAGAAACCTGGTTTAATCTCCAGAGGGCACCCCAGCACTACCAGACTACAACTCATACCACACATTTTGGCCACAAAACCTGGACCGAAATACAAAAGGTGAGGGCATATCCATATTTATCAAGGATACCGACACCTCCAGGTTAGTGGCACAGCATGATGCTTCAGAGATCATCCACGTCCAAGTAACAATGGGCAAATCTGCAATCCAAATTGTAGCTTTCTACAGATCACCCACCATGCCCCAGGGCCCCCATTCCGCATTTCTGGAAACACTGGGAAACATAAAGGCCCTACCAAACACCCTGATATTGGGTGATTTCAATTACCCAAACATTAACTGGAACTACTCAAGTACTAACTCCCTTGCCCAACATTTCGTAGAATTTATAAACTCTAATGCCCTGGATCAACTGGTCAGCACTCCCACCAGAGGTGACAACATATTGGACCTGGTCATCACCAACATGGGCGATCGGTGTTCCACACCAGAGGTCAACCCCTCGCTGGTTAGATCTGACCATAAACTGATCACTCTGGATATACACATTCCACCCCTACCCCCGGTCAAAGAAACTGCCATGAAAAACTTTTCAAAAGCAAACTTCCCGTTACTTAAGACCGAGGTGTAAAGTTTCAAAGCCCCTATGCTAAAAGATAATGCTGTCCAAGCTGCAAAATCCTTTACAAAGGCACTCTACGAGCACCTACAAGAATGCATGGATCATGCTATCCCAAGCAAAACCAAGACTCACTCCTCCAAGAAAAGGAAACCAGTCTGGTGGACCCCTGCCATAAGCAAGCTATACAATAGAAGGAGGAAACTAGTACAGAAAAGATTAAATCTCAAGAAGGGAAGACACCCCTGATCAGTATCAGCAAGAAACTATGACCCCCTCATAAAATCATCCAAGGTTAGCTTCGAAAGAAAAATTGCCAACGAATCCAAAGATAACCACAAGGCATTCTTTAGCTATGTCAAGATTCTAAGTGGCAATTCTCAGATCTGCTCAGAGTTAGTGCCAAATGGCACAAAATACACTGAACCGACTGATATTGCCAACATCCTGGCAGACAGGTTCAGTGCAAACTTCACCCCCCTCTCACCCCAAAAGGGCCCATAACCATACCAGAAGAATGTAGTGCCCCTGAAATCACAGACACTCAGGTTAAAACAGCCCTCTCCAAAGCCAAAAACACAGCATCAATGGGACCGGACAGTGTCCCAGGCTCCGTCCTACACGAGCTGAAAGATGAACTAACCCCTCACCGAAACACACTGTTAAAAGGTTACATGCCCATAGAGTGGTGCACAGCAATGGTTATTCCACTCCACAAAGGTGGAGCCACAACAGACCCCGGGAACTATCACCCTATAAGCCTGACTAGCTTGGTCTGCAAGGCTATGGAGCGTATCATCATGGATCTCATTAACAGAGACACTGGAAACCTCCAAACACTGGACCCTACCCAGTTTGGCTTTGTTAAGGGCAGATCATGCCTCCTAAACCTGGTGGACTTTTTTGAGACAGTTGCCAAGGCTATAGACGAGGGAAAAGTAGTCCACACAGCCTACCTAGACCTCACAAAGACCTTCAACACCATTCCCCATTCAGGTATTATAGAAGAGCTTACCAGACTGAACATAAACCCCTACGTCACGAGATGGATTGCCAACTGGCTCATGGACAGAACCCACATGGTAAGAGTTGCGGGAGCTAGTTCTGACTCTAAACCAGCTACAAGTGGCGTTCCCCAGGGCTCAGTCCTAGGACCCCTCCTGTTTGGCATATACTTCTCAGAGGTACAGGCAAGCACAGGAGGACTATGGCTGACCAAGTTCGCAGATGACTGCAAACTTGGGCCATAATTGACTCTCCGGCTGACACAGACATCATCCAAAAGGGTCTCACTGTGACAGTTACCTGGTCTCAAAACCATGGCCTCAAGCTAAATGCCAAAAAGTGCACAGTCATCCCCTTTGGAAAAAACATAGTACCCACAAACTACCACATAGGTGGTAGCCCCTAAATACGGAAGACATAATAAGGGATCTGGGGACCCAAGTAGATAGTAACTTCTCCTTTGACAATCACATTGCCAAAGTGGTTAGAAAATACTTCTATGTAGCCCACCTAATCACAAAAGGGTTTGTATCCAGCTCAAAGGAGGTCATTGTGCCCCTCTACTCATCACTCATCAGACCAATCATAGAGTACAATGCCCTATTTGGGATGTACCTTACAAGACACCTGCAACAGCTGGAAAGACTACAGAAGTACCTCACCAAGAGTATCACTGGTGTCAAACAGATGTCCTTTGCAGCTCAACTGAAGAAACTCCAGTTGTACTCGGTTGCATACCGCCTACTCAGAGGTGATCTCTGCCTGACATACAAGGCCATGTCCAACCCAGAACTGATGGATATGCTCCACCTAAAGAAAACCATAGCCCCTCGAGCCACATGCTCTAGGGATCTAAACCTCACCACAACAATAAATAGGACGCGCTTGGGAGGGATAGATTCCTATCCCAGAGGCTTCCCATGCTCTGGAACAGGATTCCAAGCTACATTAGGCAGAGCTCCTCGCTAACCTTCTTCAAGAGAAACTTTGACGAGGGGATGGGAAACAGAACTTATACCCTGGGATCACTTCAATGGCTTTGCTGAACAGAGGCACAGGGAACTAATCTAAGGAGGTGGCTAAAACCAACACTTTCCAGCTAGGCTTATAAATGCCTTCGGGCAGATAGCCTAGTACCTGCCTATGAACCTATAATAGTACTATCATTCATGATATGTATGATGCCTGTCATTCATTGCTAAAGTGCATGAAGTCTTTGATTACCAGCCTACTCTTGCAAATAAGTATCTGTTGCATTGGATAGTATATGTGTGCCTGTTATGACTTCCTAAATCCATGTGCTATTTTGGAGTGTATAAGTTGCCACTGATAGACCAGGAAGATTTTGGAAGTGTGAAATCTCTCTCTTCCTCTTAAGTCATAGACAGACATGTCTGGAATGCATATGCCCTTCCTGTATGTAATAACAAATTGGCATTTTTTTGTGGTATGGTATTTAAATATGTGTATGTGATGGCACACACTGTTTATGCTCTGATATCCTGTCTTGTTTTACATTGCTATAGTACTGTGCATTGTCAGTATTTTTAAGATGTTAACATTTTTGGTTGGGGTGCAATGTACACCTATGCTATACAGTATTAGAGTAGGAAACATTGTAGTGCAATAGAAATCTGTGGTTACTGTACTTTATCTTAGATACATGTATTATTACATGATTGTGCTACTTGATTGAGTTTCTTAATATTTTTCTGGGTCTTTGACATCTGTTTCTTCCAATATGGCACTATCATTATTATGTTTTTCTTATTTACTGGCCTATGCTAGGCTGTCACACTGTGAGGCACATTATGCACACTCTGCTTTTATTAGTCACTAAATATGTTTAGCCAGAGTTGAATTTACTGTCTGTACATTATGGCCATGTTTTCAGTATGCTAAGTTAGATCTGCAGCTTGTCTTATAGAAACATATTTATTTGCTCTGTAGCATAAACCACTATAGCATCTTCAGTTTTGCAGGGCATGTTGAATGGAAGTAACTTTGAACCATGAACAGAAAATGGTTGAGGAAGCCCAATACTTTGGTATGTCCCTGAGCATGATATTCTAGTAATACCCTCTAATATTCTCAAATTAATTGACATTTTTTTATATTTCTGAATACCTGTGTCTCTCTCTTTCCATTCACAGATGTTTCTCCTGAGATTTGACAGCCATGGCTGCGAAGAAAGAGATCGAGTAAGGATTCATCAGAGGCCTCATCTGATGTTTCTGAGAGATCACACCATTTCTAACACAGAACCTGCATGAATTAGTTGTCATCCATCCTGTGGATGAGGTTATGGTGCCAGAAATGAGCAGCTGTGATACAGAAGTGAGGAGTCTGTGTGAACGTTGCCGGTTCTGAACTGGTAGACAACATCATTGCACTGTGTCAGATAAATCAGGTGATTCTTTGTGCATGTGGTCACAGGTCTTTTAGTTAGTTAGTTAGTTAGTTAGTTAGTTAGTTAGTTAGTTAGTTAGTTAGTTAGTTAGCTATTGACATTTGATTACCGGGAAAGTCCAGCTGGGCAGAAGCCCATTTTCAGCACAGGCCCAGGGAGAAAAGCTTCAAATTATTACAAAACATTTTAAGAACAATAATTTTACAATCTTCAAAATAAAACAAAAACATCTGCAGTTTAAATAATTATAACAAATTAGAAATAATATAAAAACATTGGTCAAGAATTGATACAAGGTATAAGTTTGCAGCAGATGTCTATTCCCTATGAACATCTGATACAAGCGAGCAACCAGGGTTCACCTGAATGCCATGCCCTGCATCAGTGTAGAAGATAACATCAAAAACTAGTAGCTGGCATAGCTCCCAACCTTTCATGTCCAAAATGAGGAACACTAGCCCTCATAATGTGGAACAAATGGGCAAAATGTGGAAGACATACTAATGGCTTACTAACAACTTCAACTAGGAAGGTCATTGGATGGTTAAAATATGCTGGTTTTACTTATAAAGAAGATGTTTTAATGAATTAATATGATTCATTTCTATTTACAATGGATTTCACTTAAAAAATCCTAACACTGAATGTGTGACAGAGTCTTTCAATGTGGAACTTTGAGGAACATGAACCTTTTAAGACCCCAAATGAGGTACGTTCCTAGTAATGAGGTACATTTGAGAGGTATGATAGCTGGTATCCCACCCCATCCTCAGCAAGTACTGAAATGGCCATGCATGCACCACATTTAAACATTTTGACATTTGTTTACTGGGAAAGTCTAACTAGGACATAGCCTATTTTCAGCAGAGGCCTGAGGAGAAAGGCTCCAGACACGTCTTTGTAACGTTGGAAGAAACTGGAGCACCCATAGGAAACCCATGCAAATGCTGGGAGGACATGCAGACTCCAAACAGATGGCACCTCAGCCAAGAATTGAACCGAAGAACGTCTTGCTATGTGACAAAAACACTAACTGCTACACCACTGTGCCATCCACTGTGATATATCAGTCATCACATATTTAGCTCTGGTGGACCACATAACAAAAAAAAAAAAGTGCATAGTGCAAACATCAGGACACTTTGTCCCAGAATCATTATATATGTTCTTGTTCTTATACATATACTTCTCAGTACATAGTAGTACAGTGTTTTGTAGACTGGAAGCTGTATAATGAACTTGCTGTGTGCAGATCTTTCTGGAAGTACAATGCTGCCTACTGTTCTATCTGCTTCCTTTAAAAACTGCCCTATTCAACATGACCTCGAGTCATTAATACTTATGTTGCAATGTTCACAACACTGCAATTCTTTTTCAGCAAAGGTCATCCAGAGCATTGATCAAGTCTGGAAAACAGACTACTGGATAGGCAGATTTAAGGAAAATATAAAACGTCTTTTGATAAATGACTTAATATTGCAAGAAATGGAATAATACATGTCATTCATTTCCAGGCATAACTCTTTTATCAAGACCTTATTACAGTAAACGAAAAACAAAATGATGGTAGAACTACATTATGTGAGACGTTTAATCAAGAAAACAGTCAAAAAATAAACAGTTGACAATGGAAGTATCACAGAAGTACAGATCATAACTCTAGGCATCAAACACAGTACAATGCTAGGATATTATTATATGTAGAGGTTGCAATGCACTTTAGTATAGATTAACTTGTAAATGCACAAATAGAATTCATGTTTATCAAAGACAAAAATATTAGAAGGGAAATTTCCCAGAAATGTCAATCATTCTGCCATGAATGCACAAAACTGTGATTAGAAGACTGCAAAAGACACTGATCTGAAACTGGGATTTTAAGTGGGGCAAACCACTTGTGCCTCAATGTCACATCTTAGATTGCCATTAAAGAAAATGCAAATGCTTTTTTTCTTGGACAAAAAGTATTGCTTTAATCGCTGGTGAATTCAAAGAAAAGCATAATATCTGAATTGCACTCAGATTAGTAAAATTCCAGCGCTTGTTTTGCAGAAAAAGATCATTAACCGCACTAATGAAACAAATAAGCACATTAACCCTATAGTAGCTGGCCACATCCTCAGTGGGGACTAACATCACACTTTCCTCCATTATCTCTCTTCCTCTGTCCTGCACTATCCCCCTTACTCATATCTTCTCACTTTTTTCCACCTTCTTATGCCACTCTCCCTCCTTCCACGCCTCCCTACAAACTCACCAACTAAGCCCCCCCCCCCCCCCACGTCTCACTATGTCACTCTATCCTCATCTTCATTTCAGGACTGCTAAATATATGTATAGCTAGACAGATAAACAGATAAGTATAAATGCTCTGTGTATAACTGCTATTAATAGAAATTGCTTTGAATGCATTGTTAACCACTTTATGTCACCTAGATATTTTATACAAATTTTGGCTGATGTTACATTTTACTGTATATTTCCACTTTGTATTCAGTTTTGTACCTGGATATGCTTAAAACAGACTACTGGACCATGGATATACCCTGGTTACGAAATGGTAAATATGCAAACAATAAATAAAAACAACTATAATACCTTATTGAAGTAAGCCAGTGAATCATATGCATCCATTTATCTATCTTTCAAACTGTTTTCTAAACCAGTTGTCCTGGAGAGATTTGCCATGGTAACAAGCTAAGCAGGGATGATCAGGCTTGTCAGACTTCGCTATTCCAGCAATAGATCCTGGATCATTTTGTAGGCTCCTCAACTGTTCCCTGCCAAGCAGGAAGCTATAATTCAGCTATTATGTTTCTGTTCTGCAGTGAGACCTCTGTCTTATGGGCACGGCTTGGCATGCCTATGATGAAAGGTTTGTAGGAGGCATCAGACTGTCTCCCCTAAATAAGAGGAGTAGACAGTCTACTCCCAGATCCCTTTGGATTGCTACACCATCCCTTAACAATTTGTAAAGACTGACTTCAGTAACTCTGTAAAGGTACATACTTTCTACTACTTATGTTCTTCATCTCATCCTTTTGATCACTACCCACATTCCCTGACCACAGTGAAGATGTGGACATAGGCTGAAACAATTATATCATTTGCAGTCATGAGTCAAACCACCACCAAAGTCCTGTACAATGCCTTATATGATGCCTGTAGTACTGCAGCCTGTAGACCAAACTACTGGCCATTCTCTCAATTCTCTCTATGTGCACTCATCAACAAGACCCCAGGATACTTAAAATCCTCCATTTCACATAACTGCCCCCTTACCTGGAAAGAGCAAAACACTGTCTTCCAATATAGACCCTTGACTGGTGGTGTGGTAATACTGAGCTTCATCCACAATGCTTCATACACAACAGCAAACTGTTCCAGTGCGTACCAGAAATCACAGTAACAGCAAGAGGATAACTACATTGTCAGAAAAAAAAATTAGACTTCAAGTTTCCAAACTGGATACTCTCAAAACCTCTGATGTGCCCTGATATCCTGCCAGTGAATAATGAGTAGGAGAGGAGATGCTGCATACTCTAGTGGAGTCCTCAACCCACCTTAAATGTATTCAACTTAATGTCAATAATGGGGATGTGAAATCCACCCTGCAAGTGCAGAGACTGAGTGCCATGAGGCCGTGACCCAGGGACTTTGAAATGCTGTAGCACATCCTGCAAAATATTCCACAGTACAAGGTCATATGCCTTCCCAAGGACCACAGAACATATGTGGATAAAGCAGGTGAATTCATACAATCCCACCAATGTCTATGCAAAGAATAACAGATGATCCACTATAGCAAGGCCAGGGGAAGGCTGCATTATTCTTCCTGAATAAGTGGTTGTTTTGTTTTCAGATGAAGCTTCCTTTCAAGTATTGTGGCATAAGGTTTCCCAGGAGACCAAAGAGGATGGTTATTATATAACAGGAAGACATAGTTCCACCCTTTTTCAAAAATGGGAACCATCTTCACCATTTGCCATTCCAGAAGTACAGTCCCAGCCTTTCATGCAACACTAAAAAGCAGGTTAACCAACACACCTCAGCAATATCCATCACCTACAGCACTTCTGACTAGATCTTAACCACCTCTACTCTTGCCACCACAAAACTGCTTAATGCTTGCAGTGTCCTAAACTACAGGGCATATATATGGGGTTCAGGAGTTCCTTCCCTCTTCCTGTAGTGTCCCTATTTAAGGTCAAGAGTTCACCAGCTTTACTGATAATAGCCTGGTTAGTGTCCCATGCTCTCCTCTTGAGACAATGGATGTTTCTTTTTTTTTTTCAAAACTACTTTGGGGCCACCTGAACATCATTCTCATGGCTTTGCCAAGCTCTTCCCAAAACCAAACATTCACCTTGGTAACTGTCACAATAGCTGTCTTACTGGTATATTGGTACCTACTGGACAAATATGAAATATTATATATATATATATATATATATATATATATATATATACTTCAAATATATATATATATATATATACACATATATACATACACTTCAGAATTTCAATACATCCTCAGAATGCCCAAAACCTCTTCCACAAAAGGGCATAATGCATAACAACAGCATTCTTAGCTGCTGTTTCCTTATTTCTTTCTATACACTAAATTAATTTTATCATGTCTGAGTAACACTCCACCCTCTGGTGCAAAGACAGTAAAACTTCTTCTGAATCTTCCTTATCTCTTAAATGCTAAGTATGCAATATCCTAAGCTTTCTGATGGAACCCCTCTTCACTTAAACAAGACACCCTGACTCAGAAAACTGTCCAAACAGAAAAGAAACAAGAATGAACTAGATACCACCATTTCAAAAAATATTTACTAAGGAATGTTTTCTCTATAACATTGTCCTTATCTGATCATTTGTAACATAAAAAGCAACCTTGTGGAGTGAAATTCAAAAGAAAATGAAATACCATAAGGATTGTCTGCAAACTATCAAAATGTGTTTTAAACTATAAACAGAGCTATTTACTTCAAAACGGGATGCAGTCTTTGCACAAAAAAGGCCATTTATGTGAATTGATTGTCTCTTTGTACCCATGAGTACTTAAAAGAAAATTGCAGTTGATGGTTTCAAAAACTTAGAAGGCAGTAAGCTGAGATGTCAGTTTAATTATTTTAACTTATTAATAAAAGTGAAGTTTTAAAATAATGATGGTGCTATGTAAAGATAAAAGAAGAAGTTGGCATTAGTCACCCTGAAAGGGGGATTGTGGCTTTGGATGCATGATTTAGTTATCTTCTATGTAAGCAATTTGATTATGATGAAAAGTTTTGCAGTACAGAAAATGCAACCCAAATAGGTCAGTGCTTAACTGACACTGTCTTTCTCTTCCTATTGAACAAGGATGTAAAGTACTTAACTCCCGTGAAAATCAAATACTGTGAAAGTATTATATGCCGTGAAGCCTTAGGGCAATTCATCACATGATAAGTTACTTACATTGGGAACCTTGGCGTTCAAGGAGATGTTAAATCCAATGGAGATGCCTCGTGGTCACATAATTTCCAGCTGAAGCATATGTTGGTATTTCTTTATTATTCTCTCTGCTTTCTTTTTTCATTTTATATCAAACTCTTGGTATAATCATTAAGTGAATATGAAGTGCATAATATTTATTTATTTTATATTTGTTGACCGGGTTTGTCTGACTGGGCTACAAATGCCCATTTTTAGTGGAGGACATTATTGCATTACAGTGTCATACATTAAACTGTGGCAAGTGAAATACATAGAAATACATTCATCAGAGGGATACATTCATAATTACATATTATATACATAATAGTGCAATAGTTACATAGCTGAAATATTTTACTAGTTATATTTGTACAGTGATGTACCAAGAGGAGAAGATAAAGTAGTAAGTTTGTTTATTGAAGGGAAGGAAGAGAGAAGAGAAGTAGAAGGTTATATGGGGAGTGTTTACGGGGGATAATTACATTAGCAAGTCCATTTTTCATGAGGGTATTTTTTTTGTAGCGGTTTTGAATTGATTGGGATGCTCAAGGGATCTTATATCTAGTGGTAGGCTATTCCAGGCCTTGGAAGGGTTAAAGCTATAGACTAGGTGACCCATTTTGGTCCTCGTTTTGTAGATTTTTAGTAGGCCTTGTTCAGAACTGCGGAGTAATCTAGTGGGTAGGTAATGAGAGATTAGAGATGAGATAGTTGGACAGAAAGAGGGTTTATAGAGAATGGAGTGAATATGAATATGAATATGTACTGACTACTAGATGTCATGATCTGGTCCAGATATCATAAATGAATTTTTTGCCTCATCTTAGTTTCCCTGACAGTGGTATGAGTCATGGTTTTTTTTAGATATTCTATGAGGGAGTGCTTCTTTTTAGATTTCTGCTACATTTAAGCAAGCGCAACCTTTCTTGGTTCACTTGCATTTTCTTCAGGTACCAAAGCAAGGTTTTATTAAGTGTTCAGAAATGTAGTCCTTAAAACATTCCAGCTTCTGTATTCACAGGCTCTCGCGAGGGTGAAAGTGTCACTTTTTCTCATTCAGCAGTGACTGAAAGTTGTCACTTTACAAAACTAGTAAGGCAAATGACAGCTGCCTGTAGTTTTGATACCAAACTTAATTTTGTAGTTAAATGGATAAAAGCCGCATTTCACTACCCAAAAATGATAGTGTTTACCAGCTTGTTTATGTAGTGTTGCAGTGTAAAGCATCCCTATTCTTCATTAAAGTGTCTCTGACAACTAACTCTTTGGAAAATAAGCTTCACCTTAGCTGCTTATATAACTTTACTGACCTTTCATGATGTAAAATTGAGGACAGTGACCAATAGGGAACATTTCAGATGGAGTACTGTTCAGTCTACATTATACAGGCTAAGACTAACCCTTTCTGAAACAATGTGAGATTTGACTCTGGAAAATGATGAAGCTTTCATGATTTGTGGCAGAGAAATAAGTGTAAATGAAAAAATACTGAAATACCCTCAAAGGTTTCTGAGCACTACTCCCACCCTACCTCCATGATGAATCTGCGCTGTGCAAATATGTAGGTTAACTGCAACAGCAGATATACATTACATTTATGACAAATGCTTGTCAAAGTAGAACTTCAACTTTCAAAGAAAAGTGATGAAATGATAGTAGGCAGTAGGTGCCTAATAATTCAGGGTAATCTGGGTCAGCAAATGTCATGATTTATACAGATACATGGAAATAAAACTAAGAAATCTGTGACTGTAAAGAACATGATTTACAGATATATGCAAATAAAACATGGTACTTTGCGACTGCAAATACCATGCTTTATATAGATATATTTAAATAAAACAGGGAAATCTGGACCTGCAAAGACCATGCTTTATAAAGATATCTGGAAATAAAACTGGTTATCTCAGACTGCAAAGACCATGCTTTATACAGATATGTGCAAATAAAACAGGGAATTCTGGGACTGAGAAGACCATGCTTTATACAGATACATGGAGATAAAAAGGGTAATTTCAGACTGAAAAGATCATGCCTTATACAGATATATGCAAATAAAACAGGGTACTCTCAGACTGCAAAGACCAAGCTCTATACAAATATGTGCAAATAAAACAGGGTAATCTGGGACTGTAAAGGCCATGCTTTATACAAATATATGCATATTAAACAGTGTAATCTTAGAGTGCAAGTACCATACTTAATACAGATATATATGCATATAAAATTGGATAATCTCAAGCTGCTAAAACCATGCTTTATGCAGATATATGCATATAAAAGAGGGCAATCTGGGACTGGAAAGACAATGCTTTATACAGATATATGCATATAAAAGAGGGCAATCTGGGACTGGAAAGACAATGCTTTATACAGATATATGCATATAAAAGAGGGCAATCTGGGACTGCAAAGACAATGCTTTATGCAGATATATGCATATAAACGAGGGCAATCTGGGACTGCAAAGACAATGCTTTATACAGATATATGCATATAAACGAGGGCAATCTGGGACTGGAAAGACAATGCTTTATACAGATATATGCATATAAAAGAGGGCAATCTGGGACTGCAAAGACAATGCTTTATGCAGATATATGCATATAAACGAGGGCAATCTGGGACTGCAAAGACAATGCTTTATACAGATATATGCATATAAAACAGGATAATCTCAAACTGTTAAAACCGCGCTTTATGCAAACATATGCATATAAAACAGGGCAATGCGGGACTGCAAAGACCATCGTTTATACAGATAAATGCATATATAAAAAGGGTAATCTTGGACTGCAAAGCTATGCTTTATAAAGATATATGAATAGAAAATGGGGTATCTTATGCCAGATGCAGGGACTGAACCTGTCAAGGATATGGCTGCCACCTTTTCAGATGCCTAAAGTGGGACATTTTTCCTACAAATGTGAGATTTTGCAGGACAAACCATATCCACAACCAGTGCAAAGGACAGAAGTTCGCTATTTTTCCAAAATAAAATCTAATTCTTGTAACATTTGAGTTGCTTTTGCAACATTTGCCATTTTTACTTTTTTTCCACGGGACACAACTGCCCAAATAAAGCCTGTCCTGTGCAAAGAGGGACAGGTGATAACCCTAGTCAAGGAAGATCATAGTTGTGCTTCTCTCATGAAAAAAGATATGAAAACCACAATAAGATACACCATGGTATCTAAGGTCTCCAGACACCTTATCCTTTCTAAAATACATTCTTCTGCATATGGTTCAGGTTTTCCTAAGGAAGCTAGATCAGAACATGACAGATTTTGTACTACAGCACTTCAAAAATGGAGAAGAATTATGGGAGACACAGCTGCCATCTTTACATCCTTACCATGACTACCCAGGCCCCTAAGAATTCACTTTTAATTATCTGGTTCTACAATATTTGTACAAGGCCCATGTTTTCTACAGCTGGCTATCTCTGGTTATATATAAAACTATGGTTATACATGAGGCTATAGAAAATACAGGCATAAGTAATTTATTTTTACTGTAATCCTCTCTTTAATCAAGGAACCTCTGAACCATGAAGACAAAAATAGTTTCAGCACTTACCATCAACCATAATGACTGATAAAAGGTAACAACTGAAATACAGTGCCAAGATATAGACTATTCATTATGTCTGGGTGTAAATGATTTGTCGTATGTCCATATGAGCAATATAGGACTTTATGATTAGGCAAACCTTAGGATTCCAAGACACAGCATTTAATAAATAACTCTATCCTCAACATTTGTATATTAATGACTTCTCTGGTCATTAATTGTGCCCCTGCTATTGCCATTATTCTGTAATATAAGAAATTATTAGATGGGTTATTTCAAACTATATTCATTCATGAAGTTGGACTGCTGGAATATCTTTCGATACCAGACCCTTTTAAGAGTCAGATTTGAAGGTAACTAAAAAAGTAGCCATTTTCTATGATAAGATGTTAAGGCATATATTTATAGTTTCAGTCATATTTGCTGCTTGGATACAGTATTATACGTTTCCTGGTTTTTGTTTGACATTATTACTAATGTTTGTTACACGTAGTTGTCAGTAGAAGAGGAAAGGAAGAAGAAGAAGACCAGAATGGACCCCAGCACATTTACTTTGGAGAAATTTAAACCGGTGTTTTACAAAAAAAAAAATCAAAAGGAAATAACCCTGCATAGCATGTTTAAAAAGTGTTATTGTAACTACATTTCACTTTTAGCTTTGAGGAAATATGCATATATATAACACCCACCCTGCAACTTCCTGAGCTTCTGTTTCTATGTTTTTTTCCATGGTTCGTTAGTAACATGAGTATAGATTTTCCAAGTCATTGGTATGTAAATGAATCATGTATTTTAAATATTCATTTTAACGATCTGAAGACTGATTAGTGTTTTATCTATCTCTTTTTTCTCTGTTTCTTTTTTATTCCTTTTTAGATTAGCATACTTATTAACATGTTTCTTTATTCTGGTGACAGTTATTCCACATGCAGAAATGACTGTGCTTTTGCCCAGGACTGCTGTTCATATACGTTTAATTGGTTTCACTTCCAGATAAAGGCCATATGACTTGATATAACAGGTTTATTTGCTGCAGTGATACATTTCTTGCAGCACCTTATTTATGTATTTTTAAATAATCCAGTATCCATGCATGCTGTCATCATATCTGTTTCCTGTAAAGAGTTAATTAATTCATTCTCTGCTACCATTTTTATCCTTTTTGGGGTTACAAATTAGCTGGTAATTATCTAGGTAAATAGTGAGAATAAGGCAGAGAACCACTTCTTGATGGGACATCAGTCCAATGCAAAATGAGCACAAATGCACACTCATATACTGCAACCACACCTACAGGTAGTTTGAAAAATGGCAAATTCACCTACTTCATGCCTGTAGGCCTTCATAAGTAGCCAGAAAATCAGGTAAACACTCGTACAAACACAGGGAAGATATAAAGACTTTGGAACAAAAGACACCCTGGCTAGAAACTTTATCAGAAATCCAACAGCTGTAATTTTCTGTATTTTTTTGGTAAAAATATAGTCATTTAAATAGATAAGGCCTACAGTATATCCTGTATTCCAGAACACTGTTTACCAATTGCTATCACTCCTGTCCTGTAGTATAATGTCTCCTAGATCATGTCTCCTAAACCTGATAGACTTCTTTGAAGTAGTCACCAAAACCATAGATGAGGGTAAGGTGGTTCACACAGCCTATCTAGATTTCGCCAAGGCGTTCAACACCATCCCCCACTCTGGAATCATAGATAAACTCACTAAACTAGGTATAAATCCCTCTTTCACAAGATGGGTTGCCAACTGGCTTACTGACAGAACCCACACTGTGAAAGTAGCAGACTCCAAATCAGACTTCAGACCAGTGACAAGTGGTGTACCACAGGGTTCAGTCTTGGGTCCTCTCCTGTTTGGTATCTACTTCTCTGAAGTACAGGCTAACACAGAAGGTCTTTGGCTAACTAAATTTGCAGATGACTGCAAACTAGGAGCCATAATCAAAACTCCTAACGATGTGGACATCCTACAAAAGGGCCTCACTGAGACAGATGTCTGGTGTCAAAGCCATGATCTCAAGCTCAATGCCAAAAAGTGCATTGTCATCCCCTTTTAAAAAACTCTGTACCCATGAACTACCACATAGGCGGTAGTCTACTTAACACCAAAAATGTGATGAGACCTTGGGACACAGGTGGACAGTAGTCTCTCCTTTGATAATCACATCACCACAGTGGTCAGGAAATCCTTCTACATGGCACACCTCATAACAAAAGGTTTCTCATCCAGAGAAAAGGAGGTCATGGTTCTCCTCTACTCATCACTCATTAGACCCATTATAGAGTACAATGCCCCCTTTGGTATGTACCTCACCAGACATCTACAACAACTGGAAAGGCCGCAAAAATACCTCACAAAGAGGATTACTGGCCTCAAACAGATGCCTTACTCAGACCGACTCAAAAAACTCCAGCTTTACTCAGTTGCATATCGCCTACTCAGAGGTGATCTCTGCCTAACATACAAAGCTATGTCAAACCCAGAGCTGTTGGACATGCTCCACTTAAAGAAATCCCAATCCCTCCGAGCTACACGCTCTAGGGACCTAAACCTTGTCACCACAATAAATAGAACATGCTGGAGGGAAAGATTCCTGTCCCAGAGACTTACTCTGGAACAGACTACCTATCTATGTCAAACAGAGCTCCTCATTAGCACTCTTCAAGTAAAATCTTGATGATTGGATGGGTAATAGGAAATTCACCCCGGGGATCACTTCTGTGATTCTGCTTGACAGGGTCACAGGAAAATCATTTTCTTGGGTGGCGAAAGCCAGGGTACCTTTTTGGCTAGGCTTGTATAGGCCCTAGGGCCAGTAGCCTAGTACCTACCTATGAACCTATGAACCTATAAACCGGAATATTAAGGCAATTCACTTGAGAAAATATAGCAGGAGGTATGTGCCTTCAGTATGTAAATAAGGAGATCATTGCACTACTGAGTAACTGTTTTCACTTCCTGTTTATTCTGTACGTCATTCTTCTGATGTATTGTTCTTTGTTTCTTGTTACCTTGCTAATACAATAAGCACACTGCCCATAAACTGCATCTCTGACTGTAAATGTACTTATTTGTCACTCTGCTAAAAACCTTGCAAGTCATCTGAACCTTGTATGTACCACAATTCTTGTTTTGTACTGTTGTAATCCTGTACCATGTTATATGGCTTATTTTTGCCATGTAAATAATGGTCTATATGTTAATCTGCATGTTATATGTATCTGTGCCGTTTAAAATCTGCTGGTGCAGTTTGTTTTAGTTTTCCTATGTAAAAGCGAATCAAAGACTAAATAAAACAACAAAATTATATGTTTGTCTGTCTATCTCTCTATCTGTTTATCTATCGATGTAGCCAGATAGACAGACAGACAGACAAAGTCAGATATGGAAATATACAAATATATTGGTAGACAGATATAGATATGCAGATACATAGATATGGCTGCCATACAGTTTGTCAACTAAACAGATTGTCAATATTTATTACGCTGTGTACAGTTATCAGATCTTGTTAAGAGCTAATACAGTCAACCTGGGTTTTATTGACTATAGCAGTTTGGAGAAGTTCATGTAACCATGCAGTTAATAAATATTTAAATAATTAAATAAACACTATGGACTCATGCAAATAAATCTGTATTCAGTCAGGCTAAGCATAGTGATTCACTGGTTAAGGTTTCTGCCTCACAAATCCATGACCCAGTGGTCAGTCCTTACTTCCATGTACTGACTGTATGCAAGTCACATGCTCTCACCGCATCCACTTGGACACTCTTAGGTTCATAGGTAGGTACTAGGCTATTGGCGCTAGGGCCTATATAAGCCTAGCCAAAAAAGGTACCCTGGCTTTCGCCACCCAAGAAAATTATATTCCTATGGCCCTGTCAAGCAGAGCCACAGAGGTGATTCCCAGGGTGAATTTCCTATTTCCCATCCAATCATCAAGATTTTTCTTGAAGAGTGCTAATGAGGACCTTTGTTTGATATAGATAGGTAGTTTGTCCCAGAGTATGGGAAGTCTCTGGGACAGGAAACTATCCCTCGAGCATGTTCTGTTTATTGTAGTGACAAGGTTTAGGTTCCTAGAGGCTTGCTAGTTGTTGCTGAAGCACCTACCAAGGGGAGAAAACACTGAGAGAAGAAAATGAGCCACTTTTGTGATTTTAAGTATTTTCTTCTGATTTTTTGTTAAGTTTTACTGCTTTGCCGCCTACTTTTTGGCATTTTCAGGCTTGCTAAAGTTTATATCTGTAACAATAACAGTACTTGGAACATATCTAGAGCCTGTTTACTGCATTTCCTGTGTTGCACTTAATTTTAAATCGTTTTTTTCTCTAAAAACTGCATTTTACCTAATTTTGGCCTAGCACTCAAGTGTGGGGTCATTTATTGCACTGTTGTGATTATTTTGCTGCTTGTGTATCTCTGCTACCTTTAAACTACAACAAAAAGAAAACAAAAATCTTGCTTTTTTCCCACTTTCTGAAAGTTAAGAAAGTTCAGTTACAGATTTGCTGTTCTGAACTGTTTGGAAGTTTCTAGAAGGCCAGTGCTTGCTTGGGCTAAAGGGAAGTCTCTGTGTTCACCAGTGGGAGTGGTTAACACTGAACAGCCTGCCTGTCCCAGGAGGAGTGGTTACTACCTAGAAGCTGTAGTTTTATTGGCCATTTTGGGTCAATTCTAAACTCCTTGATCTGTCTCTCTTAAAACCCGGCTGCCTCATTGTTTTGGTGTCTTTTCAGGCTTGCTAGTTGTTGCTGAAGCACCTACCAAGGGGAGAAAATGCTGAGAGAAGAAAAGGAGCCACCTTTGTGATTTTAAGTATTTTCTTCAGATTTTTTGTTAAGTTTTACTGCTTTGCCGCCTACTTTTTGGCATTTTCCGGCTTGCTAAAGTTTATATCTGTAACAGTAACAGTACTTGGAACACATCTAGAGCCCGTTTACTGCACTTCCTTCCTGTGTTGCACTTAATTTTAAATCATTTTTTCTCTAAAAACTGCATTTTACCTGATTTTGGCCTAGCACTCAAGTGTGGCGTCATTTATTGCACCATTATGATTATTTTGCTGCTTGTGTATCTCTGCTACCTTTAAACTACAACAAAAAGAAAAAAATAACAAAAAAAAAATCTTGCATTTTTCCCACTTTCTGAAAGTTAAGAATGTTCAGTTACAGATTTGCTGTTCTGAACTGTTTGGAAGTTTCTAGAAGGCCAGTGCTTGCGTGGGCTAAAGGAAAGTCTCTGTGTTCACCAGTGGGAGTGGTTAACACTGAACAGCCTGCCTGTCCCTGGAGGAGTGGTTACTACCTAGAAGCTGTAGTTTTATTAGCCATTTTGGGTCAATTCTAAACTCCTTGATCTGTCTCTCTTAAAACCCAGCTGCCTCGTGGTTTTGGCATCTTTTCAGGCTTGCTAGTTGTTGCTGAAACACCTACCAAGGGGATAAAACGCTGAGAGAAGAAAAGGAGCCACTTTTGTGATTTTAAGTATTTTCTTCTGATTTTTTGTTAAGTTTTACTGCTTTGCCACCTACTTTTTGCATTTTCCAGCTTGCTAAAGTTTATATCTGTAACAGTACTTGGAACACATCTAGAGCCTGTTTACTGCATTTCCTGTTGCACTTAATTTAAAATCGTTTTTTTCTCTAAAAACTGCATTTGACCTGATTTTGGCCTAGCACTCAAGAATGGGGTCATTTATTGCACTGTTGTGATTATTTTGCTGCTTGTGTATCTCTGCTACCTTTAAACTACAACAAAAAGAAAAAAAAAACAAAAAAAAATCTTGCTTTTTTCCCACTTTCCGAAAGTTAAGAAAGTTCAGTTACAGATTTGCTGTTCTGAACTGTTTGGAAGTTTCTAGAAGGCCAGTGCTTGCTTGGGCTAAAGGGAAGTCTCTGTGTTCACCAGTGGGAGTGGTTAACACTGAACAGCCTGCCTGTCCCTGGAGGAGTGGTTACTACCTAGAAGCTGTAGTTTTATTGGCCATTTTGGGTCAATTCTAAACTCCTTGATCTGTCTCTCTTAAAACCCGGCTGCCTCGTGGTTTTGGCGTCTTTTCAGGCTTGCTAGTTGTTGCTGAAGCACCTACCAAGGCTGAGAGAAGAAAAGGAGCCACTTTTGTGATTTTAAGTATTTTCTTCTGATTTTTTTGTTAGGTTTTACTGCTTTGCCGCCTACTTTTTTGCATTTTCAGGCTTGCTAAAGTTTATATCTGTAACAGTAACAGTACTTGGAACATATCTAGAGCTTGTTTACTGCATTTCCTGTGTTGCACTTAATTTTAAATCGTTTTTTTTCTCTAAAAACTGCATTTTACCTGATTTTGGCCTAGCACTCAAGTGTGGGGTCATTTATTGCACTGTTGTGATTATTTTGCTGCTTGTGTATCTCTGCTACCTTTAAACTACAACAAAAAAAATCTTGCTTTTTTCCCACTTTCTGAAAGTTAAGAAAGTTCAGTTACAGATTTGCTGTTCTGAACTGTTTGGAAGTTTCTAGAAGGCCAGTGCTTGCTTGGGCTAAAGGGAAGTCTCTGTGTTCCCCAGTGGGAGTGGTTAACACTGAACAGCCTGCCTGTCCCTGGAGGAGTGGTTACTACCTAGAAGCTGTAGTTTTATTGGCCATTTTGGGTCAATTCTAAACTCCTTGATCTGTCTCTCTTAAAACCCGGCTGCCTCGTGGTTTTGGTGTCTTTTCAGGCTTGCTAGTTGTTGCTGAAGCACTTACCAAGGGGAGAAAACGCTGAGAGAAGAAAAGGAGACACTTTTGTGATTTTAAGTATTTTCTTCTGATTTTTTGTTAAGTTTTGCTGCTTTGCCGCCTACTTTTTGGCATTTTCCGGCTTGCTAAAGTTTATATCTGTAACAGTAACAGTACTTGGAACACATCTAGAGCCTGTTTACTGCATTTCCTGTGTTGCACTTAATTTAAAATGTTTTTTTTCTCTAAAAACTGCATTTGACCTGATTTTGGCCTAGCACTCAAGAATGGGGTCATTTATTGCACTGTTGTGATTATTTTGCTGCTTGTGTATCTCTGCTACCTTTACACTACAACAAAAAGAAAAAAAGCAAAAAAAATCTTGCTTTTTTCCCACTTTCTGAAAGTTAAGAAAGTTCAGTTACAGATTTGCTGTTCTGAACTGTTTGGAAGTTTCTAGAAGGCCAGTGCTTGCTTGGGCTAAAGGGAAGTCTCTGTGCTCACCATTGGGAGTGGTTAACACTGAACAGCCTGCCTGTCCCTGGAGGAGTGGTTACTACCTAGAAGCTGTAGTTTTATTGGCCATTTTGGGTCAATTCTAAACTCCTTGATCTCTCTCTTAAAACCCTACAACTCTCTTTTTGCGCGGTTTTGCGCACTGAGCAGCGTCGGGCACCACCACCTAAACAAGTTTAAACTATTCCAGGCTCCACAAAATCTGCTCTTCACTTTTTCCCTTAGAACTGTTCAAACTCTCAAAGTAATCACTCTGTTATCTTTCTAAAGCCCTGCACTTGCTCAGCTCTTATAAGGAAACACTAACTAACTAAAGCACTACACCCTCCTTGACTTCTCATAAGTATTAGGCTCCCGATTGGTCCTTCCTGATCAAGTGAAAAATCAGTTCCCTTCCCTAATCTGATCAGTAAAAAAACAGTTCCCTATACTAATCTCGTATGTCCAAGGGTCAGTTTCAATGTTACTTTCCAGTCCAGCTGGTGAATCTGGGAATTTTGAAGCAATGTTACAATTGCCTTATGTACAGAGACAACCCTCTCCTCCTTCCAACAAACTCTAATACATGTGAGAGATGCAGTTACACAGCCAAACTGGAGGCAGAGCTCTCTCAACCCAAGACTGTCACAGTCAGTTAGGAGGAAAAGGTAACCACCCACACCACAAATCCAGTCTCACACAGAACTATTTCATCTGCATACCCAACACATAACACACAAAAACATACTCGGAGGCTCTAAATAAAAATCTGCCTAAACAGCAAAGACCTCCTAAGCAGATATCCAAGCAACAGCCACCCCTCAACAATACCCACGAATCACATATCTCACAAAATCAGTGTGCCTCACAGTCACAGCCCTTAAGGCCAAACAACACACCAAATACACTTGTTATAGGGGACTCTATTGTCCGGCACACTGACGTCCCGCTCACCAGACTGAACAAGGAGAAGGTCACTGTAAGCTGCCTGTCGGGTGCCAGGATCCGTCACATAATGCAAGCACTCAGGTCACTCCAAAGCAAGAACAAGTATGACTCCGTCATTGTCCATGCTGGTGTGAATGACCTGAGACGTACCTCCCTGGACTACATGAAAAGAGACATAGAGGAGCTCTATGACCATGCAGCCCAGGCTGGTATGACCCTGACCTTGAGTAGCATCTTGCTCTCACCAAGAATGATGCCACAGTATAAAGACAAAATGATCAGTTTCAACAATTTGCTAAAGTATTGGTGTCATTCAAAGGGGATCCAGTGTCTGTCAGCCTGGGATGACATGCTCGACAAGCCACGTTGCTTCGCTAGGGACAGCTTGCACCTGTCACCCTTAGGCTTTTGTATACTGGCCAAGGCTCTTGCCACCCCCATAGTGCCTTTTTTAGGCAAGGCTCAAAGGACAAACCCACCTCCATAGACAACCCAAGGATAAAAAACTAAAGGTAATGCTACTCAATGCCAGAAGTCTAAACCTCAAGATGCACGCACTCGAGGCTCTCCTCAGTATGGAGAAATTTGATGTCTGTGCAGTAACAGAAACCTGGTTCAAGGCTCCTGAGAGCGCACTACCAGGTTATAACTCATACCATGCGTTTCGGCGCCAAAACTCGGATCGAAGCACAAAAGGAGGGGGAGTATCTATATTCATCAAAGATACCTACACCTCCAGGTTAGTGGCACTGCACGAAGCATCGGAAACCATCCATGTGCAACTAACAGCAGGCAAAACTGCCTTTCAGTTTGTAGCCTGCTACAGAACACCCTCCCTATTACAGGAACCCCACTTGGCATTCCTGAGAACACTGGAGAATATGAAGGTCTCTCCAAACACTATGTTATTGGGTGACTTCAACTACCCAAACATTGACTGGGAAAACTACTCAAGCCCAAACACCCTCACCCAACGGTTCCTTGAAGTTATAAACTCTAACGCAATGGAACAATTGGTCACCACTCCCACAAGAGGGAACAACATATTGGACCTGGTCATCACCAACATGGGGACTCTATGTTCCACACCAGAGGTAAACCCCTCATTGGTAAGATCAGACCATAAACAAATTTCCCTGGACATCCATATCCCGTCCCCACCCCCAGCCAAGGAAATCACTGTAAAGAATTTCTCAAAAGCCAACTTTGCACTTCTCAAGACTGAGGTGGAATCCTTCAAAGCCCCTGGGCCAGAGGATAATACAGCCCAATCTGCAGAATCCTTTACAAATGCATTCTATGAGCACCTGCAGGAATGCATGGATCATGCTGTCCCAAATACAACCAAGACTCACTCCTCCAAAAACAGGAGACCGGTCTGGTGGACCCCAGCCATAAATAAGCTATACAACAGAAGGAGGAAGCTACTACATGACAGAGCAAAATCCCAAAAAGGGAAGGCATCTCTGATCAGTATTAGCAAGAAACTTTGATCCCTCATAAAATCATCAAAGGCCAGTTTCGAAAGAAAAATTGCCCTAGACACTAAAGATAATCACAACGCCTTCTTTAGTTATGTCAGGAACATGGGCGGAAACTCCCAGATATGCTCTGAATTGTTGCATAACGGTACAAAATATACCGAACCTACAGACATAGCCAACATCCTGGCAGACAGATTCAGTGCAAACTTCTCCCCCCCTTCCCCCCCAAGGAGCAAATGCCTATCCCAACTGAATGTAACCTCACAGATGCACAGGTGAAAGCTGCCCTCTCCAAAGCAAAAAACACAGCATCTATAGAACCAGACGGTGTCCCAGGCTGTGTCTTACATGAGCTCAAAGAAGAACTGAACCCTCACATTAAGTCACTGTTCAAGCTTAGCCTTACTACAGGATATGTACCTAAAGAATGGCGTACAGCTACAGTGGTCCCACTCCACAAAGATGGTGCCACAACGGACCCTGGAAACTATCGCCCCATAAGCCTGACTAGTCTGGTCTGTAAAGCTATGGAGCGTATTATCATGGAACTCATAAACAAAGACATTGGGAGCCTCCAGACACTGGACCCTACCCAATTCGGCTTTGTTAAGGGCAGATCTTGCCTCTTAAACCTAGTTGATTTCTTTGAAACAGTTACCAAAGCCATAGATGAGGGCAAGGTAGTCCACACAGCCTACCTGGACCTCGCAAAAGCCTTCGACACAATACCCCACTCGGGCATCATAAATAAGCTTACCAGCTTAAATATCAACCCCTATATCACAAGATGGGTTGCAAACTGGCTCAGAGGTAGAACCCACATGGTCAGAATCACAGGTGCCATGTCCGAATCCAAACCAGTTACAAGTGGCATCCCACAGGGCTCAGTTCTGGGACCTCTCTTGTTTGGTATATACTTCTCTGAGGTTCAGGCTAACACGGGGGGATTATGGCTGACAAAGTTCGCAGATGACTACAAACTGGGGGCCATAATCGAATCTCCAGCTGACACAAGCATCCTCCAAAAGGGTCTCACAGAGACGGATGCTTGGTGCCAGAACCACGGCCTCAAGCTAAATGTTAAAAAGTGCATAGTCATCCCTTTGGGAAAAACAAGGTGCCCACAAATTACCACATAGGTGGTAATCCATTAAGTACAGAAGAAGTAATTAGAGATTTGGTGACCAACATAGATAGTAATCTCTCCTTTGATAATCATGTTGCCAAAGTGGTTAGAAAGACCTTCTATATAGCCCACCTTATCACGAAAGGGTTCGCATCTAGATCAAGAGAGGTCATTGTACCCCTCTACTCATCACTCATCAGGCCCATAATTGAATACAATGCCCTCTTTGGAATGTACCTTACCTGACACCTGCAGCAACTGGAGAGACCCCAAAAGTACATCACCAAGAGGATCATGGGCTACAAACAGATGTCCTATGCAGCTCGACTAAAGAAACTCCACCTCTACTCAGTTGCTTACCGCCTACTCAGAGGCAGTCTATGCCTGACATACAAAGCCATGTCAAACCCAGAATTAATGGACATGCTCCACCTCAAAAAATCCAAGTCCCATAGAGCTACACGCTCCAGGGACCGAAACTTCAGCACAAAAATAAATAGGACATGCTGGAGGGACAGATTCATTTCCCATAGGCTCCCCTCTCTCTGGAATAGAATCCCAATTCATGTTAGACATAGCCCCTCGCTGACCCTCCTTAAGCGAAATCTGGACGCGTGGATGGGAAATTGCAAATTCACCCCTGGGATCTCTTGTGTGTCTCTGCTAGACAGAGGCACAGTAAACTAATCTTAAAAGGGTACCTTCTGTGACCTACTTTACAGAGGCACAGTAGGCTAATCTAATAGGGAGGCGGAAACCAAATACACTCTGGCTAGGCTTATAAATGCCCTAGGGCAGATAGCCTAGTATCTACCTATCAACCTACCTATGAACCTATAAGAAGTTCAGAGGGATTGGGAGTTCTTTAAGTGGAGCATGTCCAACAGCTCTGGGTTCGACATAGCTTTGCATGTTAGGCAATGATCGCCTCTGAGTAGGCAATATGCGACGGAGTAAAGCTGGAGTTTTTTGAGATGGTCTGCATAAGGCATCTGTTTGAGGCCAGTAATCCTCTTTGTGAGGTATTTCTGCAGCCTTTCCAGTTGTTGTAGATGTCTTGTGAGGTACATACCAAAAGGGGCATTGTACTCTATAATGGGTCTAATGAGTGACGAGTAGAGGGGAACAATGACCTCTTTTTTCCTGGATGAGAAACCTTTTGTGATGAGGTGTGCCACATAGAAGGCTTTCCTGACCACTGTGGTGATGTGATTATCAAAGGAGAGACTACTGTCCACCTGCGTCCCAAGGTCTTTTATCACACTTTCGGTGTTAAGTAGGATACCACCTATGTGGTAGCTCATGGGTACAGAGTTTTTACCAAAGCAAGTTACCAGTCTGCTGATATTTCACACTCACTTAAGTATTCAGGATTCCTGTGGTCTACACTGATCAATGATCCACTTCACTTGCTTGTTAACAGATAAATGTAAATTACAGGGTAGGACAGCTCCATAATGTTGCTTTGCTATTATTTTACTTTACACTGTATGTGTGCAAGTGTGTGTGTGTGTGTGTGTGTGTGTGTGTGTGTGTGTGCACGTGCACGTGCGTGTGTGGTTTTGTGTGTGTGTGTGTGTGTGTGTGTGTGTGTGTGTGTGTGTGTGTGTGTGTGTGTGTGTGTGTGTGTGTGTGTGTGTGTGTTACATTTTTAATGTGTGAAATATCAGAAGACTGGTAACTTGCTTTAGTCACTCTGTCTACTGATTTCCTGATACAAGGTAGAGTAAGAAATGTGTTGGTTATCTAACTGTATATATGCAGGTGTTCTGTGTGCCGAAATGTTTTAGTTAGGATTAGGTGTTGTGGGTGTTGCATATATGCAATGGAGTGTGCTTGTGGGTGTTGTATATATGCAATATATATTCCTTTGTTATTTTGGTTGATTTTGTAGGCATTTAATGCTTTTTTAATTCTTTTGTTCACTGATTAGTTTTCTCAGTTTATTATACATTGGCAAAACTAATTATCAAACCAAAAGAAATATATATTGGAGGCATTATTGTAGTTGACTTTATGGTCAACAACTGCTTTTTCAACAGACTTTGGTCAACAGAACAGCTGATCAACATTTGTGCATGATCACTATATTACTGGGGTTGGGGAATATGCATTCACATACAACTACTACCATATCTCATCAATAGTCACCTACTAACCCCAACACAACATGGTTTCAGACCCGGTCATAGCACCACTACTGCACTACTCTCCTTCCTTGAAACTGTAAATAAAGCTAGAGATTCTAACCAAATTGTCTCCACCCTCCTCCTAGACCTATCTAAGGCATTTGATACCATCTCCCACTCCCTACTCCTGACCAAACTCTCCAACCTACATCTTTCATCCTCCTGTAACAACTGGTTTACAAGTTACCTTGCCAATAGGCAACAATCAGTTAAATTGAAGAAAACTACCTCCTCATTCCTCAACACAGTCACTGGAGTACCCCAAGGTTCCATATTAGGGCCCCTACTGTTCAACATCTTCATTAACGACTTCCACCACAATATCCCAAATGCTAAAATAGTCCAATATGCAGACGACTCTACAATAATCTGTACTGCTAATTCCATTCCCTCCCTTTTAAAACTAACTCAGGATGCCTTCTCAACAACTGAAAAATGGATGCATGAAAACCACCTAGCTCTAAATCCATCAAAAACCAAACTCATGATATTCACCCCATCCAAAAACATAACTATCGACATAAACTCTTTCCTTATAACCAGTCACAACAACACATCCATCGTTTCCTCTGCTAAATATTAGGAGCTCTCATTGACAATCAGTTTAGTTTTGATTCCCACATACAAACAAACATTAAAAAAACACACCAAAAACTTGGTATGTTCTATCGCCATATTCGCTTCCTCTCTCCATCCACTAGACTCCTCCTCTCTGCCACATATCTAATCCCTTCCCTCCTATATGGGGCCCCACTTCTAACCAACCTAAAATCCTCTACCAAAACTAAACTCTCCTCCTGTTACAACAAAATCGCTAAATTCACCACTGGCCACAGATCCTCCTCCCATCACTGTACTGCCCTACATAAACTAAACTGGCTAGAGCTCCCTAACTACCTTACCTACACTCAACTAACTCATGCTCATAAGCTCATTTTCAAGCCCTCGCTCTGTCCCTCACTCACCTCAACCTTCACCATACACCAACCTAACAGACCCCTTAGAACCAACACTCAGAACCTAATTGAACTCCACAAACCTGCCCGTCCAGCAGGCAAACTCTTACTCTCATTTTCCCTTGCCCGTCTCTGGAACTCACTCCCACCTCATATCCACAGCATCAGCAACCTTCCCATCTTCAAAACTCTCCTACATACACATTTATCATCTCTCTGGGAATGCTCTTGTTCCCATCCTACATAACATCCCAGCTACTTCCTTATCACCCATACTTATCTTCTCACTGGGAATGCTCATGTACCATCCTACATAACATCCCCAGCTACCTTACCTCCCCAGTCTATAATCACATCCCTGTGGGAATACACACATCGTAAATAATCTCTTAAGTCTATATTCTTCTGCATTTACTTCTAACTATTTCCTTCCTTTAACATTCCTAAAAAAAAAAAAAAAAAAAATTTAAATTGACATGAATTGTCACTAAGCTTCACATTCCTGCTGTATTAACATTTTCACATGCTTATATGTACTCTTCTGTTCAATCTTACATACTATTACAATACTGTTTTGTATTTTACTTTATTTTATTGCATTATTGTATTGTATTATATTTCTTTTTACTTTATTTTATTTTATTTTTATTCTTTTCCTGACATTATGTTATTGTATTACTCTTATATATTGTTACTTGATATTGTACCTATGGAGCTTTTCTCCCCAGGACTCTATTGAAAATGGGTTCACTTGGCCCAATGGACCGTCCTGGCAAACAAACTTCAAATAAATAAAAATAAAATAAATATGCCCTTTCCCTTACACTGTGATTTTGTAGTTGGAATATATAATTAATTCTTACTTCCATTTACTGTCTATATATAAGTTGCATGCTATTTAATGTCCACATGGGTGTTCTGCAATATATTTAGGTTTCATTTGGTAAACAATGGATTATTTCAACATTCTGATTAACAAATACATTTTGATTAAAAATGGATGTGGGCCTTCAAAGTGTAGCCTTCCAGCAACACAACAGTTAAACAAGAAGAAAATGACATTCTGAAGAAAACCACAGAATAAGTCATGCATCGTGACAGCAATGCACTCATGTTAAGCAGGAAGTTACAGTGGTTTGTAGGAGATGTATTGCAGCAATACTGCAGACCTGACTAGGGAGGCAGAGGGTGTGTGTGTGTGTATGTATTTGTATGCAGGGCATTTGGATACCTTGAAAAATCTGGAGCAGTAATGCACACACCATAGTACAAATCTCCAGGGACAGGTATTTTGTAATGTTAAGGAAAGGAGACTAAAATGGTTATGACAATTTGGGATGGTTAATTTATTTATTATTTATTTATTGACATTTGATTACCGGGAAAGTCTGACTGGTTAGAAATCCATTTTCAAGGGAGGCCAAGAAAGAAAAGCTCCAAATTATTACAAAACAGTCTGAGAACAATAATTTTACAATCTTCGAAAAATAAAACAAAAATATCTCCAATTTAAATAATCATAACAAATTAAACATAATATAAAAACATTGGTTAAGAATCAATGCAAGGTATATGAGAATCATTTAATATTTAGAGAAACTTTGGACAGTTTATAGAGATGTTAATCTAATAGAAATAGGAATTGCAATATGAAGTGAGGGAAAACAGGCTTATGGTATATTTAGAGAGAAAGGCAGGAAAGAGAATTAGGTAGCAGTAAGGAAGTAAGTGAAGAAGGGAGAGTATTTTATTTATTTAACATTTGTTTACCGGGAAAGTCCAACTGGGACAGAGCCCATTTTCAGCACAGACCCGGGGAGAAATGCTCCAGCTGCATGTCTTTGGAATGTGGGAGGAAACCCAAGGGAATGCAGGGAGGGCATTCAGACTCTGCACAGATGGCACCCCAGCCGAGACTCGAACCAGAGACCCTCTTGCTGTGAGGCGACAACGGTAACTGCTGCATCGCTGCACTACCCACAAGTAAGGAGGTATAAGGAATGAAAAGGTACTTGTTCACATTTAGTTATATAGTTTACCCTGTTTTTTGCAAGAATAGAGACAGATTTTAGCTAGGAAATCTTTCAGAGGGGGTTTAAAAGATGGGAAGGAGGGTATAGACCTGATGGATACAGGTAAGGAGTTCCAGGCCTTAGCAACCTAGTATGAGTACAGCAGATTTGCTAAGTTTGTAAAAAGACAGGAGTTTTTGGTCACTGGATCACAATGACCGAATGGGAACATAGTTGTGTAGAATGTTTTTTAATGTTGGACAGGCAGATGGATGCTGGATAATTTTATAGGTGTGAAAAAGTTGTATATATGTTAGTTGATGTGGCAGTTCCAACCAATTTAGGATTTTCATTTCTATACAGTGGTGAATTCTGAAAGGCGTATGTGCTCCAAATTTAGCAACTTTGTTACAGCATTGTTCAAGTTTTAATTTTTGTGAAGCCTGGAGGTTAGTAAGGATGGGAGCCCCATAAAGAAGAGTGGGAGGAGATAAATAGTGACAAGCATAGTTTTAGTTCCATCTGTGAGAAAGTTTTTGGCTCTGTAAAGCATCCTTAGTTTTTAATGAATTTTCTTATGCAATTTTGTATATGCAAATGGAATGTAATATTACAATGTAATGTTAAGAGACAGCAATGCATAAGAGAACAGAGCACTCACCATGAATTACTACATATGATAATAAACTGTGGGCAAGTAATATCACAGGCAAGCGTGTATTCATTTGCTTATTTATTCTTTCTTTCTTTGCATAACTAGGATAGTTACTGATCTTTGCTTACAGCACAAATAGAACATATTGGAGGGACAGGTATGTGTCTCAGAGAATTCCCCTCCTCTGAAACAGGCTTCCCATCCATGTAAAGTAGAGCTCTTCCCTTAAACCTATTCAATTGTAACCTGGAGCAGTGGATGGGAAATCAGAAACTCACTCCTGGTCTGTCACCTATGTCTTTAATGGACAGGGGCAGTCTGTAAATCATACTCTAGCTTACATATACCCCATAAAATTATGTCTAAGGCTCAGAAACCTGTTGAAAACATTTGGAATACAGGGCTGCGCTTATAAAGGCCCCAGTGGTCATTAGGCTAATATTCATCTATGAACTTATAAACATGGACAGTCAAAATTAAAAATGCAAACTGCAAAGAAACTATGCATAGGCAGAATACTTTCCATGCAGAAGACAGAATAGTATTGTTGCAGATGGTGGACTACATATAGATAGGATGTGTCGACATCAGTAATAGTACAAAATGAAATACATATGTACATGTAACTATGTACAATTTATAGAGTAAATGAACAAATGCTTACTGAGATATCAAAATGAAATGTGCTAATATATATTGCTTTATGCTAGCTTATGAGGTTTGCCCAGTTATCCGTTATGATGAATGCATGACACATGGCTTCTTGGCATATATGTTCTCACAGTGTTTTGTTAAAGGTTGCCATGGTCTTCATGAGAAAGGAGAAACATACAACCTGTCGTCATTGTTGGCTACCCTACTCCCACTCACCCATCCTTGTCCTCGTACAGCACAGATCTGTATTACCTGAATTATATTCTTATTCTGCCTGAACCCCCCACCCCCATAAAAAAGGAACAGTGATGAAACCATTAAACCTCAAGCCAGAAGTAAATTAGACCAAATGCCTGTGAGGCATTGTACTAGTCTTTGAAGGTTTAACCCTGATGACCAGTGTGTGTGGAGAGATGACTGTGGGTTAAACAGCCACATTCAACACGTTTAATAAAAAAGTCTTTTCTGCCTTGGAGTATTAGATGTTTGGCAAAAATTTGGAATCAGCTGTGAAACAGTAGATTCTCCTCCCATCAAGGAGCAACATTATGACTTTGCTAATGGAAATGACATACACGTTGCCAAAAATAAGACCGTTTGCACTATTGTAGCTCAACAGTAAGCCTGAACTCTTCATGACACTAAAAAGCAAGCTTCATGCATTAACATGGTATCAGTTTTGCTAATCCTATAACCCAAATTAGAGAATAAATAGAGAAACAAAAATTTACAGTAAATTATTTGTTGCCTGTTGCCTTTCAATGCATATTTTTAAAAATACAGAGACAATTTCTTTTGAGAAGATTAAGGTGACTTTTGCAAACTGATATTCTTTTCCCAGGTTACCTTTATTTATTTATTTTTTTTGTTTTTTTTATTTTTTTTTTGTTTGGTTGGTTTGTTTCTCCATGCAAGCCAAATTGGGTGGGAATAAATTTAAAAGTAAATTAGACGTTTTGTTATGCCTGTCATCTGAACATCAGAAGTATCAATAACAAAGTGAATGAACTTCATGCACTCCTCGCTGAATACTCCCCTGAGATCCTCTGTCTATCAGAGACTTGGTTAAAACCTGCTATTACTGACAATGAAGTAACACCTCCTGGGTACAACATACACAGGCTGGATCGTGCTTCCAGGAAGGGGGGTGGGGTAGCCATACTCTATAAATCTGAATTAAATATATCCACAGATGTCATACAACCACCCCAGGCTGGTAACTTAGAAATTCTAGATACCAAACTGCAACTTAACAAAAGTAAATGTATATATGTCATCTGCATGTATATTCCCCCAGGTAACAATATATCTATACTGAGAAGACACCTTACACTGGATATCTAGCCACTATCCTCAAGAAATCCTCCTCCTTGGAGACGTTAATATAGACTGGGCCACTTGTTTTTTGGAATCCCCTACCAACCATATCACCAATACCCCTACTAGGTTAGGTAAACCTAACCAAAAAGAAAGCACACTCGATTGGATACTCGTTAATGGTCACCCCAACCTGTATACCTCTGGGACCCTCCCTGATAGTCTAAGTGATCATCTTCTCACATTCATTATCAAGCACAAAGCTATCAATCCCAAACTACCCTTGCTAAGAAATGTTAGAAATAAAAAGAATTTTGACCTAGCCAAATTCCAACTAGAACTAAAATCTTGTAATTGGTCCATCCTAAAACTTCTCCCCTTAGAGGAAGCTGTCTTGTACTTTAACAATAAATTCCTTGAGATCCTCAACTCACATGCTCCTACTCGTCTAAAGAGATACAAGGCAAAATCTGCACCTTGGCTTTCGAAAGAGACTAGAATCAAAATTAATCTTAGAAATAAAGCCTGGGTCTCATGGCGCTCTACTAAACTACCTCATGATCAAATTAAATACAGGCAACTTAGGAATGATGCTAAAAAAATGTATACTATTAGACAAAAAACAATACTATTGCAATTTACAAACAGTAAATAAAAACAACCCACAAAAGTTCTGGGCAGGGCTGAATAATCTAATACACCCTGGTCAAACTACTATCCCCATCCCAGCTGCCACTACTGATAAATCACCTGAAGAAGTCTTGCACAGCTTTAATAGATTCTTTACCGAAACAATTCAAGCCCTAGCTAGCCAACTACCTCCTAGCTCCCCCATTCCAAATAGTGCCACCCGTAGAAACCTACCCCTATTTAGCTTTCAACCCATCGCCACATCATTTATCTGTACCCTAACCAGAAAACTTAAACCCACCACACTCTCAGCCGACCAACTTCCAGCTGAATACCTACAAAAATCAGCTGGTGCCATTTCCTACCCGGTCTCAATACTTATCAATCGAACCATATTAGAAGCAAAAATTCCTACTATCTGGAAAATATCCTATGTAATCCCTCTTCAGAAAGGAGGCAGTTCTACTGAACTCTCCAACTATAGGCCTATAGCAATACTCTCTCCTCTAGCAAAAATAATGGAAAAATGTATTCAGAAACAGTTCCTGTACCACCTTATCCAGAACCACCTCTTGGCAGACACCCAGCATGGTTTTAGACCTCACCATAGCACTACCTCAGCCCTACTAGTCTTTTCCAATACTATAAACCTTAACCGCAACAATAACTATATTTCTTCAGCTCTTTTTCTGGATCTTTCTAAAGCCTTCGTTATGGTTGACCACAAACTACTAATCCAAACCATGCAAACACGTTGTCTAGATCCTAAAACCATTCAATGGTTGCATTCCTACCTAAGTGGTAGACAACAGGCTGTGCTTTGGCAGAGCAAACTGTCCACCTTGCTACCTAATACCCTAGGAGTACCACAAGGTTCTATACTAGGGCCCCTGTTATTCTCCATCTTCATCAATGACTTGAACACTGTTATACCTAAATTCAGTTGTATCCAATATGCAGATGACTCTACTATGATCTTCTCAGCAACATCCCCAACAGAGTTACAGTTATCTACCCAGACCGCCTTTACCACAATTGAAAACTGGCTTGCCAAACGATGCCTGATACTGAACCCTAAAAAAACTAAAATGCTGTTATTCCTACCTACACAAAGGTCTAGTGCCATTAACATTACAATTAAAGCAAGGGGTGGCACAGTAATCTCCCCTGACTTATCAACTAAACTATTAGGTGTCATAATAGATAACAACTTAAAATTTGACCTACAGGTTAATCAATTGATCAAAACCATCAATAAAAAACTAGGATCACTGTACAGAATAAAAGCCTTCCTAACTCCTCCAGCCAAAGTGCCATAGCTCATTCCCACCTTCTGTCTACTCTTATGTATGCATCCCCTCTTCTCTGTAATGTTAGCAAGACTGTCCTGAACAAACTCTCTATTTGTTACAATCGCATTGCCAAGTTCGCCTCAGGGCTGCCTTACAGGACACATCACTGTGTCAGTCTAATCCAGCTTGGATGGCTGGAACTACCCAGTCTAATCTTATATAACCAACTGGTTATGGCCCACAAAATTATATATAACCCTGAAAATACCCTTGCACTCAAAAATCTGGTCACCCTATATAATAATCCTAGACCGCTGTGATCCACAAACAGTCTCCTTATCCAGATAAGTAAATCTAATAACTTAGCCGGTGACTCTCTCTTCACAAACTCTGTAGGTAGATCATGGAACTCTATTACACCTGATATCACCTTACTCTCTTCACTAGGTCAGTTTAAAACTAGACTCAAACACTACCTGGGATCATACTGGTCATGCTACTGTATCAAGCCGGGTTAAATATTTCTCTGGAATGTGCACTGACGAATGTAGCCTATCATGTACTGCAACTTTCACACTCACATATTGAAAATGTACCTGAAGAACTATTATTATCTTTGTCCATCGAGTCTATGTAAATATATTATATGTAATGTGTATTGTCTGCCTCTAAAGTCTGTTAAGTTTGATTTTTTGCAGTCCGTAACATGAGACATTTAATTAGATTTTTGACATGCAATTGATTTTTTATACCTTGGAACTTTTCTCCCCGGGCCTTCGCTGAAAATGGACATATATCCAGTCGGACTTTCCCGTTCAACAAATGTAAAATAAATAAATAAAATAAATAAATTTGCTTAGTGTCACTAAAACCCAAATTAAGATGTTGTTTGTAATATGGTAATACTAAAATTGCAAAAAATGAAGACAAGCTAAAGTAATATATGAGGCATGACTGCAAGCATGCAAACGTATTAACTTCATGTGGTGTTAAGCAATAAAAATAAGTGGTCAATGTGCCCAAACTCACACTGGTAAACTCAAAAGACAGGCACAGCAGATCAGCAAGAGATGTTTATTTTCACTCCATGAACAAACCTCACAGTACAGAAACAAAAACAATAATGCTGCTACAGTTCTCAGCATGTTTTCGTTGACATGCACTTCATCAGAAAAGCTAAACAGTGCTCAGTGTTAGGCAAAGTTGAATTGACTAAGTAACTTTTAGCTATTGCCTATCACAATTCATGAAATGCACTCTAACTGAAGTTCATTTATTCTCCATGTAGCGTATCCACCAGTACAAAATCTATTATCTTTATACAGTTTATTATTTTACACTCCATCTGATTCAACATGTAATACTACCTTTTAGTGTCTTCAGCGTTGTCGCCTCACAGTAAGACGTTGCTCCATTCGATTCTCAGTTAGAGTGTCTTCTGTGTGGCGACATGCGTGAATGGGTGTTTCTTCGTTGAAGGTTGTGCGTCAGGCCTGACAAGTCGGCATGTAAAAATCTACTGCCAATCATTAGCGGACCGGAGTTCCGCTGTGGCGACCCCTAACTGGGAAAAGCCAAAAGACTCAACAAGTGTGTTCACTGAATACAACGAAGCAAGACTGAACTAAAATATAAAGCTTATCAAGAGTACTAAGAAGAGATTTTTTTTTTTTATGTAGTCAGGTTAGTTCTTTGATCATAGTCTAATTTTATCCATACACTAGAATTGCGTATGTTACTACCAGCCGTTCTTAAAGGCAAAACTTTCTTTGTTGGGTAACAGAATCACTTGAGGCATGTCAATTAGTTCTGCAAGTCTGGGTGCAGCCTTTTAACATTCACCGGAAAGTCATTATTTAAAACTTACTATAATAAAGGTGCCATGATTGTTACAAGAGGAAAGTTTAAGTTAAAGCTCAACTAGGAAACAATAAGAAAAAAGCAACAATAAAACATGACAGAAAGTATAGCTGTGTAAAATCCTACCATAACGGTAGATGTCCTTGCCTTCACAGCTGCAATATTCATTACTTATGGAATTCCCTGCTGTGAAGACCATTGCCCAGCCAGTTTACCAAAGCCTTCCATTGCTTTAAGGTACACTGAATGTCACCTTCACACTCCTTACATAGCATAGGGCTTAAAGGTGATGTTCAGGCGTACCATCCTCAAAACTGATTGCCCCAGTAGGAACAGCAGTCCAAGGAGAACTAAGGAGAACTTGCACATCCAGGAAGGGAAAAAGACCAGGGGATGGAGGGAGGGAGTGAATACTGCAGCGATGAAGGCAAGGACATCTACAATTATGGTAAGATTTTACACACCTGTACTATGTCCTTGCATTCCCTGCTGCAGTATTCCTTACTAATGGGAGAGTGCCAAAGCTCAAGAAGAAACCTGGGAGGAGGAAGCAGCAGAGCCTCCATGAAGCCATGAAGAATGGCAGCAGCAAAACCAGCTCTAGCTCTGGAGATGCCATCCAACTGGTAATGTTTGGTAAAGGTGTGCGCAGAAGTCCAGGTAGCAGCTTCAAGAATGGAATTAGCATCTGAGCCCTTGAAAAAAGCACCAGAACAAGCCACAGCTCTAGTAGAATACAGAAGGAAGGCTCTTGCCATGACAAGTGTGACAAAAAGAAATCGCCTTTGAAATCTAAGTAGAAATAGTTTGATTGGAAACAGCCAAACCTAAAGACCAAGGATGAAAGGAAACAAACAACTGATCAGATTTTCTGATAGCTTTAGTCTTATCCATATAAAATCTGAGCTGTCTATGCATGTCTAAGGTATGCTGCACCCTCTCACTGTCAGATTGCTGAGAAGAGAAAAAAATTAGACAAATTAAGAGACTGATTAAGTGACAACTCATTAACCGCCTTGGACATTAAAGAAGGATTAGTATGCAAAGACACCCCATCCTCATGAAATAACAAAAAAGGTATAAAAGCCATAACTCAGACACCCAGAAGTAAGAGCTAACAAAAGAACTGTCTTACAAGGATAATGTTGCAAGGAAGCTGAAGCAGCAGGCTCAAAAGGAGCCTGAATCAATTTCTCCAGAACAAAATTAAGATATCAGGGAGGAGGAACAGGCTTCTTGAGAGGTCTAATATTAAGGACACATTTAAGGAATTGCTTAGCCTCAAATCTCGAAGCTAATGGTGGAGTTAAAGGCAGACAAGCAGAAATAACTGATATGTGGCCTTGAAAGAAGAATAAGCCAAACCAGCATTGAGCAACTCACACAAATAAGAGATAACCAAAGGAACATCCCCAGTAAGTGGGTCTAGGTCACAATAAGGACACCAAATAGAAACCATTCCATTTAGACAAGTAGGATTTCCTGGCCTCCTGCAAAAACTGCAGCACGTCCTCAGAAAAAAGGTGTCTATGAAGGATCAAAACCTTATCACCCACAGTGTCAGCTGAAGCGTAGACAAGTGGGGATGGATGAGCAATCCCTTGTCTTGTGTGAGTAGATCCAGCCTGTCAGGTAACTTGTGATTATTGCCCTTGACTAGATGCAGAAGTAGAGGTAACTAGTGCTCTAGTGGCCAAAAGGGAGTCACCAACAAGATTTTGGAAACATCCTGTTGAATCTTGAACAGGACTCTCAGAATGAGAGGAAGGGGAGGGAATGCATAAAGAATCATTCCTTTCCAAGAAAATGAGAGGGCGTCCACCTTCCATACCAGAGGACCTGGCACAAAACAGAGGAAGATGTCTATTCAGAGGGGTGGCAAAGAGATATACCTGAGGAGTACCCCACTGGTGAACAATGTCCAGAAACACATCCCTATGAAGCATCCATTTGTGGGATTGAGTGAAGGACCTGCTCAGTATGTCTTATTCTTCTGTCAAGGTTCATTTATTGGCCATTTCAGCATGTCTATCCAGGGATCCTCATCTTTCAACGCAGTCACATGTCAAAATGTTCTTGAAAGGGGCTTTGCATTAAAGGGCTCCAAGTAAACCAGTGACCCCTTCTTGGAATCTTAATTTTGTGTTAGAGAAACACTTGCTCTGTTTGAACCAGCTAATCTGTCTGATGAGGTTCTTAACATGGGAAAATAGTATTACTGATTGCTCTAACCTCTGCAAGTAGAGTATCTGAGTTGAAAACTCTTATGGTGTGTCAACCCTTCCTCATTTTCCATAGGGACAAGGTTTCTTTGAGCACTATTACTTCTTGCATGCCTAAAACTCTGGTACTATCTTAACAGACCTAAAGCTTTCAAATCATTGAATCAATTGTTCATTTCTTGTGTAAATAAGAAGATGGGATGACCAATGTCAAAACAAACTATTTTTAAATAGTTGTCTAAGGCTATTACCTTTTGTTATACTTACTATGACAAATCTCTTCCTGGCAGGGCCAAGGCCCACTCTGCAAGGACCTTGGCTTCACCCATGGCTTTTTGGAAAGGGTTGGATTCTAGAAGTATTCTAGAAGCTGCTACTTGGCTCTGTGTACATACTTTTAGAAAGCACTAAAGGTCTTTTCGGCTTTTCCCAGTTAGGGGTCGCCACAGAGGAACTCCGGTCTGCTAATGATTGGCAGTGGATTTTTACAGTGCCAAGTTGCCAGCCCGACACCCAACCTTCAAAGAAGGCACAGCCATTCACGCACGCACCTACCTGCATGTCTTTCAAATGTCACTTGACTGCAGGGAGGATATGCAGACTCCACACAGAAGGCGCTCCAGCCGAGAATCGAATGGGAGAACCTCTTGCTGTGATAAAGCTTGATTCTTTCTCTAGGTCTAGATCAAGCTTTGCTAGAACCATTCTCCAGGGTATCCTGGTCCTTTCTCCTTCCACCTCTCAAATATAGTTGCTTATGGTAATCTATCCATATAGCTAAAGCTACTGCAGCAGTGATCAATATGAATAATATTGGTACGGTGGTAGCATTGTTACCTCACAGCAAGAGGTTCTCCCTTTCGATTCTCGGCGTGGCTTGGGAGTGCCTTCTGTGTGGAGTCTGCATGTCCTCTCCACGGTTGGGTAGCATTCGAAAGACATGCGTGCGTAAATGGGCGTGCCTTCATTGAAGGTTGGGCGTCGAGCTGGCATCTCAGCATTTCATAAAAATCTACTGCCAATCATTAGCGGACCGGAGTTCCGCTGTAGCAACCCCTTACCAGGAAAAAGTCGAAAGACAAACAAAAATAAGTACAGCTGTATAAGTTGAACTTACCATAACAGTAGATGTTCGAATGATCACAGCTACAGTAGCCGCTCCCTCCTTCCCTCCATCCTCCTTGTTTTTTGGTCTGTTTTATAGGTTAGTGAGTGGACATTTATTTTTTGTTATTCCTAGCCTTGTCTTTTCAGGGCTTAGCTTCCCTCTCTTTGCTGGCAGGAAAGCTCTGAAAGGCTTTGTGCAAAAACTTGTCTTTTAGTCACCTCAGCTCGAGCTTCTTGACAGTTTGGGTGTGTGGAAGGTGCCCTGAAGTTATGGAAGCTTTGCAGAATATAACCCATATAGCAGTGGTCATTCAAACATCTGTTGTTATGGTAAGTTCAACTTACATAACTGTACTTTATTAGGCGTCATGGGCAAAAACACTGATTTCCTTATATTTTGCTATACCATATTTTTCATTTTGTTTTGATTTTTGCATCATATTTTCCCTTCCCCCTTGTAATTGTTTTTTTTAATCATTGAGGATTATAGTCAGTCCATAATAACAGAAATTCGAGTTTCATATGTGTTATCATTCAGAAAATGCACCTTGAAGAAAAATCAATTGTTCTATTTATTTTATAATGTCCCTAATTCTGCCTCATGTTTTTGCCTAGCCCCTTGTATTTTTTCTGGTAAATTGCTGAAGATTATAACACTAATGACAACGCATTAGAGTCTCATACTTATTACTGTTCAGAAAATTCAATTAAATTCAAATCCTGTTGTTCTATAACTTTTAAGGGAGGGGGCTTCACAAATGTGTAATACCGACATATTTGTGCCTTAATGGGCATCTGCATTCTTGACCACTGCTTATGCAATGTCCAGTGCTCGCCATTATCACAGGCATGTTTCTGTAGCTTCCATATTCATAGGCCTTCACCCAGTTCAGTTTCTGAATTCTTCCCTTGTACAAACTAAACTACTAATAATCAAAAATAACAAAAACAAAGACAAGTCTACAACCATAACTGTATATATGCTAATACAACACAACCTACCATGAATACAAAAGTTCCTAGTTTGCATATCGAATAGTCAAACTACTATACTATTGCTCTACCTACCAACACCTAAACTTCATCAAAAAACTATCCAAAAGCTACTGGCACTTATAAATAATTAATATAATATTATATATAGGTCAAAATAATAAGAGACTATTAATGTAGTTATATATGTTGCCATTTAAAACTAGTCCCCCATACTACATAAAGGTTTAATAATTATCTTCTTCTATTAATCACAAATACTAAATATTCCAACAAATAGTATACTATATACCTATTTATGTAATAGCGGTATAAATTATTTGTTCATTCAACATTATTATAACTAGATCTCTAAATAAATAAGTATAACAGAGTGGGACCTGAAGAGATAAAGCCATCTGTAAACTTACAGGTGACAGGTAATCGTATCATACTAAATTATTTTATAAACGGAAAATCAATGCACATATATTTTTATTTTATATTTTATATTTTTTATTTTAACAAAAAGGTCTGAAACTCAGTTCAGGTTCTGAAAATATTTTCTATGTAAAAGCTACAATGCCTATTACGTTGGGAGATCTCTGGCTACAGTCTAAAAGACAGCCAAAAATAAATTTTATAACTTTCATTCATAGTAGTGTAATGCAAGTTCCTAGTGTGACAACTGGCTTAATTTTTTATTTGTGTTATTATTACATTATGTTTTTCTTTGAATATGAGTAGAAAGTTTCAGTATGGAAGTGATAATGCCTTCGTCAGACTAGTATGTTAAAGGTTCCACATGTTTGGAAAGGGTCACAGTATTTTTGAATATAGTCATATTTTAATATTTTTATGAAGGCTGAAACTGTAAAACAAAGCAGATCTTTGTGGATGTTAGAGAGAAAGATGTTATTAATTATTGTGATAGTGTTTCTTTGTCTTCTGCATCTATTAATGGGATTTCTCTGTTTAAACATATTTTATAATGAAGTTCCTTCTTCCCATCTTCTGGTAAGTCAGACGTTTCTTAAATTTGAGAAAAAGTATAAAAAGAAGAGTTAATCTTTGCTGGTAATTGCCAGAAAATTTTTATGAAGTGTTTTCTATGCCCCAAGGTGATATTCGGAGGATCCTTTTTGATAGGTGATACATAACATCCAGATTTTCTACAGTTTGATCTGAGTCTGTATGCAGAAGAAGCATCTATATAATCTCTGACCTGTCATTGTTATCGAGGCCAAAAAGAGCTATTTAAACCATGATCAATAACGAGGACTGAGTTGTGCAGTGTTTACTCATGAAAGCTTGAGTTAGACCAAGATGAAGACACCGCCTTTGTGACCTAACACTACTACAGGTGGGTAAATACTGCGCTCCCTCACATTGATTATACTATTATACCTTGGTCAAGATTTATTTTTATATTTTCCGTTTTCTCTTACAGTTTCCATTCATTTTGCAGATGAATACAGATGAATACAGTTCTGAAAAACTAACTCCTGTAAGGTCTTACATTTCTGTTGTTATATGGATGGTATCCCACTGATTAGCTCAGACCAACTGTCAACAGCATTTCCTGTCTCATAGCTAGGATTAAGCAGATCTATGTACTCCAAAATGCTAGCTTGAGTTAATACATATTTGTTTTATCTGCCTTCCAAAGCACATATTTACAGTTTTTACAGTAAACATACTGCACAAATTTCAGCTTTTGTGGTTTTCAAGTCAAAATTATACTTTGCAAAACTAATAAACTGCTTGTTGATAAAATAAGTCTTTATATTTTATGCAGAAACTAAGTCTTTATATCTTTTGCAGAAACTGTCATCTTGGCCTTTGAGCTTTCGTAAGCTGTAACAGGTTAACAGCAATATGTTAGTTATATAACCAAAAGACACCCGGTCAATAAACTCCTCACTGGTAGAAAAGCAGGAAACTAAGCTGGAACTTTTTTAACAACTTAGCCATGTGAAGATAAAATTATCTCAATTCACATGATCTTGTGATAATTACAAACTTGCATTTACACAGTTTACTGAATATGAGTAGTATTTTTATCATCTTACAATGACAGAAAATGAATACAAGATGAAGTGAAGAAAAAGCAAGCCACATTAACAGGAGCACTCTTGTGCATATCACAATAAATATTTCATTGCCATTTTATTATTCATGCCCTGAGGTTGTAGGATACTGAATTTATAGATGAGCCTTGCTTATTTTGTACAAAAGGCATTTGTAACATCTGTGCCAAGGTAACTATGGTTCATCCTGAAAGAATCAAAGAACTTTAACACACTCCCATAAACACTGGAATTCAAATTGGAATGAAATGTCAAAGGTCTCACAAATGACACATTTTGAAGCCATATAACTATCTCTTAAATATGCATGATCAATTCAGTTTTTATCACTACTTGCCACTAAATTTCATAAAGTCAGCAAGGTTTAGCAGCATACCAAAGGTGTCTATTGCTTCCTCACACAGCTTCAAGAGTGTTTGCACGCTACTTTTACAACAGGTGCCTGAGTAGCACTAAAATTATGCTTGTACAGGAAGGAGTTCTTTTTTTTTAATTTAATCAAACTATATTATAGAGAAAAAAAGATTCATCATTAAGAAATCTGAATAACCCATGCATCATCTAGCTGCATAGCTTTTACATGGTAGAAAATGTTTGTTTCCAGAAGTCTGTAGAGTGGTAATCTGTTTCTCGGCAGTTAAACACACACACACACACACACACACACACACACACACACACACACACACACACACACACACACACACACACACACAGTATATCTATCAATCTGTACATACACAGATGCACTGGCGCATGCGTGTGTGTGTGTGTGTGTGTGTGTGTGTGTGTGTGTGTGTGTGTGTGTGTGTGTGTGTGTGTGTGCACATACACACACACACACACACACACACACACACACACACACAGTATATCTATCAATCTGTACATACACAGATGCACTGGCGCACGTGTGTGTGTGTGTGTGTGTGTGTGTGTGTGTGTGTGTGTGTGTGTGTGTGTGTGTGTGTGTGTGTGTGTGTGTGTGTATTTACTGAAGCTTGGCTTCAGTGTACTGATAACACTCCCGCCATGCCAGGGTTCTGCTCCTGTCACTTGTTTACAGTGTCTGGGAGTGGTGGGGGAGTACCTGTATTTATCAGCTGTCTTGTTACTTCACATTATATCCCCTAAGACACTAATATGAAACTCCCTTACATCTTAGTCATGCTAACTAAATATGTCTAGTATTTCCTCAGTTTTATCAGTGCCAGTTCCCCAGATCAAATAGCCCATAGTTCCACCAGAAGTGACAACATGCTTGACATCAACCTTACAAATGTTGGCTCAGCCTGCATTCTCACCAAAATCATTCCTTCCTTGATCAAATCTGACCACCAAACTGTCATTTTCTCCTTCAGAACTAGTACCATCCTGCCCAATATCTCTGCTATATTCAGAGATTACTCCAAAGCCAACTTAATATCCCTGTTTGAGGGTATGAAGAAATTCAAAAGTATCTCCTCTGTGTTGAACCAATCACTAGGGCTGCTACATATACCTCTGATTTCTACACCCATGTAAGCCATCGTATAGCTAGCTCTTCTGTATTTGGCATTAGTATAATGGGAAATTCAAAATAAACCCCTATGGTGAATCTCCAGATAAACTCTATAATATGAGGGACAAAACTTCCTACCACCCACCATTGGAAGGTATTTCTACCACCCACCATTGGAAGGTACTTAGGCAAGCCAACAAAAACTCATACAGACCATTAGATGACTAAAGTTGGATATGAATTGAAAGTGGCCACCTACTCAAAGGATAACCATAATTCTTTTTTAAGTATATTACTAGAATAAATACCCAAATTGCACCAAGCTCCAACAGAACAGCACTATCTCTTCTGGTCCTGAATTCAGATCGAGTGCCCTAGATAAAAATTCAGTTCCATTTTTAGCCATCCCACTCAGTCCTGCCTTGCTTCCTTTGAATCACAAAAAATTCAGCTTCTCACTATTAAACAGATCTTAGAAGCTCTATCCAAGACCAAAAACAATATATCCACAGGCCCAGAAAATATGTTAGGCTGTATCATAATTAGTACAAAGTATGATATTGTTGAACCCCACCTAAACTTTTTCAACCTTAGTCTCTTTATAGGGTAAGTACCTGATCTCTGGAGAATGACTAACATGGCTAACATGATGGCACCAAAAAGGATGGCTCCACCACAGACCTTGTCAACTATCATCCTATTAGCCTCACCAGCATCATATATAGGATGATGGAACATATTTTGGTCAACCTCATAAGCAACAAAATTGGTGACCAAAAACCCTCAACCCTAATCAACTTGGTTTCATGAAAGATAGATCCCTTCTATTTAATCTGGTTGTATTTTTTTTTCAAAAATGTAACTTATGCTATCAGCTAAGGTAATTGGTTCACTTTCCTGTCTGGGCCTTACTAAAGGTTTTAATATAATTCCCCATGCTGGTATTGTTGACAAAGTCTGTAGTCTACCTAAATCTGTATATCATCTTTTAGGTTTCAAATTGGCGATTTACTTGTCTGCAAAGTACATTACTAGTGATATCTTACATGGCTATATCCTGGGTATTCTCTTCTAAAGCATCTATTTCAGTGGGAAAGCAGATATCACGGGTCTATGGCTAGCTAAGTTTCTGATGATTGTAAAATGGATGTTATTGTTTAATCTACCATGGATATCCATATCTTCCAAGATGGTCTTTCCAGGCCTAAAAGTTGGTTTTTCAACCATGGTCTTAAGCTTAACATCAAGAAATGTAGTGTAGTTACCTGTGAGCAGCAAACCTAGCCTACAAGTACCACATAAATAGAACCAACCTAAGATTGATATAGTCATTATAGATCTAAGTATCTTCACTAACAATGAACTATCTTTTGCTCATCATGTATCACTTACAGATAAGGAGTACTTCCACCTTGCCCAGTTATCTACCATAGTTATATCCCCTAGGTTCAAGGATTTTTAATCTTACTCTATCCTTCACCTCATCGGGCAAATCATAGAATACAAAACACCATTTGGGCCATATATCTCCAAACACCTTTTTTAGCTAGAAAGACTACAATGTCTGCTGACTACAAGTATCAAAGGATTATGTTTCCATAGCTATCTGGGCAGACTAAAAATGCTGTTGTTTTTCTATTTCTCATGATGGCTGCTAC